>NC_047093.1:90693977-90997570 GCF_902459505.1 Geotrypetes seraphini | reverse complement strand
CAATAATTTTAGCTCTATTTATTCATGTGTAAAACATATCATGAACAGCTCTCATAATATCACATACAAATAACTTAGTGCTTTTTTCTAGTGTAACAATAAACCAATGACACATAGCTTAGTGCTTTTCTCAGTTTTGAAGCCAAACCAAATAGCACAAACAGGAAATGTCCATTTCAAAGCATCAAAACAAAGCCAGCAAATAAAGAAAAAAAAAATTCAATCAAGTACAGCCCTCAGAATATCATGTGCAAATGACTTAGGCCCTCTTATACTAAGGCGATTAACACGGGCTGGCACAATAACTGCACCAAAGCCCTCTAAATCCCTATGAGCTTTGGTGTGGCTGCCACTCAGCACTCACTAACGCTGCTTAGTAAAAGGAGGCCTTAATGCTTTTCTCTCAGTCATTTCCAGGAACCTTGAAACCTATAAAGGCAATCCTTAACATTAACCTATAGTACAAGGCTTATTGCCTTTTCAGAGGTGCTTCAGAAAAAGGACAGATCGAGACATCTGGGTTTTACTTCCATTGAAAGCAATGGAAGTAAAATGCAGATAATCCATCCTTCTTTTTCTGGAGCCAAATGATAACTATAGGGCAGTGATCTTCACAAATGTTTAAGTGAGGGCCATTTTGAGTGCAAAAGGGCTGAAGGAGAGCTGACAAATATCTTCCTACTTGGAACCATGACACCAATAATGCTTCTCAACATTCATTCCTACCAGAACACCTAGCCTCGGACACACATGTAGAATATAGGTAAACCCTATGCAAATACAGGACCACAAACTAAATGGCCTAATATACATAGTAACATAGTAGATGACGGCAGATAAAGACCCGAATGGTCCATCCAGTCTGCCCAAATTGATTCAATTTATTTTTTTTTTTTTTCTTAGCTATTTCTGGGCAAGAATCCAAAGCTCTACCCGGTACTGTGCTTGGTTTCCAACTGCTGAAGTCTCCGTCAAAGCTCACTCCAGCTCATCTACACCCTCCCAGCCACTGAAGCCCTCCCCAGCCCATCCTCAACAAAGGCCATAGATAGACACACACCGTGCAAGTCTGCCCAGTACTGGTCTTACTTCTTCAATATTTATTATTATTTTCTGATTCTAGATCCTCTGTGTTCATCCCATGCTTCTTTGAACTCTGTCACCATTTTCCTCTCCACCACCTCTCTCGGGAGCGCATTCCAAGTATCCACCACCCTCTCCTTAAAGTAGAATTTTTTTTACATTGCTCTTGATTCTACCACCCCTCAACCTCAAATCATATCCTCTGGTTTTACCATTTTCCTTTCTCTGGAAAAGATTTTGTTCTACATTAATAGTAATACCTTACAAGTATACACAAATGAAACCTGAAGATGCCAGACTCTGCATGCAGTACAACACCAGAGAAACAGAAAGAAATTAATTTCTTCCCAAACAGTGCAAAATATAGAAAGCAGATGTAAATTCTCAAAACGGTTACATTTCAGTCAATAAAGATGATTTCAAAAACTAAATTAAAAATAAAATCATTTTTCCTACCTTTTATCTTTTCACAATCTGGTTGCACTTCCTTCTGCCTATGCTCTTAACTGTGTATCCAGGGCCTTCTTATTCTTTTGCTGGTTTTCTCTCCTTCTTCACTTTCTGCCCTTCAGCCATCTTTGGCATTAACTTTTAACATTCAACTTTCTTCAGTTTTTCTGCTTTCTTCTCAAAAAACCAAGTGGGGAGTGGGACTTGGAAATAACAACCTTTATTAATGTAGATTTAAATAAACACAGAGCGCATATAAATACATATATACAAGGATAAAATGTCCTTAGTTTTTGGTGACCTGACATGGTCTGTGTTTCGGCCTCCATTCGGAGGCCTGCCTCAGGGTTGATGAAATCGGTCTAAAAATACATGTGCATTACATAAATACAGGAATACAAAAGATTCAAAAATGCAATAATATAAAAAGTATAAAAGATACAATATGGATACTTTGAATAATTTCAAGTATTAGATGTAAATAAAAAAGCCGTGTAAATGTAATAAAATAAAATAAAAATCAATACAAACCTCAAATCTTATAACATAGATGCTGCCTTGTACCTGGAGTGTGGAGTTTTGCATATGTTGAGCTGATTTCTGCATTATTAGTATTTTCTGTCTTCTTGTTGTGATATTTTTGGCTGTGTTATGGCTGTACTACTTGTTCCAATAAAGATATTAATAATAATAATAAATGTTAGATGAAACACGACCTTAGAATTACAGGGTTCTAGGTGACAGTTTTCTGTATTTTTCACTCCGATGACTTCCGGGTTCTATCTGACATGTAGATGTTACAACATTCACAAGGATTTATTGCAACTTAACTGTTCCTTCATTTCATAAGAAATTACATGGTAAATCTGCACATGTCATTGAACACCAAATTGCCCCACAAACCTCCACTTCAAATTCCTGAGATTGACTTTCAGTACAGTTAGAACCATGTAATTCTAAGGTTGCGAAAAATAACGAAGCTGCATAAATATAATCAATATAAACATCAATTCAAACCATAATGCATACACATAAAAATTCAGAAATGGCAAAAAAAGCTTTTAAAGTATCATAAAATGCAAAATGGAATAAAAAAGGATTTAAATAAAACTGTTTCAATAGATAGGACTCTTGCATGCAAAATTACAAAAAGAAACTGCAAAGCCAAACCTACCCACCAGATGTCGCTGTAGCACTAAAGATTCAAACAACAAAAATGCAGATGTTTAAAAGCCAACATTAAGGTCATTAAAACTTATCAATTAAAAACCATGATGGCAGATAAAGACCCGAATGGTCCATCCAGTCTGCTCAACTTAAATTGTCCTTTTTTCTAGATATTTATGTGCCAGAAATCCAGATCCCTGCCTGGTACTTTCTTAGGTTCTATCTATTGAATTCTCTGTCAAAGCTCACTCCAGCCCATATAAACCATCCCAGCCATCGAAGCCCTCCCCAGCCCATCCTCAACCAAATGACCATATTTGGGACACAGACCATGCAAGTCTGCCCAGTACTGACCTTAGTTCTTCAATATTAAGGACAGTACTGGGCAGACTTGCACGGTCTGTGTCTGTCATTATTTGGCCGTTTGGGAGAGGATAGACTTCAATGGCTGGGAGGGTGTAGATGGGCTGGAGTCGGTTTTGACGGAGATTTCAACAGTTGGAAGCCAAGCACAGTACCGGGTAGAGCTTTGGATTCTTGCCCAGAATTACCTAAGAAGGAAAAATTTAAATTGAATCAAGTTGGATAGATTGGATGGACCATTCGGGTCTTTATCTGCCGTCATCTACTATGTTACTATATATACAATTATTTTCTGATTAGAGATCCTCTTTGTTCATCACACGCTTTTTTGAACTCTGTCATCGTTTTCCTCTCCACCATTTCCCTTGGGAGTGCATTCCACGCATCAACCACCCCGTTCTACGTTAATACATTTCAAGTATTTGAATGTCTGAATCATATCTCCCCTGTCCCTCCTTTCCTCTACGGCTTCCAGTCTCTCCTCATACGTCTTATGGTGCAAACCTCCTACCATTTTTTGTCGCCTTCTTCTGGACCATTTCAAGTTGTCTTATGCCCTTTGCCAGATACGATCTCCAAAATTGAACACAATACTCCCAAGTGAGGCCTCACCAATGACCTGTACAGGGGCATCAACACCTTCTTTCATCTGCTGGTTACGCCTCTCTATACAGCCTAGCATCCTTCTGGCAACAGCCATCGCCTTGTCACACTGTTTCTTTGCCTTTAGATCTTCAGACACTATCATCCCAAGGTCCCTTTCCCCATCCATGCATCAGCCTCTCACCTCCCAGCACATATGTCTCCTTACGATATCTAATCCCCAAATGCAATACTCTGCATTTCTTTGCATTGAATTGTAGTTCTCGATATTAAACCATTCCTCTAACGTTTGCAGATTCTTTTTCATGTTTTCCACTCCCTCCTCAGTACTCTGTTACAAATCTTGGTATCATCCGCAAAAAGGCAAACCTTTCCTTCTATCCCTTCAGCAATGTCGCTCACAAACATATTGAACAGGATCGGCCCCAGCACCGAACCCTGCGGGACTCCACTACTCATCTTTCCTTCCTCTGAACGAATTCCATTAACCACTATCCTCTGGCGTCTGTCCGTCAACTAGTTTCTAATCCAGTTCACCACTATGGGTCATAACTTCAGCCCATCAAGTTTGTTCAAGAGCCTTCTATGAGGAACCGTGTCAAAGGCTTTGCTGAAATCTAAACGACATCCTTGATCCAGTTCTCTGGTCACCCAATCAAAAATTTAAATCAGGTTCATTTGGCACGATTTACCTTTAGTAAAGCCATATTGCCTCGGATCCTGTAACCCATTAGATTCTAGGAAGTTCACTATCCTTTTTTTCAGCAACACTTCCATTATTTTTTCCAACAACCAAAGTGAGGCTTACTGGCCTGTAGTTTCCCGCTTCATCTCTGCGACCACTTTTGTGAACAGGGACCACAACCGCTCTTCTCCAATGCCCAGGAACCACCCCTGTCTCCAGAGACTTGTTGAACAAATCTTTAATAGGACCCGCCAGAACCTCTCTGAGCTCCCTCAATATCCTGGGATGGATCCAGTCCGGTCCCATTACTTTGTCCACCTTCAGTTTTTCAAGTTGTTCATAAATACTTTCCTTCATGAACGGCGTGAAATCGACTCCATTTTCATGTGTAACTTTGCCAGAAAATCTCGGTCCTTCCCCAGGATTTTCTTCTGTGAGCCCATAACAGAAGTATTAGTTTAGCATGTTTGCTTTTTCCTCATCACTCTCCACATATCACTGGGGATTGTCATTTAAATTTGGGTGTAAGGAGTTAAGCCAGCTGAAACCAGGTTTAAATCCTGGCGCACAAATTAGACATAAATTCCCTGAATTCTATAAAACTGCACACATTTTAAGAAAATGTGTTTGACTTGCCTATGACCCTCCCATTGCAACGCCACCTTTGCAGATCTGTGTGAAAACACTTACACGCTAATCTATAAAAGGGTGCGAGTATATTTTTGCGTGGATCTCCCTGTTTTGGCACCTTGGAACTGCTAGAATGCTTTTTCTGTGCCAAAAATCTGTTTCCCCCTTAATGCTAGCCATAGAGCAGATGTAATTTTGTACACCTAAGTTCCACATATAACTTACATTACTGTGCAACTTGCACACATTTGGGTCACGCCCGTGCTCTGCCTGGACCTTGCCCACGTGTACATGCACCTGTCAATTACACATTATGTGAGACATGTACACAGTTACAGAATAGTGCCTAGGCAGAATATTGGCATGTACCTGAGCATGCATATATATACGTGTGTATATGCTAATCATGTATGCATGTAACTGACACATAAATGTTAACACCTACCTTTATAGAATTTACCCTGTAATTCCTTAGGAACCACATTAAGCCACAGTATTCTGAATGTATTTTATAGTACTGAACCTCCTGGATGTTGCCTTCTGATTCCTCTTTCTCTTTGTCCGTACTGTAGTTGTGGAAGACATCCATAAACGTAGAGAGCCCATCCCAAGCCTGGAGGCCGTGTACCTTATTACTCCTTCAGACAAGGTAGGTAGCCAATGTGACCTTTCCAGCTGCAGTGGGGATTCCAGATTCCTAGCACACATATGTACATATCTAGCTCATGAATGCTTCCTGGCTGATATTCAGCGCTATTTGGCCAGCTAGGAATGGCTCCTGCCTGGCCAAATACCCTTTAGCCAGCTATCCGTGCAGTGGGAGGCTGGCTATTTTCCGCTGAATATCCCGGTCTTTGGATTGGTTGCTGACCGTCTATGTTGCATGACATAGCCAGTCAACACCAATATTTAGCAGCTGACTGGCTAAGGCTACACATGTCCAGGATTCTGGTACAAAGTTGGCTAAACAGTTGGTGAGGTGGATGAAGCTCAAAATATATTCTTTACCATAGAGGAAAGAACCAAAATCCTTCTACCATTTGGCTCACAAGTCACCTTATAAGAAGCTGACTTCTTCCATACAGGAATACCTCATACCTCTCAGCACCTCAGTGAACCCAAACTCTGAAATAACCTCCAACTGAGACCTGGAATATATCATAACATAGTAAATTATCCAAGTTTATCCAAGTTTATTAAATGTCTTGATTTATCGCCTATTCACATTTCTAGGCGATGTACAAATTAATTAATATATCATTTACAATAAATACAAACATAAAAAGAAAAAAAATTAAACCTTAAATGGGATTTAACTGACAATACTAAAACATAAGGAAAATTATTTAATTCGAGGGTTACATACAGTTATTATGTTTAAAAATTCAAGGGAAATACATTAGGATGGGTAAACAGTAAATTCAAAGAATTAGCTTGACAAAGCAAAGAGATTTAGTCAGTAGTAGACTTAATCATTAAATGCATCTATAAATAAGAAGCTTTTAAGAAGAGCTTTAAATTTTCCTAAATTTTTTTCTAGTCTTAGGTAGAGTGGGAGGTTATTCCAGGACTGAGGGGCTGTTATAGAGAAGATTGTGGTACGTCTTGTATTGATGACTTTCAATGAAGGGATAGCTAAGAGATGTTGATCCTTTATGGCAGATAAAGATCTGTAAGGTCCAGCCACTCTGCCCAGTAATGTGGCCAGTGTTGTACCTAATTCTGTATATAAGCTACCTTCCCTTTATGTCCTGTTTAAAGTGTGAAGGTCATTGAAGTTATGCTTTGATACCATCCTTTTCCCATCCTCTTTGTTTCTCCCTTGTGTTTTTGAATTATGTTACTGTTTTTGTCCCCACCACCTCCACTGGTAGAATATTCCAGATATCTACCACCCTCTCAATGAGAAAGTCTTTTTTGATGTTACTTCTAAGTCTATTTTCCTGCACTCTTAATTCATGTCCTCTAGTTTTACTGCTTCTCCACTCTGGACAAGGTTTGTTTGTATATTTATATCTTTAAAGTATTTCAACATTTACATCATATCTCTCCTGTCCCTCCTTTTCTCTAGTGTGTACATAATTCAAATCTTCAAGTCTCTTCTTATACATCTTTTAGTGCAAACCACATACCATTTTTGTAGCCTTCGTCTGAACAGCTTGAAGTCTTTTTATGTCCTTAATGATACTGTATGTGGCTTCCAAAACAGAACAACTGAGGCCTCACCATTTGCACAGGGCATTATCACCTCCTCTCTTCTAATCTAATCTTCTATTTCTGCGTTGCTCATACCTAGGCAGGCTCAAGGCGACTTATAGAGAGGGGCGAGGAAAGAGAAGGGGGGAGGAAGGGAGGAAGAAGAGAAGAAGGTAGGTAGGATGGGAAGGAGAAGGGAGAGAGGGTGGAGGGAGAAGGAGAGGATACAGGATTCAGTGTCGAATAGATGAGTTTCAGTTTCTTCCGGAATATGTCATGGTTAGGTTTTGTTCTGGTTGTTTCTGTAAGGTCATTCAAAGTTTTTACTCCTAGAAAGGTAAGCATGGAGTGGAAAACACGTTTGTATTGAAGATTTTTTGTGGAAGGGAGATTTAGAAGTATCCTGTTGAGGGTTCTGCGGGAAGTAGACCATGCCATGGAGAAGAGCTGGATGAGAGGAGCTGCGGAGTTTCTGTAAAGTATACGGTGAATGATGCATGATGTTTTGAAGGTTATGTCTCTTTCTTTGCAGCCTAACATCCTTCTGGCTTTGGCCACTGTCTTGTCATATTGCTTCATCACCTTGAGATCTTCAGACACTTATCACCCCAAGGAACCTCTCCTAGTCTGTTGCCTCCTATCATTTAAAGCTCTTTTGGATTTTTACAAGCCAAATGATCACTTTGCATTTCTTCACATTAAATTTTAACCGCCTTAGACCATTCTTCTAATTTTTGTAGGTCTTACAGTATGTTGTTTACTCCCTTTGGGATAGCCATACTGTTGCAAATCTTCACGCCATCTGCAAATGGACAAACGTTTTCTTCTAAACCTTTGGCAATGTCACTTGACTATAATCAGCCTCAGTACCTACCTTTCTTTCCTCCAAGTGAATTCTATTTAGCACCACCATCTGCCATCTATCAGTCAAGCAGTTTCTAAACTAGTTCACTGCTTTGGGTCCTAACTTCAGCCCACTCAAGTTAATTCATGAGCCGCCTATGATAGCAACACTATCCAAGCCTGCCTCTAAAATTAGGGCTTGAAGATCCAAATTGTCCTCCAGCTGTAGTTTATTGATTGTCTCATCATCTGTGTAGTTTTTCTTTGCTTACTATACCTTTATTTATTTATTTAATTTTCCATATCATTCTATCAGGGGAGCTTAAAATGGTTTACATGAATTTATTCAGGTACTCAAGCATTTTTCCATCTGGCAGGCTCACAATCTATCTATTGTACCTGGAGCAATGGGGAATTAAGTGACTTGACAAAAACATACAATAAATACAGGCAGTGTAAGAGAAAAACTCAATTCCTCTAAAAAAAATACTCTCTCCACCTTTACTTTTCACCACTCCTTAATAAGTGAAAACATAGATGAGATGGAATAGCTTTACTTTAGTAAGAACAACTGTTACTTGTCCTAACATCAGAGGAAGAACCTCAGGTCCCAGTTTGCCACTGGCTATTTGGTGAAAAGTAAAGGTGAAGAGAGTATTTTTATAGAGGGATTAAGTGACTTGCCCAGGGTCACAAGGAGCAGCATAGGTTTGAACCCACATCCTCAGGGTGCTGAGGCTGTAGCTTTAACCACTGCCCCACTCTCCCCCTACTATTTTTGCCAACAAGTGAATTGCTAACATGGCTTATTCCTCCACTGCTGTCACACTTGTGCTTTTGCTGGGGGTGACTTCCAAGGGTTTTAATTATTCCTATGCCACCTATCAATGGAGGTTGTCGGTCTTACTCAAGCATATTTCCCTATCCGTTGCATCAGGCTCACAATCTACCTGGCATACCTAGGGCAGTGGAGGATTAAGTGACTTGCCCAGGGTCACAAGGAGCAGCACTGGACTTGAACCCAAAGCCTCGGGGTACTGAGCTGTAGCTCTAAACCCTAGGCCACTCCTTCCTTCTTGACTCTTGACTTCTTGAGCTCATCTACTTTAAATTGCCATCTCCACCCTCTAGTTTAAATGCCTGTTGTCTGAATTTCTCACTAGGATCCTCTTTTCTGCTACAGAAAGACGTTGCAAAACAGTGTTTCCTCTTGTCGACACTATTTTAGTTCTCTCTATTATGTAGTCTTTCTTCTTCCGTTCCGTAGACAGGTGCCAAAAACTATAGCTTCTTCTGCAGCTTCTGAAAAACTCACTGCAAGTGAGTTATTTGGGGCCAGGTCATTTGTTCCCAAGTGGATTTCAATATCAGTGTTGGAATCCTTTACTTATTTATTTATCCTCCCCCCCCATTTTTACAAAAGTGTTGCGTGGTTTTTAGCGCCGGCTGCAGAAGTGACAGCTATGACGCTCATAGAATTCCTATCAGCGTCGGAGCTGTTACCGCCGCAGCTAGCACTAAAAACCACGCTACGCTTTTGTAAAAAAGGGGGGGGAGGTTAGTTAGTTAGTTTTCTAAGCCATCCTCCCAGATTAGTTCAGAATGGGTTACAAATATAAATCCATAATGAAACTGACAAACATATAACAAAGCACAAACAAAAGGTACTCCACAAGAATGAAAATCTGACAAAACCAAAAACACTGTGGAGAAGACGATGTTCAAGATGCAGGCTTTATTAAAATTACAGTTCAATAATCCACATGAGAAATACTTAGAACCCAAAACATTGGGGATTCGGATTCAACACAGTCCGTGTTTTGACAAAACTGTCTTCCTCAGAGGTCCTGATACAAAGACACATAGATATAAAGCTAAAAACAACTCTAGATGAAACACTGTGCAGTTTTGCCGAAACACAGATGTTGGGGGTGGGTTGACATTTGGTTTTTTGGTGTGTATCTTTTGTCTCCGCGCAGACACCACGCGGTAGACCCTTTTGTCTTGTGCTTTGGTTGTTTCTGTTTCCAGATTGTGGTATACTTTCTTTGTGTTTTCATTTTCCTAATAAATATTTGAAAAAAAAAACCCCAACCAAAAACATAATAATAATAATCATCATGAATTGATAATGAGTGTGACTACTGGGCAGAATGTTCAGGTTTTTATCACGGACTTACCTTAGACAGTCACGGACAGTTCCAGCTTTTTGAATCCAGATAAGTTAAGAACATAAGAAGTTGCCTCCGCTGAGGCAGACCATAGGTCCATCCTGCCCAGCGGTCCGCTCCCGCGGCGGCCCATCAGGCCCATTGCCTGAGTAGTGGTCTATACCTATCTATACCCTTCAATCCGTTTTTCTTCTAGGAATCTATCCAAATCTTCTTTGAAACCATTTAATGTTTTCTTGTCTACAACAGCCTCTGGAAGCGCGTTCCATGTATCCACCACCCTCTGAGTGAAAAAGAACTTCCTAGCGTTTGTTCTAAACCTGTCCCCTTTCAATTTCTCCGAGTGCCCCCTTGTACTTGTGGTGCCCCTTAATTTGAAAAATCTGTCCCTGTCTACTTTTTCTATGCCCTTCAGGATCTTGAAGGTTTCTATCATGTCTCCTCTAAGTCTCCGCTTTTCCAGGGAGAAAAGTCCCAACTGCTTCAATCTGTCGGTATATGGGAGATTTTCCATTCCCTTTATCAGTTTAGTTGCTCTTCTTTGTACTCCCTCAAGTACCGCCATGTCTTTCTTGAGGTATGGTGACCAGTACTGGACACAGTACTCCAGATGCGGCCGCACCATTGCACGATACAGCGGCATGATGACTTCCTTCGTCCTGGTCGTAATACCCTTCTTAATGATACCCAACATTCTGTTTGCTTTCCTTGAGGCCGTGGCGCATTGCGCCGATGCCTTCAGTGTTGCGTCTACCATCACTCCCAGGTCTCTCTCCAGGTTACTGACCCCTAGTGGTGTTCCCCCCATTTTGTATGTGAACATCGGGTTCTTTTTCCCCACGTGCATGACCTTGCATTTCCCTATGTTGAAGCTCATTTGCCATTTTTCGGCCCACTTTTCCAGCTGCGTTAGATCCTTTTGGAGATCTTTGCAGTCTTCCCTGGTTTGAGCCCTGCTGTATAGTTTGGTGTCATCTGCAAATTTAATGACTTCACACTTGGTTCCCACCTCTAGGTCGTTTATGTAGATATTGAACAAGTTAGACTTCTCTTATGCATTTTTCATTGAATTTTTATGGTATTTATTGCTATATAGGATGTTGGCACTCTTCTTTTACATATATATTTTGAGCTTTGAGGATATGTTGAAAAAGGGCGATGAATGAGTTATGAATTGTCACATATTGTTTCACTGTTTCATTTATTTAAATGTTTGAATTTTTTGAAGCACATTCTATCACTTAAAGAGACAATATGATGTTATCGGGAGACTTCACTTGGGCTTCAATAGCCATCACGAAGTTGTCGCCCGGGGGATACTGTTTAAGATTATTTCATCATATTATAGTTCCCTGATACTGAAGTCTCTATTTTTCACTTATAGTTTTACTGAGTAATTTTTCACTCTTCATTCACTCATTCATTTTTTCCCCTTTCTTCAATATATGAGCAGAGGTGTCTTCCTCTCCTCATATTTTTGCCGATTCTTTTGAGTTCAGGTTTTTATCTGCCGTTGTCTACTATGTAACCATGTTACTATGTATTTAAGCAGTTATAGCAAGGAAGGCAAATATCGGGGTCTTTTCCTTACAGCTACTGACTACTTACAGACAGAAAAGCTAGCTATATCCTAGAAAGCAAAAATAAATCCCTGTAGTCTATTAAGCAGGCTGAAAAAGAGCAATTGGTAAAGGTCAAATGTAAAGCAGGTTTCAGAAAGGAGACCACCATTAGTCACAATGATGGCTTCATTATCAAAAACACCCTTGCAGGGAGAATCTTGGTGAGAAACAAGATGGCTGCGCTGTAGAGAGGACGCTGAGTTGTGCTCTCCTGCGGACTTATGCTTCCTGCCCGATTTCAGGTTAGATTTTGCTGGCGATATGCCAAAAAGACAAGGCTGAGCGGCTGCTTCAGCCCGGCAGCCAGGATTAGCCTCAACGAGACAGGAGGAAATAACCCGCTTCCTGACATCTTCGCCTCAGGGCGTACCAGCTGAGCCAAATCGGAGAGAGATTTCGGCTCTCAGGAGCGAAGTCTCGCTTAGCCCCGCGGGACCTCCACCCCCTCTGCAACTGCGAGTCTGGGGAATAGTGGCGGTTCCACAGGGACGGATGGCGTTACCGATGGAGCTGGAGGGTTTGCCTAATCCTCAAGTCCCTAAGGCAGGAACAACTTTTCCAGAGGAGGTGGCTGAGATTTCAGCGAGTGAAGGACATACCTCCTTAGTCCTTCCTTTGGTAAGACCTGCTGAAATCACTTTAGAGTCTATTTGGACAGGGTTAGACTCTTTGTATAAATTATGTGCAGGAACCTTACCACTGGTGACTGTTCAAGAACAGAGACTGGATAAACTCCAGGAGGAATTGAAGGATCAGGAAGGAAAAGTTCAAAATTTGGATCAGAGAACTCAAAGTTTACAAGCCTCTCAGTCTGTTATATTGCAGGATAGATTATTGTTCGCCAGGAAAATGGAAAACTTTGAAAATTATATGAAAATGTTGAATCTTAGAATTCTTAATTTTTCTAAAGTGCTAACAATATCTCCCAAAGATATATTCTATAAGTTCTTAAAAGAAATATTTAAATATCCTGAGACCAGACTACCTCCTTTACATAGGATATATTACTTGCCAGTATCAAAACAGAAAACTTCAGTTCCAGAAGTTTCTTCTGAATTTCCTAATCCTCTGAACTTAACAGAAGTCCTTGAAACTTCAGTGGATGAAGTAATCTGTCATTCTACTCTTGTGGTGACGTTTGTTTTTCAACAAGACAAAGAGGCACTTCTTAGACTGTTCTTCAGGCTGAAAGAAGTGACCTTTCTGGATAGTAAGATCAGCATGTTTCCAGATGTCTCAAAAGCAACTCAAACTAGATGGAAAAGGTTCCTTGAATTGAAACAATTTGTAATACAATTGGGGGCAAAATACCAATTGAGATATCCTTGCAAATGTAAGATCCTTTTGGATCAGCATTCATATATATTTTTTGAGCCCTCTCAATTACAATTTTTCCTTGAAGGAAAGGGAATAAGAATTTCCAATACCTCTGAAGGAAATTTAGGACACCCCTAAAGTAAAAGTAAGAAGATGTAACTACAATTATTATTATGGTTTTTGTTATTATTTTCTTAAAATTAATCTCTCAGATATGTGAATTGTTTCTCCTCTAGAATGTGGACTTATTTAGAGTGAATTTCGTTAATTATGTAATGGATATTGTATCCAGGAATATTATTCCCTTTAAAATTGTAGAAGTTCTCTCTTTATTTCTTATATACAATATGTATATGTATGTATGTATATATATAATGCTAAATAAAAACAAAACAAAAAAAAAAAAAACCACCCTTGCAGGATCTTCTGAAGACTGCTTAAAATGATTAAGTTAATTTCAAACAGCTTGACTCTTCATGGATTCCCAAATGTTTCCAGTTTTTCAATTTTCAATGTTTCAAGTTGAATTTTTCATTATTTAATTCTTTAATTCTTGAACTATATTTATCATAATAAACACTTAGCTGAATATTCTTTGGAAATTAATCATACCCCTCCCAACATGAATTCATGTTTCACTTGCTTCGTCAGGCAAAACACACTAGTTCAGACTTTCATTTCAAAATGGCCCATGTGATCAGGATAATTGCACACATGCGTACTTATAGCTATTCTAGGGTTGTAAAATGAAAATGACAAAAAAATAATGATGCAAAATATTTTAATAAAATCCAAAATCTTATTTTTTATTAGATATCGATATTAGATCATAAGATTACTCAATTAATTGATTAGCAAATCAATTGAGTATCATTTGCATCAGAGAATTATTACAGAAGCCAAAAGCTGGCCTTGCTCATAAAAAATTCCAACGTTTTACCAGTTACACGTCAATATATATCCTAAATGACGACATTCCTTCGTTACAATCCATCTGCAGTCTAATTGGTTCACATTATTTATTCCCATATAAGGCTAGCTTCATATAGGCGTGTCACAAATTACATTCTTATATCTAAAAAAGTTACATTCTCACATTAAGCTTACATATTTTATAAAAAGAAGAAATACATAGACCAATATTATAAAATACTTACAAAACTCCTCAGATTCTACATCCCTTCCTGTAAATATCAGTGTCTTTTCCTGAGATCTTTGTCTCACAAAGACTGCACAAAGAAAAGATGGAAAAGAGCAGGTACCCCTCCCATCAAAATTCTATGTAGAAAAAAAGTTACTTAAGGTCAGAGGTCAAACACCATCTGTTGCCTTATCAGGATCTCTTCAGGATTTCAGATATATGAAAATCAAAATAACATATATTTCTAATCTATATTTGTTGTTAACATATATTCCTAATCTATAGCTACCTAAGTAAATTTCTATTATGTAATTTTCCCTAACTTTCTGACACTTAATTTTGGATCAATTCATACCATGATACACATGTGGTTTAGATTTGTCCTTAGCAAACTCAAGTCATGGCAAACCTAGGGCCCCCTGGTATGTGGATACCAGGTCAAAAGCCAACTCCTGTCTGCCTACATTTCCCTGAGGATTGGCCTAGTTCAGGCTGGTCACTCTAACACAAAGAAGCTTTATAAGAAACTTAAGCTTCCCATCTGGAGTACATTTGATATGGTAGTCATCAATTACAAAAATGTCTTAGCCTGCCTCCCTATATCCGTCAAGCACATGACATATATCAAATCCATATGGTAACTTAAAATCCCTGTTTTTAAACTTTTTGTATTTCTGATCATTTTATTCCAGCTTATCCAATTTTCATTTATTAATTTATAGCTACTAATCCACATTCTCACTTGCTCTTGGATTAGGCCTTATCTATCAACAGTTTTTCTTTTCTTTCTAGCTAGTAAATCCTGGTGCAATGTGAGAAAGTGTAATAGCTGAATTTTTTTATTTCATGTTTGCTCACTGTACCTGTCCAGGTAAACTAAGCTGGCCCTACTCAGAACTACTTAAGGCATAGGACAAGGTCCTTAGCCCCCCCTTAGGTCGTGGAGTGGGGTACCACACCAGGACCCACACCTGGAGCTTTAGTGGCCTTACCTTGCTCTGTTCTGAGGTTGCTTTGGGCATGACTTGTTCTCTGGATCAGCGTAAGATTGGGAGTCACTTTCTGCAAACATGTTTTTCCAATGCCAATTATACAGGATAAACTACAACACACAATCAGAAACACAAAAGCCAGGCCTATTAAAATACCCAATAGGCCTTTAACCCATGATATATTAGGCATCCATGCAGTTAGCCAATCAAACCAACCCTTATCCTCTACCTTAAATTGTTCCCAATTCTGCAATGCCTTGTCTAGAGATGTGATATGTGCTTGCTGGTCAGAGAAGGAGTCAGGAATATAAGTACAACATTCTTGTCCAATGATGGCACATGTACCCCCCTGGGCTGCTAGGAGATAGTCGAGTGCCATCCCATTTTGAAGAGCTACAATGCGTGTTTGTCTGAGCTCTAGTGACAGAGATTGAGTAACTGCTGTTGTTTCATTACCCATAGTTTCAATAAGGGTGGATAATTTTTTTATAATTTGGATTAATTTACCTACTCCATAACTAGGTAAAAGGATCATAGCAAATCTTTCCCCTTCAGAAATGAGAGGAGTATTTCTTTTTGGTTGGGTAGGAGGCAATTCAGATAGGATTCTCACAGGGGGTAATAGGAACCCGATATAGCAGGTCCCGTACCAACCCTCGTGAAGCCATCTGTATACATATGGGCCACAAATCCACCAGCAGTCAGCATAAGAGGGTAACAAATAATTACTAACACCTGTAAGCCAGGCAAATTGTTGCCTGTCAGTAAAATAGGTAGAAACAGTAATATTTCCCAGTGAAAGAGAAATATTTGGACCATCTGAAGAAACATAATATTGACATGAACTCTTTCCAGCATACCAGGTGGTTTTATCTGTCCTTTTAGAATGGTAACAAAGAAATCCTCTCATGGGTCTAACTAAAACTGGGGCTGGTGGTTTATTTGGGTCAAAACTAAAAGCATAACGAGTAAATGTTTGAAGAAGAGAATATTGAACCATAGAGGAACAATTTCCCTCATGACTAAACTGTGGTGCAACTAAGCCATTACGTGGCATAAGATAAAGAGAATAATAACAAAGATCAGAAACATTCCATGCAAAAGGTTGAAAAGGTAACCCACTAGAGTGTTGTGGAAGCTGGGCACAAACCCAGCAATTGCTTACATTAGCATACCTAGCTACACGAAATTTCATTTGTTCATAGGAATTTCCCTGACCTACTATAGGTAAGAAAAGATTCCATTCTGCAAAAGTGTGGTGGAAAAAAGTAAAGAATAATAATGGAGAACACCAAATAAGTAACATGGCTAAAATTAATACCTAATTAGAATAACTAAAAATAAACAGTATTGAAAATATGCAAATATAGCAATGAGATGAACTACTAATAGTGTCTCTAGTCCTTGATTTCCTTGCAGGAACAATAGATATGCTCAGGTAATCAGGTATTAGCAATGGGTGCTGGTTTAATGTCTTTCACGTGTACTAACGGTGTATACCCTTTTAATTTCACTGCATAAGGGAACACCACTTCCACTTGAAAAGGTCCATAAAAGTATGGCTGAGTCCATATATTTCTTGTATGTAACCTCTTATACACCCACTGATCCTGTTGGAATCTGTAAACTGGAAGTGCTTGATCCACGCTACTTGGAGTTCGTCGCGATTGAATCTCTGCTATAGCTGTCTGTAATGCTACAACATAATCAGAAAATAAAGTATCATTAGTACAATTTCCCGGTTTCACAAAAGCAAGGGGCATCTTTCTTCCAGTGGCAATTTGGAAAGGAGTCAAAGCAAATCTAGGCATATGCCTATTACGCACTACATAGAGTGCTGCTGGCAAATATTTTAGCCAGTCTTTAGACTCCAATGGCATAATTTTTCGTAATGCAGTTTTTATTAAATCATTCGATTTTTCAACAAAGCTGTTTGATTGAGGATGGTAAACTGTTATGAATTTGTGCTTAATCAATAGTGAATTTGCCAATTCTTGTAATAATGCATTTTTAAAGTGGCTGGCATTATCTGTGGCTATCTCATAAGGAACTCCATGTCTTGGAATAATTTCATTTAAGAATACCTTTGCCACTTCTCCTGCTGTTTCTTTTTTACAGGGGTAGGCTTCAATCCAGCCCGAAAAAGGACAAACACAAAGTAAAAGATACCTCTTACCTTGACAAGGTGTTATCATGTCTGTAAAATCCACATGCCACTTCTGAAAAGGTCCCTGCGGGATAGGTAGAGTGCCTGGTGCTACACAAGTACCTCTAGGATTAGTTTTTACACATACAGCACAACGTAATACAGTCTGTCTTACTATTTTTTCTAAATTAGGATGCCAGATTTGCTGTGACAATTGACTAATCAAAGTAGCTGCACTTTCATGTAAGGCATTGTGCAATTGTTGGATCATTATCACCAGAGGTACCTGTGCCATACATGGCACACCTGACGAATTATACCAGATACCTTCTATACACTGACACTGTAAATTTGTCCATTGTTGAATCTCTTCCTCTGTTACGCCATCTAGGAGCAGTCGTCTTTGCTCTTCTTGTTCCTTTGTAATCTTGCTCCTAGCTCTAGTCTGCACTAGCATTATGCCCTGTTGCTCTACAGCCCATTTTGCTGCTAAATTTGTCTGATTATGCATATATTGCTCCCACGATTCATCTTTCTTATCATGGGCCTTAATTTTACATAATGCCAATGTTTTGTCTGGGTATTGCTGCAATAATCTATCCAATCTCTCTATCAAAGGTAAATGTTGAACTGGATGACCTCCAGAGTCTATGAATCCTCTCTTTTTCCATGTCATTAAATGCAATTTTGCTATTCCTAAAGCATATGCAGAATCTGAATAGACAGTAACTTTCCTTCCTATATTGTCCTGTAACACCTGGACTAATGCTGCTAATTCTGCAGTCTGAGCTGAATATTGATCTGATGGTAAACAATAAGTTTTCCACTCAGTGCTGTCAGCATCCCTATCATACGTTGTGATAGCAAATGCTACTCTGTTTGTAGCACTGGAACCATCTATAAAACAAATATATCCCTCACCTAGGGGTTTATCATATTGTAGTAACATTTGTTGCTGTGGAATTAGAACTGAACACTCGTGCTCAGTACTGTCTTGTATTCCTAAAAAAGCATAAAACACTTGTGCTGGATCTTTATCCTTCATTTTTGGTTGCACATCCACTAAACTAGTGGTAAGCAGAGCCAAATACTTCCCTATACGCTGACTAGTAAACACTACTTCTGGCAATTTTAAAATATTCAAAATATCATGGGAAGTATGTACTGTGATATGACTGTATGGCAACAAATCCATAAGTTTTCCTACCAATGTTGCAGCTGCCACTGCACCTTTTTCACACTGAGAAAAACCCATTTCCACAGGTGTAAAACTTCCAGATAAATATCCACAAACATTGTCATTTTGTTGTAAATCTGCACCCCATCCAGCGTTTCCAATATGTAAATGTTCTTGCACTTCTGTCCCAATCAAAGGTAAAACAAACTGTGGAGCATCTCTAATTGCTTGTTTTAACTCCTGTATAAGCACTACCAGTGCTGAATCTAATTGAATTCTGTCTCTGCTCTGAACATTTCCTTTCAATTTAGCCCTCAAAGGAAGTGTCCTAGTACTTAAACACGGTATCCATTGTCTACAATAATTAAGGAGTCCTAAGAATCCTCGTAATTCCTTCACTGTCTGTGGTAAGGGTGTTTTTTCTATTTCCTGCACTAAATCTTTAGTTAAGGCTCGTACTGACTTGCCTACACGATACCATGCTCAAGGCCCAGCAGACGAGTAGGCCAATCTTCAAGAGTGCCCAGATGAGGGTAAGAAGCGGCGGGGGGGGGGGGTCGGATCGTGGCGGGGGGGTGCCCAATCGTGTCGGGGGGGATCGTATCGTGGCGAGGGGTTGCTGGTTTGAGGCAGTGGGGGTGCCGGATCGCAGGGGGGGGCCTTCGAGGGGAGCAATGCCAGTTCTCGGGGGGGTGGGGGAACGCATCAAAGCGAGTTTCCATTATTTCCTATGGGGAAACTCGCTTTGATAAACGAACATTTTGGATTACGAGCATGCTCCTGGAAAGGATTCCAAGGTACCGTAATCCAAGGTACTACTGTACAAGCAAACTCCTGCAATGCGAATACATACAGTATACACACAACACAACTGAGCCGATGGTTCTTCTCTCTCTGACATTGCAAGAGTGTCGTGACTGTTCTAAACAAGCGAGGTCTTACAATATGAGTACATACAGTATACATGCGTCATATCATCACAACTGAGCCAATGGTTCTTCTCTCTCTGACGCTGCAGGAGTGTAGTGACTGTTCTAAACGAGCGAGGTCTTGCAATACAAGTACGTATAGTATTTTGTTTTTGGGTTGTGGAACGAATCATCTGAGATTCCATTATTTCTTATGGAGAAATTCACTTCAAGTGTTTTGGATTAGAAGCATGTTTTCAAAATGAATTATGCTCGTAAACCAAGATTTTACTGTAGCTTGAAACAGCTAACTGGTACTGTTGCTATGGTGCTCCTGGCAGAGTCTAATCCTTCCTGTTCTCTCTGGTAAGGAGTGAAATTTCAACCACTTGGCGACCTCTTGGAATCATTGAATTGAATCTGTGATGTAGATATTGAATCAACTTGGGAAGCAGTCTATTGATATCTGATATGCAGTTGCCAAGATTTGGAAACTGTACTAAGAAGGATCTTTGAAAGGAGAATGAAGTGCAGTAGATTTCCTATTCTTTGAATGATTTAATAAGAAAATGCTTAGGAGAGAGAAAGAAAAAAAAAAAAAAAAAGGAAACAGAATGGTAATTCTGTTATATAACTATTCAAATGGAAACCTAGGTTAACCAGGTGCCGACTGGCAACGGGTTAAATTCTGGGTGACTTCTAAGATCTGAATATTCAATGCAAGGAGTCACACATCATGCCCTGACATTGAATATCTAGAGTTAATTCAGTCCATAGCTCAGACCCTGATTACCGTTTGTGAGCTGAATATTGGGCAGATTGTATCTGTGCTTATGACTCAATGTTCTGTACACAAATATCAATATCATAAAAACTTTTATGCAACAAAAGCTTATAATGCTAATGTGTACCAGATATTCACACAGTACTAGGTGTCAGAAAGTCATGCACAAGCATCCAATGCGCTCACACTGATTAGTGCATACATTTGCATATGATTTGCTTACTGCTTTAGCCAGCAGAACGTTTGCATTAGGATCATGTCAGATACCATGAACTCAGCTACTGGTGCACAGCTCTAACGTGTGGCTTTCTGCGTCAGTTCCTCAGGAGATCAGTGAATCCAGCATCATCTTTACCTTTATTGGCTATCTCAGTAGACAGGTCAAGGTGTGCAAAGCATGTGGATATTGAATGATCCTCTGACTCTCTCAAGTTTTAAGGCACATTGCCAAGGTGCTCTATGGATGCTGGCACTGCTGGTTTCTATACCATTACCTGGGTTAAAGAAAGACCTCAATTTCTTCTTTTTTTTTTTTATAATGAACTTTTTCTTTTTACCCCCCCCCCCCAATATTTTTATTAATTGTATAAGATAAATGCACAAATAAAACAAGAAACAAATCATATGTACAAAGCAATAAATACAAATACAGATATTAAATAAAACAAGAAATAGATCATATGAACAAGTCGTTATGTATATCTATCTATCTATCTAATTACATAAAATATATATGAATAAGGGGGACCAGCACATATATTGTTGGCATATGATACATAGCAATCATATTAAAATATAATGGAACTTTCAAGAGGCATCATCAGAATAGCAATATATTATGAAATTCTGTTTGTCAATGGTCTAAAGCGTAATGAGTTTGAACAGGGCTCCATATTTTGAGGAATGTGCTAGTGGAACGATGCTTTCCTGCAATTACACTTTCATGTTTGTTAGTAATACATACAGTGTTCCATCATGCCATGAACTCTACTTTGGATAGATTCTTCCAACAGTGCAAAATGTAAAGTGCAAAGACCTCAATTTCTAATGTGGTTAGTTTAATTTCTTTCATATGCACCAAATTAACTAGGAAACACTGAAAGAAATGTTTAAATATAGATTAGAAATAGTTAGCAATGAGAAGCTGTTTATTCATCTTAAATGTACTGTTTGTTTTCTTTTCCCCCACAGTCTGTCCATTCACTCATTAATGACTTCAAGGACCCTCCTTCTGCCAAGTACAGGGCAGCTCATGTCTTCTTCACAGACTGTAAGTGCTCCTTTACTTTATGTTTGTCCATCTGTTTCTCCTTTTATCATGCACAGCCTAGTCTATATAGGAAACAAGAACATAAGCGTTGCCATATTGGGACAAACCTAAGGCCCATCAAGCCCACTGTGGCCAACCCAGGTCACAAGTACAAAATCCCAAAACAGATTTCCATAGCATTCTTCCTACTATTCCAGACCAGTGGGATAGTCCATCGACCAGCAGGTGGTGATACAACACACTTGAAAAGCTGTCCACTAATCCCCCTCCCAGCTCCTCAGTATTTTCTGTCTCCAAGCTTGAGGATATACATAGCTTTCAGCTCTGTGCCTAAATACGCCGCTCCTAGCCGGTTGATGAACTGGTTCCCAGTTGAGCTTTCAGGGGTGCTCTGTGGAGTGCGTGCTTCATAGTGCCACCCTCTGCCTCCTGCTCCTTTCTGCTGGCCTGTTGGTTTCCCCCCTTTTCCTCTGGGACTCTGCAGCCTCTTCAGCCAGATTTTAAAAAAAAGTCAGTTTTTATTCTTTCGCTATAGTTCATTTATAAATGTAGGTATTTTGCCAAGGTGGCTAGCATACTGAGGTGAGAATTGGCAGTGGGCACATGTGTGGCATGACTATGCAGTGGCCAAGGAGTTCCATGTGCAGGCAGGAAAGAGATTTCCTAGGCTAGTGGTTCAAATTTTGCAGTTAGCATTTCTAGCGGTAACCGCCCAACATTGGGGAAGCTGGATTCCCCTCTAACAGCTGTAGTGGTTAATCTCCCGACTTCATGGAAGCCTGTGCTGGGAGGCATGGGGAATTTCCAAAGTTATTTAGCAGATTTGCCGCAGACAATAGCACATTAGCAGCACAAGCTTGAGGATACCCTTGCCAGAGGTTGAGCATTTCCCAACTGAAAGGGAAAGGATTTCCAGTGCTGTATGCTAGCAAGAGCAGCTTCATGCCTCCTGTATGTCAGTGCTAGCAGAAAGGTGAAGTGCTGTTCCTGCTGCAGGGTGCACCGAGAGACCTCAGGTAAGTGTCCCTGCAAGATAGGCAAAGGGTGCACTGAACAGGAAAGGACGGGGGAGAGGTCCCATAATTGGGGACTAAAGACAGCTGCAGCCTGCGCTGCAACTCTCGGGTTTGGTGGAGGTGGCGGTTGGAAAGCAGGCTCTGGGTGATGCAGGAACGGTGGCCATTTTGGGGCCACATGTGGAAGCCGTTTCTGCATCGGCTCAGTCTTTGGGGTTGTAGGGGTGTTTCCTTATTTGCACCTGAAGGTTAGGCCTCTCTGACATCATCAAGCCTGAACCATTATTTGTAAGAAATCATTCCAGCCTGAACCTAGCAAGAAAAGAAAGAAGAATATATCTTTGCTGTTTCTGCCTGATGCATTCTGGGTATGTACCAGAATTGTATTCTAGTCAAGGACATCCATCTATTCCTTCATGCTTAGCCTGTGTGAATCTTGGAGGAGGAATTGCTCCTGTGTTTCTTATCTTTTTTTTTTTTCCAAATCTTTATTCATTTTAACATATACATCAAGTGTACATTAAAATATGAACACAACATATTACATTATCACTTGATAATTCCATAACAATATATAACTAAAAGATTTATATCCCACCCCATCTCATATCTATACATGAATAATATAATTCCTATGTATATTAATCAATTAAATTATGCACATATATATTAAATTATCATAACCCACCTATCCCCCATCATCTAACGAAGGCGCCTCTGTCTCCCAGATTGTATGAGACTCTATACAGAAAAGCTATTCATCTAAGTTCTGTTTCTGGATTGGTCCGGAGAGGTCATCTGACGAGATCCAAGTGAAAAGGTGCTAATTATAATTTAGTCTGTGTTAGGATGTGGGTGAACTTGCATCTTATCATAGGTGTTCTCCATGAACTTCTTTTATAATAATTAAGCCCTGAAAAGTTACCTCTTGTGATTAGCTCTCTGCCTGAGAGTGAGAACCGGACTTTTGAACAGATCTGGATTCCATCACATAAAGGAAACCTTTGCTGCCAACCTAAGTTACAGCTTCTCCAGTGGCTGACGAACTCTTGTTCCAGTACCAAAATAATTATTATCTTCAGTGCTGAGTAGAAGACGTCTTCCCTTTCACCGGATATTGTGCCAAGGCCTAATTGGATGGTGAAAATACGGAATTCTATTATCTTATCAGCTGGGGTTAGATAAATGAATCCTATTGTGGTTCGGGATAAGGATAAGTCAAGCTACTCTTGGTGATAATCTGTAATAGTTGCTGCTAATCAGGAATTATTGTTATAAGGAATTATTTAGAGTGTAAGAATTAGTTCACTTATTTATCTAGCAAGTGTGTTGTAATAATTATGTACTGAGTTTCATATATGTAATCGGATAATTTGTGAACAATATTTAGTTATTGCTGCTGGCTTTTGAATTATATTTTTCTATTTTCATAATAAAAGTATTTCTCATTAGCCTGGGTCTGGTGTCGTGTAAGTAGGCAAAGAAAGCTGAACCTGGATGAGATATTATGGTCTTCCCTAGAAACTAACAGGCACATATTTGTTTATGTAACTGATTAGTGGACCATAAATCTTTCTACAGGGTCTGTGAGCAGTGTAGGACTACAGTCCTTGTTGACTTTGGGCAAGGATCTGCTTCAGGGGTTTTGGTTTTCCCTGGAGTTTGCCTTGGTCTTGCAGCAGGACCAGGCTGGTTCTTCTGTTCCTCCTCTATCCTTCTCATAGGAAGAATGAGTGCTTTCTTCAACTCCAAACAGTCTATGTTAGCCCTTTGAGATTTGGGTGGCAAGGCTGACTCCAGGTCATCCTTCCTAGCTATGGGGGCCTCCCTATGCTCAGATGAGGCCTCCGTTAGGGAGACATTGGAGGATGAGGAGCTCCCTTCTGGGCAGGGGGATGATCCAAAATTTTTGAGACTGTTCCATAGAGAGAAACTCAGTTCCCTTATTATGGAGGCCTTGGTGGCACTCTCTATAGAGGATCTGGCTGCTCCTTCTGCAGGCTCACAGAAAGCCTCCCATTCCTCCGAGGTCTGCCCAAGGCATTTCCTGTACACTCGGATATTCTGGAGCTGATTACAGAGGAATGGCAGATACAAGTCTGAAGGTGGGCCCAAGTGATGGCTCACCTGTATCTCCTGTTGCCAGAGGAAAAGGAGAAATTCCAAATACTAAGGGTGGATCCTTTGGGTTTTCCAGTGATGAAGAGAACTACTTTGCCGGTAGAAGGGGGTGTTGCCTTCCGGGATCTGCAAGGAGCGGGGTGCGGAAGGAGAGAGGAGGGGGCAGAGAGGAGAGCACCTGGGGGTTGGGGTGCCACAATCTGGGCACTGCCTACCCTCACTACATCACTGCTGGCACCCATGCTCACAATCAGATTTTGTTCATGAGGCAATGGAGATTTAAGCGATTGGCCCAAGACCATAAGGACCTGCAGCAGGATTTGAACCAGGCTGTCCTGATTTTCAGCGCATTACCTAACCATTAGGCTACTCCTGTTACTTTCCTTAATCAAATTTATTAATAAAATTATGGTCTTTTGTATTTGTTTTAAATGGAGTGCATGCATAAATATTATTAATAGATTAAAAAATAAAATATTATTAAAGGATTAAAAAATACAAAATACCATTTGTAGCTTTTTTACAGTCTTTGCAGCAAAGACTAGTAGCAGTAACCCTCTGCACAAGATCTGTGTGGGTGCTATGGATGCTTGGGTACCCCAATATTTTTACACTTTTAACTCTTTTTATAAAGTTTTTTAAAATATAAACTTCATAATCAAAGATAAACAATATTTCCCAACATTTTTTTGTTTTCTTTTTCATTTGATAAATGATTTTTTTTCCAATAGATATGCTGTACATTTCAGAGAATTTGCACAACCGTTCTTCAGTAGAAGGTAGTGAGTTACTTTCCCATCGGTGTGAGCTTGAATAAAACCATAATCTACATTTCCCAATACATATATTTCATATTGAAGTAAAATAAGCCAATAGGCTGAAAAACAGCTCTTTCTGTTGAGGAAAGAGGTGTCTCTCCTTTTGGCAACAATTTTCAATGAATTTGTTCGCTCAGGCTATAACCCTGACTCTCTTAATATAGCTCAAATTTTAGTTATGTTGAAGTCAAACAAAGATCTAGAATATCTATCTTCATATTGTCCGATCTTGTTGCTGTGTGAAGAGACTAAGGGGCTCATAATCAAAACAGAAATACATCTAACAACCCGCCCAAATCAGCACTTGGATGACCTAAAAGACAGGTCATCTAAGTGCCGATAAGCAAAACAGATTTTTAGATGTACCTCTGAATCATGCTATTTGCCCAGAGCTGAAAGGGGAGTTTTTAAAGGAGTGGTTAGGGTGGGATGTGGGTCATACTTCAGGGATAATCAAAATTTTTATGAGGCTGCCTGGACAGAACATATACGTTGTGACTTAGGTGATCTTAAAACAAGTCTAAATGCCCAGAAGGTATCCAAAGTAACTAGATAACCATTGCAGACACAAGGTACAGACCCCCACACACTCCCCAAGTGATCACTGACACCCCCCACTCCCATCGCCATAAAAATCAGAATAAAAACGTACATACCTGCCTCCAGAGCATCAGCAACTGGCATAGGAAAGCCTAGTAGAGCTGCATAGAGGTGGCTTAAGTAGTCTTGAGGGTGGGCTAGTAAACCATAGAGAGGAGGACCCAGGCCCATAAGCCACTCTAACCACTGCATTCATGATGGAAAATGTGAGTCCACCAAACCCCCCCCAAACTATTGTACTGCCATATAGGTGTCATTTAGGCGCCATATAGGTGGCACCTGCAGCCATAAGGGCTATTGGGATTGTAGACATGGGGGGCTCACCATGACTGCAAGGGAGTTGTGGTGAAATGTTTATGTGGCACCATTTTTGTGATGTTCGTAGCAGTGCCCTGTAAGGTGTACCACTACTCTGTTGCCATGTCTGGGTGGCCAATCCATCACTTTGCTAGCCCCTCCCATGTTCAAAAGGTCTAGTTCTAGGCGTTTGGGACTTGGACAATTTTTTTGGATAAGAATGTAGTATAAAGATAGACGTTCTAGCGATCTTGGCGATCAAATGGCTGGACGTAGAAGTAGACGATTTCTGGGGAAAAAGGTTTTGGACATATTTTTCGAGAATGGAATTTGGATGCTGCCACCTTTGGGCGACCAGCGCCCTAAGCACATAATGGACTTAGATGTTTGTTTTGATTATGCCCCTCCATACCTTTTGCTAAGATACTGGCAAATCTCCTGGCAAGGTGTTAGCCTTCATTACTTGAGACACCTCAAGTAGTGTTTGTTTGTCCGAGGCCATACAGTGACTAAGAATATAATAACTATTCTGGTTTTGTTAGAGTATGTTGAATTTATAGAGCTTCCCTCCATTTTGATTAGTTTTGATGCCAGAAAGGCTTTCGACCGGGTCTCCTGGGAATTTATGTTTTTGATATTATCTCAGTATGGCATTATAGGCTTTTTTCAAGAAGCGATTTGAGTGCTTTATCATACTCCTCAGGCTCAGGTATGGGTGAATGGCATGTGCCCCCCCCCCCACACACTTTTCGATTAGTAGAGGAATCAGACAATATTGTCCCGTTTTCCCTCTAGTTTGTTTTCACACTGGATCTGTTAATAAGAGAGGTTCTCAATAATGTTGATGTTAAAAGAGTGGATTGGGGGCATGGAGGGGCATAATAAAAAAAAAGTCTAAGTCCCCTTTTGGCCTAAGGCCCTAAACACTGAAAGTAGCAGCAGGAAAAATGTCCATTCTCAAAAAAAATGTCCAAAATGATTTTTTTTGGGGGGAATGACCTATCTCTACGTTCAACAGTTTAATCGCCCAACCACTACGTCTAACCTTAGAACACATTATCAACCAAAAAATAGTCCAGGTCCCAAATGCTCAAATCAGGACCTTTTAGGCGAAGGAGGAGCCAGTCCTTCAGCTAAAAGCTGGATTCTGTAACTGGCGTCTGTCAAAAAGAAAACACCGGCTACAGAATCCACCCGCCCCGGCAACAATCGTGGCAGAAGAGATGGCTCATCTCTCCTGCCGTGATCGCGATTCCCACCTGAACTGCTGCGAACTGCGGTAGGAGAGATGCCCAATCTCTCCTGCCGCAACACTATATGCAATCATTACACATTGCTGGATTCCTATTTCCTGGATCAGGAAGTGTAAAATGTTGGTATACTGCAGAGGTGCCCAAAAGGTCGATCACAATCGACCAGTAGATCACGAAGGCAACGGAACTTCCTCTCCGACATCAGAATTGATGTAGGGGGTGAAGGCTGGTCGGCCTGGCGCTTCTGCGTTGGGAAGCAGGGAGAGCTTGGGGCAGCGGTGGTTTGGAGGCCTGTGCTCCGATGGCAGCGGCAGTGGCTTGGGGGAGGGCAGGAAGAAAGAAAGAAAGGGGGCAGGCAGGGAGACAGAAAGAAAGAAGGGAAAAGAAAGAAAGGGGGGACAGGGAGACAGAAAGGGGGAATGGAGAGAGAAAGACAGACAGAAAGAAAGGGGGGCAGGGAGAGAGGAAGAAAAAGTTGGCAGAAGAAATGAGGTCTGGAAGCATACAGCAGGCTGAAAGAAGGGAAGAAATATTGGATACACAATCAGAGGAAGAAAGTGCAGCCAGAGACTCATGAAATCACCAGACAACAAAGGTAGGAAAAATGATTTTATTTTCAATTTAGTGATCAAAATGTGTCCGTTTTGAGAATTTAAATCTGCTGTCTATATTTTGCACTATGGCCCCCTTTTACTAAACCACAATAGCGGCTTGTAGCACAGGGAGCCTATGAGCATTGAGAGCAGTGCGGGGCATTCAGTGCAGCTCCCTGCGCTAAAAAACATTATCCCGGTTTAGTAAAAAGGGAGGGGGTATATTTGTCTATTTTTGTATAGTTGCTACTGAGGTGACATTGCAAAGAGTCATCTGCCTTGACCTCTATGAACCCCCCCCCCCCCGGAATATAAATGATAATTCACATTTTCTCTGTGTACAGTGTGATTTGTGTTTTTTAAAAATTTTATTGTTGGTAGATCATTTTGACCTGGTCATTTTAAAAGTAGCTTGCTAGCCCAAAAAGTGTGGGCACCCCTGGTATACTGTATATGATTTATATGATAAATGGGAGGAATTCCTTAAATGGGGATCAAATTGAGGTATATTACTGGGAAAAATCAGCTCTAAGCGCTTTTCTAAAATGGACATGTGAATGTGCATACTCCCCCCCAATATTTATATAATATACTTTGTTAAATTTGGAGCCAAAATTTCTATGCTGCAGAGCAGCAAAGTAAAGAAGGAAGTGTTTCTGTATCCTAGTTACTGCTTCTGCCTCCCCCAGTTATACTAGTTAATATTGACACTTCTTACCCCCTCTTCTACGAAATCGCATTAGTGGTTTTAGCGCAGAGAGCTGTGCTGAGTGGCCTGTGCTGCTCCCGATGCTCATTGAGTTCCTATGAGCGTCGAGAGCAGCACAGGCCATTCAGCAAGGCTCTCTATGCTATAAACCACCAGCGCGGTTTCGTAGAAGAAGGGGTTAGTGTTTCTAACTTTGTTTGATGTTGGAGTCATGCCGCAAGTGATTTGAACCTAGATGGAAAGGGGTGGGATTCAATTCAAATTTGGAAAATGGATGACAAGAGTTGAACACAATACTTTTTTTGTTTTACTATTTGAGATATCATTAATAAAAAAAATTGTTGAAACAAAAAATCAGCTTTCTCTTCCTCCTGTAGCCTATTGGTCACAACACCTCAACCAGACATAGGAAAACGCACACCCCATTCACACACCCATCAATCAAGGAGGTTAAACGGAAAAAACTATATGATGGCCTCCTAGCCACTCAAGCAGTCAAACTGGACAACCAAGTCGCCAATCTACTGACAGCAAACCTAAACTACAAAACATTTAGAAAAGAAATAGACCATACTCTTCAAGAAATCCCTGAAAAAAAGAAATTATATTGCAAGTCTCAAATCCCGCCTCTCACTAAAGCCCCCTACCCAAAACAACTAGCCATACTCATTTCTTACTCTCCTTGAAAATGACCAGACACCTTTTGTAATATCTTTTTGTAATACATCCTTGATATTTCTTTTGTAATCCGCCTTGAACCGCAAGGTAATGGCGGAATAGAAATCCCTAATGTAATGTAATGTAATATTCTAGCTAACAGGCTACAGGAGGGGGCAGAAGCAGTAACTGGGATGCAGAACCCTTCCTTCCTTTGCTGCTCTGTAGCATGGAAATTTCTTCTCTGAATTTAACTAACCCCCTCCTTTACAAATGCGTAGCGTGGGTTTTAGCGCCAGTAGCAGCGGTAACTGCTCTGACGCTCATAGGAATTCTATGAGTGTCAGATCAGTTACCGCTGCTGACGGCGCTAAAACCCGCGCTACTCGTTAGTAAAGGAGGGGGTAAGTATACTATCCCAAGCACATGCCCATTTTAGAAAAGCGCGCAGAGCAGTTTTTTTCCAGTGCCACATTTTGAGCCCCAATTATAGAATTCCCCCTTTGTGTCTTTTGTGTCTCCCTTGGAAAAGCCTCTGTTTAAACAAGCTGTAAATGTGAAAGCCAGCTGTAGTATTAAGAAGGCAGAGCAGCATGATTTTCATTATATCTGGGTAAATGGTTGTGAAGATTTTCCTTTTTTTCTGAACAGAACATCTTTAGTTACTAAACTCCAAAAGAAGAGAAACATTCCTGAAGAGTTGGTAGACATATTTTGAATGGACTTATTCCACAAAGATGGTATAAACTGCATGGATAAAATAAATATAATTATGATTACTTAGCTCCACTCTATAGCTCTGGTATATCTGGTGGTTATTGATTGACTTCATTATTCTAATTAAGCAAGGTTGAGCAAGTATTGATCCTTTGGTACCATGGCAGGAAACAATAGGCCTCAATTTTGTTACTCAGTTTTATAGGCCTGAGGCCCATGGCATCTTGATACACCTGAAGATGACTTGTGGTAGTATTTTCCTCATATCATAAAACTTATCTATTTAGATATTCTCTCATTATTTATATGTTATGGAGAAAATATACAAGCTGACCCCCAAAATAATGAAGAGGATAGAAATGGCATGCTTAAAACAGAACCTTGCTTCCTCCCATTCACATAGCAATTACAGCCACAAGATCAAAGAACTTGACTTTCCTTCTAGATGGCCCATTGTCAGAATTTTTCTGTATATTCCTTAAAGAGGGCACCAGGATTGCATATTAATACTTTATTGTCTATTTACTTCCTGTTTCTGTTTTAATTCAGCCTGTCCGGATGCTTTGTTCAATGAGCTAGTGAAATCGCGAGCATCCAAAGTCATCAAAACCCTCACAGAAATTAACATTGCTTTCCTGCCCTATGAATCCCAGGTGAGTTCCAAAAATGGCCAAACACATTCTTCCAGACTAATATTGTTCACAGACTCTGTTTGTTTTAAATATAGAAAAGTTCAATCTAAAACTTAAAAATAAAAAAAATTCTTAACTATATTCACCTTATACAAACAATATCATGGAGATCGTGCAGTGCTGTGTACCTCAGTGCTCAAATAAACTCAAAGGGCTGCTTTTACGAAGCCATGTTAGTGGCTTTAGCCCTTGTACCTTTGTAGCGCGCGCTAACCCCCTCGCTAGCCGAAAAACTACCGCCTGCTTGAGGGGAGGTGGTGGCGGCTAGCACAGCCGGCAAATTAGTGTGTGCTAACGCGGCTTCGTAAAAGGAGCCCAAAGTGAATTCTAAAGCAGAGGCTGCTGGCTGGGACCATCATAACCACAGTTCAGTCCCATACAATGCATCGTCTATACCATAGCTAACCAGATAAAAAAAGCTGTACTTATCTGGGGACGGAGCACTGACATCCCCTGCTTCAGACGTGAACAAAATCAAAACATCTATGATATAACAGAACACACCTGTTGGTGCCTAAACCCGGTCCCTTGTCATAAAACTCAATGAAGTGATGCCATTGTTGTAAAAGTAACAGAACAAAGCCTGTCCATAAATGAAACATCAACAAAAAAACAATGGAGTGGACAGTAAGTAAGATAGACCTGTGGTAAAAAAAAAACAATTAAGCTTTATTGGACGACTGTATTACAACAGTTAGATGACTCGACATGAGTCATGTTTCGGTCTAATGGTCTTCATCAGGAATCAAATTAGCAAAATGACAGTAACTTAACACCAAAAGTAAATCATGTGCAATTGTTGTAGCAATTCTCTTTAAAAGATGCTTTATCAAATAGAGCCAACTGCTGTTGACTACCATTAGGCCGAAACATAACTCGTGTTGAGTCATCTAACTGTTGTAACACTATCATCCAGTAAAGCTTGATTTGTTTTTTTTTTTACCATAGGTCTACCTTACTTGCTATCTATTCTGTTGTCATAATTGTAAAGCCATGTTATTTCCAAATTGAAAAGTAAGCCAAAAGCTGTATTAGTGCTGACGTGTTTATGGTACATCTTTATGAAACTGGGGTCTGTTGTTCAGCATTATTATAGTTATAATCCTATGATCAGCAGATTTCAATTTCTGCATTTGTTGGTGTACTCTGTTGGCATTTGGCACCCTAGACAAACCTTCAGCCTTGTGCTTCCCTCTGAATTCACTTATAGGCCCCTTGGCCTTCTCCCAACAATCATGATCCTCCTAACACCACCTTTCCTAGGAGAATTTGGGTAAATGGACTATTTGAAAACTACCCTCCCTTCTTGCTGGAAAAATGTGCTCCTGTATTTTTTTATGTGGTTTTCATGACCTGTTATTTTTCTTTGTCTGCAGCTGTTCTTTGGTGCTCCCCCCTCCTCCCTGATGCTGCTGTCTTAGACAACCACCTAGTTCTGCCTAAGTGTTAGCCACTCCCACTCAGATCCATCCCATTTCCAGATCCATGTTACCTTATTTAAGCACCCCCCCCCCCTTTTACTAAGCTCTGGTAGAGGTTTCTACCAAGGTCAAGAGCGCTAAGTGCTTTGATGCTTATGGAATTCCTATGAGCGTTGGAGCATTTAGAGTCCTGGGCTGCGATAGAAACCTCTACCGCGGCTTAGTAAAAGAGTGCCTTAGTAATGGTCATCTTACATCATCAATGACAGATTCAAATCTATCCGATTCTAAGAAAGACTAACAGCAAATCTGTTTTTCCTTGCATATCTCTCATAAATTTAAGCCTCCAATCCATCCTTTTATTCATCCCATGTCAGCTTCTGGATCATCTTAACTAGACAAAAATACTCATTTCACATCTATCATACCCAACTAATAGCAACATAAGAACATAAAAATTTTCAATCAAATCTGTCTTTCTAATGAATGCTTGTCCTAGAGTTATCTTACCCTTTTCATACAAATTTAAATCTGTCCATCCTAATCTCAGACCCACCCACCTCATGAAATAGCTAATCCCATCCATATAATTAATGGTCACATCAGATCAGATCCATTATACTCTTCTCCTACTTATCTGAAACTGTAATATGGGCACAAGGTAATAATTATTGTCCTTTAGGGGCATTTTCAAAACACAAAAATATTCAAAAATCGGTACTTGGACGTTTTTCTCTGCAAAACGTCCAAGTGCCAATAATCAAAACAAAGAACTCAGATGTTTTGCAGGATGTTCGCCCTCCAAAACATCAGTCTCAGAAAGGGGCATGTTAGAAGCGTGTTTTGGGAAGGATTTAGGCAGGCTGTGGACTGGGTTAGATGCGGAGGTTTTGTAGCAATAAACCTTTTGCAGTACGTTCTAGACTGACTAGATAACCACTGGAGGGATTAAGTAATGACCTCCCTCACACTCTCCCAGTGGTCACTAACTCCCTCCCAACCCCCCAAAATATGAATAAAATAGTACATACCTGTCTTTAGAACAGCAACATCTAGTATGGGAAAGGTTAGTAGAGTATCATACAGGTGTCAGTAGCCTGATGGATGTGCTAATGGGCCTAGGGAGGAGGACCCAGGCCTATAAAACACTCCTACTACTACATTTATGGTGGAAAGTGTGAGGCCACAGAAACATCCATTTTGAAAATCTAAACCATTTGAAAGTGGGAGAGGCCATCATTTTAATGGACTAGCCATTAGACATAGACCAAAAAAAATTAATAATAATCCAAAGTAGAAATGTCCAAATAGGCACCATGTAGATGTGGGAGAGACCAGCATTGTAATGGACTGGCCACATAGACATCCCAATAGAGCAGTGGGGCACCTTAGAAGCCACTGCTGTGAACTTCACATAAAGGGTGCCAGATAACCCCCTTATAATTTATGGTGATCCCTCCAAAACTCCCCCAAACCTATTTATTTAATTTTTTAGCTCATCCTCCCAAAGGAGCTCAGAACAGGTTACAAATCAAGTACTCAAGCATTTCCCTATCTGTCCCACAATCTATCTAATATACCTGGGGCAGTAGAAGATTAAGTGACTTGCCCAGGATCACAAGGAGCAGTATGGAGTTTGAACCCATCACCTTAGGGTGATGAGGCAGTAGCTCTAACCACTATGCCACACTCTCCTCCTATACTCACTTGTCTCCCACATAATAGCCCTTATAGCTGCAGGTGGCACCTATATGGCAGTATTCTAGGATTTTGGTGGGTTTTAGTGGACTCACACTTTCCTCTCTAAATATAGTGGTTAGAGTTTCTTATAGGCCCGGGTCCTACGCTCTGTGGCTCATTAGCTCATCCACCAGGCTACTTAAGACATCTGTATGATGCTTTACTAACCTTTCCCATACCAGATGCTTCTGGTCTACAGACAGGTATACTGTTTTATTCATATTTTTTGGGGAGTGAGTCCACCAAAACCCACCAAAATCCCACTATACTGCCATGTAAGTGCCACTTGCAGCCATAAGGGCTATTGGGGTGGGAGACAGGTGGCTATAGTAGGTTTTAGGGGAGTTTTGGGGGATCACCATAAATTATAGGGGTATCACCATAAATTATATGGTGGGATGTATATCTGGCACCCTTTATGTGAAGTTCACAGTAGTACCCTATAAGGTACCCCACTGCTCTATTGGGATATCTATATGGCCTGTTTATTACAATGCTGGCTTCTCCCATGTCTAAATGGTGCATATTTGGACATTTCTAACTTTATTTTGGTTTGAAAATGGCAAATAAAGTTAGACATCCTAGTAGCCTAGACATTTTGGCAGCCAAGACTTCCAAGTAGGGGATTTTCAGCAAAAAAAATTATTTGGACACCCGTTCGAAATTGGGCATTTCTCCGGGAAACATCCAAAGTTGGACTTAGGCATCCTATCGAAAATGGCCCTCCACATGTCTTCATTTAATTGAATTAAAAGCTTATATTCTGTAGTAAGTGTTGCCATACTGGATCAGACCAAAGGTCCATCAAGCCTAGTGCTCTTTTTCCAATTCTGGTCACACGTACCTGGCAAGATCCCAGAAGAGTAAAACAGATTTATGTAACATCCCAGAAAAAAAGAACATAAGAATTGCCATACAGACCGAAGGTCCATCAAGCCCAGCATCCTGTTTTCAACAGTGGCCAACCCTTGTCCCAAGTACCTAGCTAGGTCCCAAATAGTCATAAGCCATAAATCTGTCATAAATGTTTGTGTCTACATTCCAGTGCACTGATGCCGGGCTTATGCTACTATTCTATAGGGATACTTGAGCACCTGGCTGCCCTTACAGGATAGGCTCTCTACCCACCTTATTAGGCCACTTAAATGGAGGTGCCCAGTTATAGAATTGCCTCCATAGAGGGTAGTTTTCAAAAGTATTTGGCTGGCTAATAGAGCAGGTACCCAAGTTAATCAGGTTAAATTTGCTCTCTCCTTAGCAACCAAAAATATATCATACATTTACGTTGTAAGTAAATTAGTTGGAATGGAGTTTGATAGAGACAAAGTACATGTGGAGATTTCAATCTGACATCCTTACAAATATTCCACATCTATTGTAAAGGTATTCAAGGACTTATAAGCTTCTAGTGAGGTTTTGTTTTTTTTTAAAGTCCTATAGGATGGCCTGGTGGCTTGATGTCAGTGCTGTTTAGAGAGCCCCTGGTTTTTCTTTTCTGGATTGACCTTCCACACTCTGGATATTCAGCTCTGTTTAGATGGTTGGGAACAGTTCTCGACTGTCTAAATAGCACATGGCCAGCTAGCTACCAATATTCAGCAGGGGGGATAGACAGCTATCTCACATTGAATATCTGGCTTAGCGGATTGGCAAGATACCAGCTACATCTCGCGACATAGCCAATCACCACCAATATTCAGCACCTCACCGGGTAAGTTCGGCGGCCAAAGCAACTGCCTAAAAAGGTAGTATATCTGAATATTGGACTAGAATATTGGTCTCAGGACTGTTGATGCAATGACCAGACTACAAGCTACAGCCTACAAGCTAAGTTTTCAACATTTGCTATTTGGGAGTTGACTGGGGGGTTCTCAAGGAGCGCTCTTAGTGATTGTTATAAACAGTATTCATTTTTCACTGTTCACTTGGCACTTTATTCTTTGTTATGCACACGTGAGGCTTTCAATGATGGTGTGCGGGTAGGGGCTTTCCGCTCCTGCTCGGTTGGCTTCTGTGGTGGAGGTTTGTTCCTCCTTTCCTGGACTCCCCACACTGAGAATACCCCGTTTCACTAAATATTTTGTCATTTTGTAGTGGCATTGTCTTTAGTGATCTCCTTCGAGTTCTCCTTGTGATCCTTGACTATTCTGCCTTTGTTTGTAGCATCTTTTAAGTTTCGTTTGGCAGTCTTTTTTGGAGTTCCTTTTTTGTATATGCAATGACCAGACTGGCAACAATGAAAGAGAAAAATCTATTAAATTAGGGGGAAATGAAGGCTCATGATACCAGATCCGGTACTGGTTATGACTGAGCTGGAAAAAATTACTGGTGCAAAGAAATAATGCCTTTGAATTTCTCATTTTGCCCAGGTTTTCTCTTTGGATTATCCTGATTCTTTCCAAAGCTTTTATAGCCCTCACAAAGCCCAGATGAAGAACCCAATCTTGGAACGCCTGGCTGAACAGCTTGCCACCTTATGTGCCACACTGAAGGAATATCCTGCTGTCAGATATAGAGGGTAAGGACAGCATAGTGGCAGATCAGCATTTGAGTCTCAGCTGATAGACTCATTAGTAAATTTCAACTGTCCACACCCTTAAACCATTTTATGCAATTGGACATACTCGTACTCAGGAGTCATGTTCATCTGATTCAGTAGTGAGATAATATTCCTCTTTGACTAGAGATAGAGTTACCATAATTTTGACTTGAGAAAAAAAAGAGGATACATGACCCTGCCCCACCCCACCCTGGCTCTGCCCTCAGCCCGCCCCCCCAGAAGCTAGTTTGGCAGGGCCGGCTTACAAGGAATCCAGTGGTTCTCACCCTCTTACCTCGGTGCTGCAATTCTATTTTCTTTGGGCTGCCAGCAGCTCAGTGACATGATCCTGCTGCCATTGGTCTGCCCTGGAAGCTGTCTCTCTGCAGTGACTTCCTGTTGCCATGGAGGTGGGATCTGCCAAGAGGTGACTGCCATTGGCCTGCCCTGGAAGCTGCCTTTCTGCAGTGACTTCCTGTTGCCATGGAGGTGGGACCTGCCAAGAGGTGGCTGCCATTGGCCTGACCTGGAAGCTGCCTTTCTGCAGTGACTTCCTGTTGCCATGGAGGTGGGACCTGCCAAGAGGAGGCTGCCATTGGCCTGCCCTGGAAGCTGCCTTTCTGCAGTGACTTCCTGTTGCCTTGGAGGTGGGACCTGCCAAGAGGTGGCTGCCATTGGCCTGCTCTGGAAGCCGCCGCTCTGCAGTGACTTCCTGTTGTCATGGAAGTGGGACCTGCCAAGAGGTGGCTTCCAGGGCAGGCCTATGGTAGCAGGCTCATGTCGCTGAGCTGCCACCAGCCCGAAGAAAATAGAATTGCAGCGCCAAGGAGGTAAGAGAGTGAGAACCACCGGATTCCTTGTAAGCCGGCCCTGCCAAACCGAAACAGACTCCACAATTTAAAAACTATTCTAGATGCCTAGTCAGTCCTCTAAAAAGAGGACATGTCTGGGTTTTTCTGGATGTATGGTAACCCTAACTAGAGAGAATCTTGTATCTGATCCCTTCTTTCTATGGTTTATTCTTGCCAGAGATTACAAAGACAATGCCATGCTCGCCCAGCTCATCCAGGACAAACTGGATGCCTACAAGGCTGACGACCCTACTATGGGAGAGGTAAGTATATTTATGGACTTGGAGTAAAAGTTTTGACACTTAACAGGTGTTACCAGAAAACCTGAAGTGGAAGCTTAGGTTTGGATTTTATTTTTAAACTGGATTAAGATGTATAAACAAATGTGATTATAATCATAGATATGTAAGAAAAATGTTAAAAGTATTTTGTGTATTAGAACTGGACTATAGAAAAATAGAATTTTGACTGTGGTTAAATGCTGGATTTTCCTAATCCGTGAAAGAGCTTCTAACTCTGGGCCGGTGAGGCAAATGCTCCGACGATCATAGGAATTCAATGAGCATCAGAGCAATTACCTTGCTGGCCTGCGTAAAAAGTCCAAAATAATTAAGGTCCATCTAGTCTACTGAATTTATGTCCTGGGAAAATAATATAGACTCCAGCTGATCATTGGTTTTCTATATAGCTCATCAGTAAAGATCCTATATGCGCACTCTGTGCTCTCTTGAATTCCATTATTGTTGTCTCACCTGGCAAAAACCATTTCACAGATTCACAATTTTTGCGCGAAGAAATGTTTTCTAATATTGTCTAATATTGCTCCTGAATCTACTCCCTCACAGTCTTATTTCATGTGTATCTTGTGCTTTAGTTTTACCTTTAATGTAGTGAAATATCTGTTGTAGCCCTCTGTCTCCCCTTTAGGGTATCAATATGCAGGTCTTTAAATCTGATCTCTGTGGGCCCATCTCCTGGCTGCGTAAATTGCTTTGGGCTGCCCAACTGCCAATATTCAGTAGCACTAAACCAGGCAGTGCTGTTGAATAAATTTACTTATTATTTATTACATTTATAAACTGTCTACCACTAAGTGGTATACAAAAAAATTGTGTAGATACATAATAGACAATGCTAAAAAAAACCCAAAACAGCATCTTTCCACCCTGTCTGCCACTACTGTGTTTCCCCAAAAATAAGACTTAGTTTTGGGCCCAAAATTAATATAAGACAGTGTCTTATTTTCGGGGATGTCTTATTTTTTTTTCATGTACAATGATCATCTCTCCCTTCCTCTCCTCCACCCCAATTCTTCCTATTTCCTTTCTTTCCCCCACATGTGCAGCATCTTTCCTCCCCTCTCACCCATCCCCTTGTGCATTATCTGTCTATCCCTCCTTCCCATCCCCCTGTGCAGCAGAATCCTTGCAGCTTCTATTCCTCCCCTTGTGCAGCAGAACCCTTGCAGCTTCTATCTCTCCCATCCCTTGTGTAGCAGAACCCTTGCAACTTTTATCCCTCCCTTCCTCCCATCCCCCTGTGCAGCATCTTTCTATCCTCCCATCCTCCCTGCCGCCACCGCTGCATTCCCCGCACCCCCCGACCCTTTCATCTCTCCCTCCCATCCGAACCCCGACTGCGAGCCGAAGTACCTGGAAACAAATGGCAGCACAGGCTGAATCACGGCCTGCTCTTCTCATGTCCGGCACATCCGTTCCTCTGCCGCATCACTGATGATGTCATCAGCACCGCGGCACGGAATGGCCAGGAGTGATTAGGCCAGGCCGCGATTCAGCCTGTGCTGCCGATGCTGCTGTTTGTTTCCAGGTATTTTGGCTCGTGGTCAGGGTTCTGATAGGAGGAGAGATGGAAGGGTCGGCGGGGGCACGCAGGGGGAGCGGGGAAGCAAGGGGCTGGCGGGGGAAGCTGCCGACAACTAGAGCTTATTTTTTTGGGTAGGGCTTATATTAAGACCTACCCCGAAAATCATGCTAGGGCTTATTTTCAGGGTAGGTCTTTTTTTCAGGGAAACACGGTAGCATCCAAAAAGTCTTTCATCTTAAGAAAGCCTGCCTAAACAAGTATTGTCTCTGACTGCTCAAGTTCTAGGTGTTATCGTGGACAATGCACTGAAATCTTCTATTCAGTGTGTGGTGACATCTAAAACAGCAAACTGAATGCTAGGAATTATTAGAAAAAAAAAATAAGACAAAAATACTATAATGGCTCTTTATCACTTCATGCTGTGACCTCACCTTGAGTATTGTGTGCAATTCTGGTTGTCATATCTCCAAAAATATATAGCAGAATTAGAAAAGGTTCAAAGAAGGGTGACCAAAATTATTAATGGGATGGAACTCTTTTCATATGAAGAAAGGCTTAAAAGGTTAGGGCTATTCAGCTTGGAAAAGAGACAGAGATGGGGGGGAGGGGGTATATGATACAGGTCTACAAAATCCTAAGTGGTGTAGAAGGGTAAATGTGAATTGATTGTTTATTCTCTCAAAAAGTACAAAGACTAGGGGAAACTCAATGAAGGTACATGGAAATACTTTTAAAATGAATAGGAGGAAATATTTTTTCACTTAACAAATGATCAACCTCTGGAACTTATTAGCAGATATGGTAAAAGGTTTTGACAAGTACCTGAAGGAAAAGTCCATAACCTGCTATTGAGATAGAAATTTATTTGATTTTATGTATTTAAAAACATTTATTATCCACCTATCAATCTTTTTAAGCTGAGTACAAAATACATATATAATTAAACACTTGGAGGGGCATTTTCGATAGGACATCTAAGACTGGCTTTGGATGTTTTGAGAAAAACATCCAAAAATCAGGAGGAAAAAATGTCAATTTTTGAACCCACAAGATGTTTATCTTTTTTTAATAAAAATGGCCCAGCTAGAATTTATGTCCAGCTATATGTCTAATTTTTTTTTTTTACATTATTGAAAAAAAGTCAAAATTAAACATGTCTAAAACAACATTTGGGGCACCCTAGAGGTCACTGCTGTGAGCTTCACATTAAGGGTATCAAGTACACATTTCACCATAACCCCCATACGGTGCTTGGACCCGGGCTCTTTAACATCTTTATAAATGATCTGGAAATAGGTATGACGAGCGAGGTGATTAAATTTGCGGATGATATGAAGTTATTCAGAGTAGTAAAGACTCAGGGAGATTGTGAAGATCTGCAACGTGACATAATCAAGCTCGAGGAATGGGTATCGACATGGCAGATGAGGTTCAATGTGGATAAGTGTAAAGTGATGCATGTCGGTAACAAAAATCTCATACACGAATACAGGATGTCCGGGGCGGTACTTGGAGAGACCTCCCAGGAAAGGGACTTGGGAGTTCTGATCGACAAGTCGATGAAGCCATCCATATAATGTGCGGCGGCAGCAAAAAGGGCAAACAGAATGCTAGGAATGATAAAGAAGGGGATCACGAACAGATCAGAGAAGATTATCATGCGGTACCGGGCCATGGTACACCCTCACCTGGAGTACTGCGTCCAGCACTGGTCTCCGTACATGAAGAAGGAAACGGTACTACTCGAAAGGGTCCAGAGAAGAGCAACTAAGATGGTTAAGGGGCTGGAGGAGCTGCCGTACAACGAAAGATTAGAGAAACTGGGCCTCTTCTCCCTCGAACAGAGGAGATTGAGAGGGGACATGATCGAAACATTCAAGGTACTGAAGGGGATAGACTTAGTAGATAAGGACAGGTTGTTCACCCTCTCCAAGGTAGGGAGAACAAGAGGGCACTCTCTAAAGTTGAAAGGGGATAGATTCCGTACAAACGTAAGGAAGTTCTTCACCCTGAGAGTGGTAGAAAGCTGGAACGCTCTTCCAGAAGCTGTTATAGGGGAAAACACCCTCCAAGAATTCTATATAAAGTTAGACAAGTTTCTGCTGAACAGGAACGTGCGCTGGTGGGGCTAGTCTCAGTTAGGGTGCTGGTCTTGGACCAGAGGGCAGCCGCGTGAGCGGACTGCTGGGCATGATGGACCACTGGTCTGACTCAGCAGTGGCAATTCTTATGTTCTTATGTTCTTAGATCTCCGAACCTACTGTACCCATCTGTATACTACCCCAATAGGAAGAACAAAACAGGGGAAAACAAAACCACAGATATAAATACAACAAAACAGAATGGAATTGTCCAGGTCAGAATGATGTGCACTAAAAAAGTGTCCTCCAATTCATCTGATAATGTGAAGATCTTTATTTCTCCAATGTCACAATGGTACATTCGAACGATTCTATGACTCAATGACTCGACATGTACATGTTTCGGCCAAAAGGTCCCAATAGTCCATACACAGTTGGATTTGAAAGCTAAAACATTCCCTATTGGGACAGACCTATGTGAGTGGTAGCATTTTTTGTATATCATCATTCGTGATTTTCAAGACTCCTGAGGCAGGCCTTTTGGCCGAAACATGTATATGTCGAGTCATTGAGTCAGAATCGTTCGAATGTACCATTGTGACATTGGAGAAATAAAGATCTTCACATTATCAGATGAACTGGAGGACACTTTTTTAGTGCACATCATTCTGATCTGGACAATTCCATTCTGTTTTGTTGTACTACCCCAATAGCCCTTATGGCAGTACTGTGGGTTTTTGGTGGGCTCACACTTTCCACCAGAAGTGTAGTAGTTAGGGTAGCATTTAAGCCTGGGTCCCCTTCAAGTTTCAGGTTTTTATTAAAATTTGATTCAGTCGCTTATCCAATTTCTAAGCGAGATACAAATTAAAAAATAAAAGGGAAAACAAAAACAGAAACATAAAAATAAAAACAACGCCAATATCAGATAATTAAAAGAATTTAAGTGAAACAACATCAAATAAATGGCGTAGTAATAGTTGACAATTTTGACAGACAAACATGAGACAAAAAGGAAGCTGGGTTGGAACTACAAATTATATAGGAAAGAAAGCCAAATAAGGGACAAACTAAAGGAAGGGGAACATTGCTACTTGTTTCTTTTGAGGAATTTGAAGAATGATAAGAGTGAAAGAAAATCAAATATTGAAAGCTTCTTTGAATAGATGACTCTTAAATAGGCCCTTGAAATGGTCAAGGTTGCTCTCCTCCCTTACGGGAGCTGGAAGGGTATTCCAAAGTTGTGGGGCCACCACTGAAAAAATGTCATGCCTTTTTGTTCCTATTATTCGAAGAGAGGGGACTGTACGCAATTTATGGTCGGACGATCTAAGAATCTGGGATGGCTCGTATGGAATAAAATATTTATCAGTGAATTGAGGTGAATTGGAATGTATCGTTTTAAACGTTATTAATGAAATTTTGTAAGAGATTCTTTGATTGATTGGTAACCAATGGGCATTCCGAAGCAAGGGGGTTACATGATCATATTTCCTAGTTTTTGTAATTAGTTTGATTTTAGTATTTTGAATTATTTGAAGGTGTTTCAATTCTTTCTGAGTTATTCCTGTAAATAGGCTGTTGCAGTAATCCAGTTTTGCAATGATTAATGAGTGAACCAATATGTACTCCAGAGACCTGCTTGCAGCTCTACTGAGACTGGCTATGGTACCTGCAACTGTCATACAGACAGATATATATTGCTTCATATAGATATTTGGGAGGTGGGAGGGGGTCAGTGACCATTGAGGGATTGTGTGGGGGCTATATTTTCATCACCCCAGTGGTATTCTGGTCAATTTGGATACCTTATTGACCCTTATTCGTTTTAAAAACAGGTCTAGCTCAAAACATCCAAATTGTGCCCTGGATGTTTTGTAAAATGTTTGATTATTGCTGTAAAACGTCCAAGTGCTAAGCCCCACCTAATCCTACCCAAAACATGCCTCCTCAAGATTTAGACGCATTGGAGACAAAACAACCCAAAAAAGTCTAAAAGTCAGTTTTGAAAATACCCACTTGGACGCTTTGACTAGTAAGAAGTCCAAGTGCAGGTTTATGCCGTCTTGGATGTCTGTTTTTTTGAAAATGAGCACCATAACATCCACAAACCAAGACTGAATTATTTAAAAAACTATCCCCTCCCACCTCATTTACAAAACCGCACAAGAGATTTTTAGTGCTGGCTGGAGAGAACGTGAACTCGCAGGCCTTGAGCATGCGCAGATGCTCAAGGCCCAGCGCAGAAGAGGAGGCCGATCTTCGGGCACCGGCACCAACGCAAAGGACATGCCGGTGCCGGTGCCGAAGCCGAGTTGAAAGTAAGAAGCGGGTTCGGGTGGGTCTGGGGGACTTCAGGTCACGGCGGGGGGGGGGGGGGGGGAGGGTGTTGCCAGATCGCAGGGGGGAGGTTGCCTGATTGCGGGGGGGGAAGGGTGCCAGATCGTGGGGAGGAGGGCCTTCGGGGGGAGCAATGCCGGTTCTCATGGGTGGGTGGGAATAGAGCAGCGCCTGGTCTCGGGAGGGGGGGTAACGTATCAAAGCGAGTTTCCATTATTTCCTATGGGGAAACTTGCTTTGATATACGAGTATTTTGGTTTACGAGCATGCTTCTGGAACGAATTATGCTCGTAAACCAAGGTATCACTGTATTAGAAACCATTAGAAAATCAAAAATGAACGTAGACTCTAAAGTATACTCGTTCAATCATTAATACATGTTTAAATTTAAATTTTGCAGGGACAATCTTCTTTATTTCTGGCATTCTTTCTCCCCCTGCCTTTCTTTCTCTCTCCCCCTGCCCCCCTCTTTATTTCTGTCATTCTTTTCCTCTCCCCCTGCCCCCCTAAGCCATTGCGCCAATTCTTTCTCTCTCCCTGCCTCCTCCCCAAAGCCACCACGCCAATTTCTCCCTGCTTTCCCTAGCTAGGCCTGGCCCGTACAAGCGCTGGACTCACAAGCCTTCACCTCCAATATCAATTCTGATGTTGGAGAAGAAGTTTCAGGCCAGCCAGGCAGCGATTGGCTGGCCCAGAACTTCCTCTCTGATGTCAGAGGTGAAGGCTTGTGGGTCCAGCGCTTGTACGCACCTGGCCTGGCTCAGGGAGGCAGGAAGAACAAGATCACAAAGGCAACGCGACTCGTGTTGCCTTAGCAATCTACTGATCGATCGTGATTGACCATTTGGGAACCCCTGCTGTAAGGTTATGTTTATGTATCATTCTCAGATTACATAGCCATTGCTTGCCCTAGGATTGGTAGTATGGAATCTTACAGCTATTTAGGATTCTGGCAGGCACTTTTGACCTGGATTGGCAACTGCTGGAAGCTGGATACTGGGCAAGATGGACAATCAGGCTGCCCCAGTATGGTAATTCTTATGTTCTTTTAATACAGAGGGTGGCACTGGGGAGGAGCCAGTGATTATACAGGTTCCAGCAATATTCAGTGTCAGGTCCTACATAACTAACCAGTTTTAAGCTGTTCTACAGTAATGTGCTTGGATTAGTGATAACTGTTTGTCTTCCTTTTCCTCTTCTGTGTTCCCTGAAGCAGCCCCCTCTTTCTGTACTCCTCCCTCCAGCCCTTAACATTGTACCACCAGCCTCCTTCTGTACTCCTCCCACCACCCCTCATGTACCAGCCCCCAACACCCCTCCCAATCTAGATAAACCTACCTATCTAGCTAAACCCCTCCGTCCCCAGCCTAGTTTAGATCCCTGGTTGTCCAGTGGCCACTCTCTTCTGCCCCTAGTGTTAGCATCCTGAAAGTGGCACTCTTCTGGTACTAGAGGTCTCAGCAACTATTTTTAGGATGCTGCAGCTAGCGGCATGAGTGAGTGGGCTTTGCTCATGCCCTCAACAGCCTAACTGGACCACCAGGAATCTAAGGTAGAGTTGGGGATCCTATCCATCTAGGGGGGGAAGGAGTTTGGAGGGATGGTCTAGGGAGGAGGGTTTGGGAGAGACAGTCTGGAGATGAGAGGGAGGCTTCCTAATGTCATGTACTGAAGGAGAGAAATAGAAGGAAAAAAGAAAACTTAAACAGTTATTTAGATCAGTATTCAGCCAGAACCAGCATAATTCTCTTATGTGTGCCCTAGCTGAACATTGATGGTACTTGCACAAGCCCTGGCAGCCAGGGCCCTTTCAATTAGCCTTGGATATTCAGTGCACCTGGGCCTGATCTAGTCAGCAACGGTCTCTGGCTGAATATTGGCCGAATTGGATTTTGGGTACAGATCCTGCAGCAGTTCGGTAGCTCTTTTCTGTCCTGTCTTTATTATTTCTATCTCCTTCTGAAAGTATGGTCCTCCAGATATCACCAATCACCTATACAGGAGTACTACTGGTTATGTCTCTTCCTGTGCTTCCTAACATTCCTCTGGCTTAGGTCACTGCTCTATTACCATTATTGTGTAACTGCCTTGGATAAATCTCTTCATAAAGGTGGAAAATAAATCCATATAAATAAATAACCTTGAGATCATCACATATGATCACCTTGAGATATCTTTGTTTTCTGTTTTGTGGAATCAGTATCTCATCCTCCACTGTATATTGCTCCCTTGATTTTCTACATCTTAAATGCATAATTCATGGAATATGTGGAAGTAACGTGTTTCCCCGAAAATAAGACCTACCCTGAAAATAAGACCTAGCATGATTTTCGGGGTAGGTCTTAATATATTCCCTACCCCCCAAATAAGCCCTAGTCACGGGATTCGCCGACAAATCTTCAACCTGCCCCCCCCCCCCGCTGTCACCGCCCCCCCCATCATGTAGCCAAATCCCTGCTGACCCTCCATCCTTCCCTCCCTTCCGGCTGCGAGCGAGCCCTACCTTCAACCAAAGCAGTGTCGGGCCGGCAGGACTCTAAACAGGTTGCTTCGGCCTTGTCCGTCGGGGATTTCACTCTGCCACATTACTGATGATGTCATCAATAACGTGGCAGATTGAATTCCCCGATGGACAAGGCCGAAGCAACCTGTTTAGAGTGCTGCCGGCCCGACGATGCATCAGTTGTAGGTAGGGCTCGCTTGCGGTCGGCAGGGAGGGAAGGATGGAGGGTCAACAAGGGTTTGGATGTGCGGTGGGGGTGTGTGTGCTCAAGGGTTCTGCAGCACAAGGGATGGGAAGGATGGAGGGAAGGATAGAAGCGGGGCAAGGGTTCTGCTGCCCGAGGGATGGGAGGAGGGAAGGATAGAAGCTGGGCAAACTTCTGCTGCACAGGGGGATGGGAGGGAGGGGAGGAAAGATGCTGCACATGTGGGGGAGAGAAAGGAAAGAGGAAATATTGGGGTGAAGGAGAGGAAGGGAGAGATGATCATGTGCAATCCCCGAAAATAAGACCTAGTGCCTCTTTTGAGCCCTGAATGAATATAAGACACTGTCTTATTTTTAGGGAAACATGGTACTTTGCCTTGGTTGGACTGGGTCATCAGCACTCTGGTTTCTACAGAGCTGGGGGAGGGAAGGCTACAGAGGTAGAGGAGGGAACGGATTTTGGATTTAGCTCATATCATTTTCAGTTGTAACGTATGACGAGTTACATTCATGTACAGCCTTGATGGGGGTGCAAGTGATTTGAGCCACACCCACCAATGATCAGTTTAAAAAGCCCATGATTCAGGCTTTGGAAGGAACCCGGCTGCATAGCTTCTGGCCTCAGGACCATTGCTATAATGACTAGACTAGGAACAGTGGGATAGAAGAGGGATGTACTAAAACTGAGGCTAAATTCCCAGATAGTTATGAAAGAAATATTGACAATAACTGAGCTGGAAGAAATAGGAGACATGAGGGAATGCTCGACCAAATAATGAAATTTAGCTGCCAATACCTTAACTGCACCTCAGGCTCTCTTGCACCATTTCTTATTTGGATTTAGCTCGTGCCTTTTCAGTAGTGCTGCCCGATTCAGAGAAAAATATTTTGATTTGATTCGATTCACCCTGTTAAATCGATTTTTCGATTCAATTCAATTCACTGTTAATAACACAGCTTTTTAAGTTTAAACATTTTATTTAACCAAGGCAATATCATATCAAAAATTCCCAGCTTCCATCCCCAGCCCCCCCAGACTCACCAGCCCCCTTCCGATTCCCAGCTTCCATCCCCAGCCCCCAAGACTCACCAGCCCCCCTACTGATTCTCACCTTCCATCCCCAGCCCCCCTGCCGATTTCAGCTTCCATCCCCAGCCCCCAAGACTCACCAGCCCCCCTGCTGATTCTCAGCTTCCATCCCCAGCCCCCAAGACTCACCAGCCCCCCTGCTGATTCTCAGCTTCCATCCCTAGCCCCCCTGCCGATTTCAGCTTCCTTCCCCAGCCCCAAGACTCACCAGCCCTCCTGCTGATTCTCAGCTTCCATCCCCAGACCCCTGCCGATTTCAGTTTCCATCCCCAGCCCCCCTGCCGATTTCAGCTTCTATCCCCAGGCCCCAAGACTCACCAGCCCCCCTGCTGATTTTAGCTTCCATCCCCAGCCCCCCTGCCGATTCTCAGCCCCCCCCTGCCGATTCTTAGCCTCCCCCTGCCAATTTCAGCTTCCATCCCCAGGCCCCAAGACTCACCAGCCCCCCTGCTGATTTCAGCTTCAACCCCCCCTGCCGATTCTTAGCCTCCCCCTGCCGATTTCAGCTTCCATACCCAGGCCCCAAGACTCACCAGCCCCCCTGCCGATTCTCAGCCCCTCTGCCGATTCTTAGCCCCCCTGCCGATTTCAGCTTCCATCCCCAGCCCCTCTGCCGATTTCAGCCCCCCTGCCAATTCTTAGCCCCCCTGCCGATTTCAGCTTCCATCCCCAGGCCCCAAGACTCACATCCCCCCTGCCGATTTCAGCTTCCATCCCCAGCCCCCCCTGCTGATTCTCAGCCCCCCTGCCGATTCTTAGCCCCCCTGCCGATTTCAGCTTCCATCCCCAGCCCCCCTGCTGATTTCAGCTTCTATCCCCAGGCTCCAAGACTCACCAGCCCCCCTGCCGATTTCGGCTTCCATCCCCAGCCCCCCCTGCCGATTCTCAGCCCCCCTTGCCGATTCTTAGCCCCCCTGCCAACTTCAGCTTCTATCCCCAGCCCCTAAGACTCATCAGCCCCCATTCTGATTCATTTACTTACTGGACTGGATATTAAATCACGGGAAAGAAAGAAGAAATGCGGGGAAAGAGCCAGCCAAAAATAGTATTTGCTGCTGCCGAGGTCTGCTGCACGAGGTCCGCTCGCTCGCCGATTGACTTTCCCACTACTTTCGTTTCTTCCGATGTAACTTCCGGTTTCGCAAAACCAGAAGTTACATTAGATGAATAGAGTCCGGCAGCCAGTGGTGTGAAATATCCCAAACTCGTCTTGCAGCTGAATTGGTAAGTCTGGTTTTTAACAAAAACGAACCGATTCGAATCGATTCACCTGATTTGAATCGGTGAACCGATTCGAATCGGGCAGCACTACTTTTCAGTTATAGATACATTCAGGTACTGTAGATATTTTCCCAGGGGACTTTCAGTCTAATTTTGTACACGAGACAGAGTATTGTGACTTGCCCAAGATTATGAGGAGTGGCATGAGGGTTTGGATCCTGGCTTCCTGGTTGACAGTTCACTGAGCTAACCATTAGTCTATTCCTCATTCTTACCCCTCTCAAGGTGTCCACTCTGTTGAAGATCATCATATCGTCTGAGAGACAAACGTCTCCACTGATAATTCAATGTAATCCATACAATTCTCTATGTATTACAGCTGTTCCTTCTTTTTCTTCAAATACTATAAATGTTTGATTTAAAGAAAAGATAAAAGGATGTTTTCTATGGATTTTTTCTCTTATATTTCTAGGGTCCAGATAAAGCACGTTCACAGCTACTGATTTTGGACCGTGGGTTTGACCCATCCTCTCCAGTGCTGCATGAACTCACATTCCAGGCCATGAGCTATGATCTGCTGCCTGTTGAGAATGACGTGTACAAGTGAGCTGTTACCGGGAGACCTTTAAAATAATTTACCTTTACCTGGGCAGAAAGACTCGGCTGTTCCTAGGAGTCCTTTGTTATATCATGCAAGGCATGGAGCTCAGAAAATGCCTACACAAATTTTATCCTTATTTATAGGATTCAAGATTGAGCTCAAGATTACATTACATTAGTGACTTCTATTCTGCCTGTACCTTGCAGTTCTAAGCGGATTACAGTAGAAGATAACTGGACATTTCCAGGAAGTTACAATTTAGGGGTCTGTTACATAGTAGTGGCAATGGTGAGAGATTGAAGGAAGGGTGGAGAATTGAGGTTTACTTGTAGGGAAGATGCAGTTTGGGGTAGGTTAATTGATAGATTCATTGAAGAGATATTAGTAGAGGGGTAGGAGGTCAGCTGGAAATTTGCAAGGAGGAGGGAGGATGCGAGGGGGGGGATAAGAAGACTGTATAGATTTTTTGAATAGCAGAGTTTTGATTTCTTTTCAAAATGATTTAAAGTCACTTGTAGTTGTCAGCAGGTTGGAGATGGAGGGGTCCAGCTTCGCTGCTTGCGTTGCTAGGAGGCTGCTGTACATCTTGCGCTGTGTTCCCTTGAGTGGTCTTAAGGCACCCTTCAGAGGTTTGGGGACAGTCCTATATTTAATGTTACATTACACCTTATACCAACAAAGGACAGAGGGCGGCTTACAAAACTGCATTAGCAAAACATAAACATCAAATATGGAGATATAGAGCATTTTATGCTGTGGGTTCTTTAAATTAGAACTGGTTACATTTGGATCTGAGGATGGCTTCTTCTCTCCTAGTGTTTTGGAAGGAGCTGAAAACATTTCTGTTCTCTAATGGTTAATTACGTGGCTTGATCTTTTATTTCTGAATTTTTATTATTCTAAGACCCTGTTTTACAAAGGCGCGTTAGATGTTTTCGCACGCGCTAAACCCTAACGCGTCCATAGAATAACATGCACGTGTTAGCATTTAGCGTGCATGTAGATTTAATGTGCTATAAAACGCTTAGCATGCCTTTGTAAAAGGAGCCCTAAAATTTCTCACTTGATTTGTTTTATTATTGCTGTTCAGTATAACATTTTGTATGACTTGATCATAAAAATGGTGTAAACCTACATTCAACAGCATATACATTGAAAATGTATAAAAAGCACAGAAAGTAAAGGGGCCTGGGAAAAAAAGTCTATATTGAGGGTATTTTTTTTTCTATTTTGTGCTTATAGAAAGATTGCTTAGGTCACATAGCCCTTTCAGCCTTCACAGGCTTCCACCTGTTTTTTTTTTTTTAACGATTAAATAATATTTAAAAGGAATTGATATGGCACATATCACATAATCACATGGCACATAATTGGAAAGATACAGTTGGGTATATGGGATTGTGGAGATGATTAAAGGGTGAAAGAATGAAAGAACCAGGGTAGTGATATGATGTATGAAGACCTACCCCTTCTTTTACTAAGGTACGCTAAGTGTTTTAGTGCACTTTAGCGTGTGCTAAATATGTGTGCGCTAACCACGTCCATAGACTAGCATGCATGTTAGCGCGTGCTAAAAAGCATAGCGCACCTTAGTAAAAGGAGCCCTTAGTAGAAGTAATATGACAGTGAGACATATGGAAATGAGAGGAGAATAACGAAGGTGAATGGAAAAGGATGAAGTGGGTGGTGGAGAAATAACAGCAAAAGGGGTGGAATAGAAAATCTTAGTGGGAAAGTTGAAAGTAGGATGAAAGAAGACGGATGGGAAGTAGGGAAGCAGAAATATTATAAAGACAAAAGGATGGAAATGACAAGAGCCAAATGGTTTTGATTTTGAGCATTCTTCTATCTAGATATGAAACAAGCGGCATTGGTGAGCAGAGGGTAAAGGAAGTTCTCCTGGATGAAGATGATGACCTTTGGGTGACCTTACGCCATAAGCACATTGCAGAGGTGTCTCAGTATGTATTCCTCTCAGTCCATCTCAGGTCATAATCAGAAATTCACCCTCAGAAGTATAATAGCACCCTTCCAAAGATTTCATGCTTGTATAAAACTTAATTATCAAGGACCAATATATGAGGGTGGTTTGAAAAGTTCATTAAAAAATCAAGTTAACAAATATTTTTTAAAATTTGACAAAATTATATTTTTCCGATGGAATGTAAAAACTAGAAACTCGCTAGACTAATAACCCCTTTTATTAAACTATGATAGCAGTTTTTAGCAGGGAGCCGCACTGAATGCCCCCCGCTGCTCCCAACGCTCATAGAGTTCCTATGAGCGTTGGGAGCAGTGCGAGGCATTCAGCGTGGCTCCTGGAGCTAAAAACTGCTAGTGCAGTTTATTAAAAGGAGGCCTAAGTATATAAATCCCTCAATGGAGACTATTTTGAGAAATATAACTATTTAAAAAAAAAAATTTGTTAACTTGATTTTTATACTGAACTTTTCAAACCACCCTCGTAAATCCATATTCTTTCTTTGTACTTTTCTGGTACTGGTACTTTTCTGGTATGGATAGACCATGTCTCTCCCCTTCCACCCTCCTCTGCGGCCTTTCATTGTAACTAAATAGTTATCTGGCATATGCAGGCTGGAGAGGTGCTGAATTCTGCTATTTACTTTCAACTAATGTATTTCTCCTTCTTTTTCTATTAGTATACAGTATTTTTGATTTATTGTGAACCACTCTAAAAGTTGCTTCATTGAGTATATTCTCGTATATTAAACTTGAAACATGAAAAAAGATTAGGTTCTTACTTTGATAATGTCCTTTCCAGTAGATAGGGATGGTATGCTGAACCCTAGGGTTAGCCATCTGTGCTCATGAGCATACTGCAGAAGATATCAATCACAACTTTTCAACTCCTCCTCCATCTCCATGATCTCTGCTGCTCCTTCAGTTCATACCAAAGCTGGCAACTGCCCTACAGAAGAAAACAGAAGGAGGGATATGGGGAATTTCCTGAAACCAGGTGTCTAATCTGCTGAGATAAGAACATAAGAATTGCTGCTCGGTCAGTCCAGTGGTCCCTCATGTCCAGCAGTCCGCTCACACGGCGGCCCTTTGGTCAAAGACCAGCGCCCTAACTGAGATAGCCCTACCAGCATACGTCCTTGTTCAGCAGGAACTTGTCTAACTTTGTCTTGAATCCCTGGAGGGTGTTTTCCCCTATGACAGACTCCGGAAGAGCGTTCCAGTTTTCTAATACTCTCTGGGTGAAGAAGAACTTCTTACGTTTGTACGGAATCCAACCCCTTTCAAGTTTAGAGCATGCCCTCTCGTTCTCCCTACTTTGGAGAGGGTGAACAACCTGTCCTTATCTACTAAGTCTATCCCCTTCAGTACCTTGAATGTTTCAATCATGTCCCCTCTCAATCTCCTCTGTTCGAAGGAAAAGAGGCCCAGTTTCTCTAATCTTTCGCTGTACGGCAGCTCCTCCAAACAATCAGTGAAGAAACAGTAGTGTAGTTAAAACATTAATAAGCCTCTGAGAGGAACAATGAATCCAAGAAAATACAAGTTAAACAAGAAACAGCCAGCCAAAACATTTATGGAGCTCAACCATTCCTCCATTGTAATCCTATATACAGTCTCTTCCTAATCCAATATTCTGACTATTAAACTTGAATCAGATAAATTGCTGAGTGGGGATTTAAGCATACCATTCCTATCTACTGGAAAACATATTATCATGGTAAGAACCTAATTTCTTTTTCCAGTGCAATAGGGATGGTATGCTGAACCTTAGGAATGTACCTAAGCAGTCCCCAAACTTTCTAAGGTGGAATAGATGAGTCTGCTGTTAGTACTGAGGACCCAGAAGCAATATCCTCCTGTGCTGCTATGTCCATCCTGTAGAATTTGGTGAAGGTATGAAGGGGGGACCAGAGATAGACAACTGTTTGCTATAACCGATGTATGCAGAGAAAATTGCTCTACGAATCCATCTAAGATGGTGGCCTTGGAAGTGGGCCTGCCTTGTTTTGCCTGATTGGTTAACATGAAAAGATGATCTGAGAGACAAAATTCATTAGTCACCTCCAGGTTAACACAATAGGACTCTCCTGACATCCAAATCCTTTAAGGCTGTGTCTTTATTCTTGGACCCTGTGGGGGAAATGCTTGCATGAAACATCGACACGACCTTCAGTAAGAAGGAGGGAATCTAAATGGTATGCAATACTAAAACAGACCTCTTCTATTTCTATATCACAATTGATGAGTTCATGGTATTCTGAGCTGAAATTTGAGGCAGATGATGATGTCTGGCAAAAGGTATGGACCCGAATATTTAAATCTATACGGTATTACAGTCGACATATTTCCTTTTGCACAGATATCATTGGACCCCCCCCAAAATTAGCCAAACTCTCAAAGGACACTTTTGATCTTTGTTGGTCTTGTAAGAAAGCTGTAGGAACATTATCTCACATGATATTTCACTGCTGTCATCTCACTGTATATTGGAATAATGTTTAGAACACCATCTCATCCATCTTGAATATAAAAGCTCCTTTACATCTTAAAATCATTATATTGGGTCATCATGGTCTTCCACAACCTATGTCTGAATATAATGCTCATCTGCTCAACATTTTACTATTTTCGGCTATTAAAAATATTTTACACTGCTAGAAAGACTTATCTAAAGTGGAATATGTTGTATAGTGGAATACAGTTTGTATCACCATCAAATATGAGAGTGTTATAGCTGAAAAACGCAATTCTACCAGTACATTTCTCAAAGTTTGGGACACTGTTCAGTCTTATTGTAGTAAAGACCATTGATGTATTAAGGCTATTGTCTGTGTCATCCCTTCAAAATTTGACTTGGCTGATTGTTGTTGCGTGGTGCTTACTGGGATCCCCCCTCCCCCCTTTTTTTTTCTACTACTATACCTGGCGATATATTTTTGTGCAAACATTTTAAGCTGGTTTTGTACTACGAGTTTGACATGTTTTGACTAGTTATAAAATGTTTAAAACACTGTTATTTACACAGATTTTAATGTAGCTTGTCTGTAACATGTCCTGTTTCCATTTCTGTACTTACAGTTTTTGCTATGTTTGGATTTATATCATATCTATGGTATAATGTTATGTTATTTCATTGTTATGAGTTAAAATTTCAATTAACCCCCCCCCAAATAAAAAAAGGAGAGAATCGTATGCAAGGTCACTCCTGAGGAACGGCTCTCTGCATGACAATGCCTGCAATTCTGAGACTCTCCTGGAAGATGTAATTACCACCAAGAAGACTGCTTTTACTGATAGATCCATGAGAGGGGCTCCCTATAAGGGCTCATACTATATTAAGATTCCAGGATGGAAATGGGTCTTGGATTGGTGGCTTGGATTGGTGGATTGTAGTCTCAGGGCGCTGTTCAAGAACCTGACTATGTCCGGATGGGCCACTAGCAAAGCTTTATTCTCTTGGACCCAGAAGCATGAGAGTCCTACTATTTGAACTTTAAAGGACGCCACTGCCAATTCCTTGTCAAGGCCCTCTTGGAAGAACACAAGTATGGATGAGATTGGGGCATTGCCCAGCTCTAACTTTTCTCTGCTACACCAGTGCTAAAATGTCTCACATGCCTTAGCAATTGCTGAAATCATCGTTGGCTTTTTGGCTCTAAGGAGAGTAGCAATGACTCCTTTTGGGATTAGCGCTGCATACTCAAGAGCCATGCCATAAAACCAAAGCGTCTCAGATCTTCTATGGCAGTTGGCCCCTGCAAGAACAAGTCTGGATGTACTTGGAGTCTGAGACTTTGCTCCTTATGTAGTCGTACGAGATCTGCATACCACAGATGCCTGAGCCAATCTGGTGCATTATCGGGTCATAGCCTGTACTCACAGACCATGAGCTGGGGAAATGGTGCTGCAGCCTGCTTCAGCTCCTTTAAACTAAAACTTAATTTTATAGACTGGGTCTTCAGCCAAAAAGGTGCTCGACTCGGTTTACAATAACATAGAAACATAGAAATAGACGGCAGATAAGGGCCACGGCCCATCTAGTCTGCCCACCCCAATGACCCTCCCCTACCTTTCTCTGTGAATAGATCCCACGTGTAAGTATAGTACATAAATATAGAAGAAGAATGTAATCTAGAATGGCTTAGTTTCCAAAGTGTTTAGTAAACCAGAAAGTTTTCAGAGCTTTCTGAAATAAAATGAAGGGGCCTAAACTTCTAAGTGAAAGCGGTAATTCATTCCAGAGCTCAGTTAGTTTGAAAATGAAAGAGTGGCTGAATCTCTTGAAAGTTCTATTTTTACCCCTAAGGGAAGGAAATGTAAGTTTTAATTTATTTGAACTCCTAGCAAGATGAGATCTGTGTACATTCCAATCTAAAGGAACCAAAGTAATAAAAATGTCAAAGAGAATTTTAAATGCAATATAAACGCACTTAAATTGAATTCTAAGATACACTGGAAGCCAATGTAATTCCTTGAGCAATGGGGTTACGTGATCAAATTTACTCTTACCAAAAATGAGCTTGGCAGCAGTACTCTGTATCAATTGAAGTTTCTGCAGACTGACCTATGAGAGACCCAGGTACAATGAGTTGCAAAAATCAAACCTTGACAAGATAATTGACTGAACCAATACAGAGAAGTGTTGCTGATGAAAGAGCGCTCTCACTCTTCTCAGGATAAGGAGGCTAAAGAAACACTTTTTAATAAAATAATTTAGCTGATCCTTAAATGTAAGAGATGAATCAATATCAATACCCAATATTATCAAGGAAAACTCAATTTTCAGAGGTTCTCCTGAGTCTAAGGTCACAGCTGAGGGAAGAGAATCTAACTTTAGATTGATCCATAAAAGTTTGGTCTTAGCAGCATTCAATTTCATCTGGACATCATTGCCCAAGACTAAAGCTTAGCAATGCAATGGATAATATTGGGTGTTAGATTAACAAGATCTGGGTTGACCTCAAATAATATGAAGATATCATCAGCGTACGTTAATAGGGTTTCTCGAATATTCAAGTCATAGTATTCCAAAGTACTCAAGTAGATGTCAAATAAGATTGGAGACAATGGGGAGCCCTGGGGAACACCACAAAGGGCTCTACAAGATTTTGAATGAGATCCTTCCATATTAACTGAGTAAGAACAGGAGGATAGAAATTTATCGAACCAGTCCAAGACAGTCTGATCAAGGCCAATGTCTGAGAGCAGGTAATGCAGAATATTATGATTGTCTACATCAAAAGCTGCAGACAAATCGAACTGAAGCATGTTTCTTACATGATTGTAACTACTGTATCTTAGAAAGGAGAGAGACCAAAAGGGTTTCTGTGCTGAAATTCAGGCGGAACCCATGCTGGAAAAGTAAAAAGATGGAAAAATTCTCCAAGTAACTTGAGAGTTGTCTGGCAATAATTAATTCCATAAGTTTAGTTAGAAAAGGTATATTTGCATCGGTCTATAGTGGGAAGTAACAGTTGGGTCAAGGTCTGTTTTTTTCAAGAGAGGGGTAAGGCTAATTATACCCATGTCATGTGAGAAATATCCTGTTTCTAAAGTATGATTTAGTAATGTAGTCAGCCAATTGATTGCTTGAGGTGGAATATTAGCAAAAAGATAAGAGGGAAAAGGAACAAGGGTGCATTTACATCTCATCAATTTTGCACATAGTTTTGAGACTTGGGACTCAGATACCAAGTCAAATGAGTGCCAGAAATGATCTGCTAGCGTCAGTGTAGCTAGATCTGGAGGGTTTCTCTACCTCAAGCCATTGCTAAGCTGCCATGCTGAGATTTTCAGGCTGCCAATCGGAACTTAGTCGGACTGATCTTTTACCCACTCGGAGCCATGACACACAACGCAAAAAAGTGGGGGAGGCAAATCTGCAGCTGGCAACCTGAGCACCCCAAAGGACCACTATTGATGCCTAACAGCCTGCGCTCAAACTCCTGACCAAGTCAAGGAAGCAAGTAAGTGCTGAGATCCCGGAACCCTGAGCTCCACAAATCTTCAGCAGCCTGCTGTACAGGTCCCCACGAAGGATACACCTGCCAGCTGTAGACTTAAACATCTGCTCCTCTCCAAGCAGGCAAAGCAGTCCCTTGAAACCATGCAAAAATTCTGCAAACAAGCCGAAAATCTGTAAAAGGCATTGCAAAAGAATAAAGAAATAAACAGAGCAGACTCTTTCCAACTATTTCAAAAATATCTGAAAACTTGGCTATTTTCAAAGTTGTAAATTCTGCTCATCTCAATACTATTCCAAATTCATATTGTACTTGTTCTCTTTTCTAATTTTTGTAAACCATGCCGAGCTCTATTGTTATAGAGAAGATGTGGTATATAAGTCTAAGGTTTAGTTTGGTTTAGATCAGAGAGACACCTTCATGTTCGCCTGCAGAAAAAAAGAACTGAGGGGGCAGCAGAGACTGTGGCGAAGGAGGAGGAGTTGAAATGCTATAATTGACATCTTCTGCAGTATGCTCGCCTACCATCCCTATTGCACTGGAAACAAGCTTAGTCTTTCTTCTGGAGACATCAGAAGCTCTATGTTCTGATTCTAGGGTTTATGGAAACTAGTGAAATATAAATTGTAAAGAAGGGTTACAGAACTAAGTTATTCTCTTGGGATGAAAGATGGTTACAAAGAACCTTCTGTACCCGGCAACTAAGTCATCCGACCTGATTAGATGTGCCACAGATTTGTTACAGCTACCCTGTTCTGGAATGAGACGATTCATCATGGGACTTTCAGCATGGTTGTGATGAATTGGCCATGATGAGTTGTCCTATTACAGGGAGGCTGGGCTTCATCAGTTCGACATCCCTCCTTGGTAGTTGGAATAAGGTAGCACACAGGGAAGAGCCATCAAGTAAGAGACACGAATGCCCCAGCCCCACCCAACCCTCTTGGTACCTGCAGAGGGCTGGCAAGACTCGGATGACAGCGGCAGCCTTGGGAGACCCTTGATAAAACACTCGGTTGTGTGAAACATGTCGGGTCTGACTCCCTTGGTTTTGGCTGAGATAAGTACTATCTACTTTTAAAACGTATATCATGACACTGAGAAGCAAGGTGTTTTTGAAATATTTATCTCTTAAGAATATTTATTAAAGATAAAATCATAAACTATAAACTAAAAGGAGAAAATAACATTCAAAAATCGACAGCCAATGATGAAGCGCCACAATATGCTTCCCGCTGTGTAAAATACTATAGGCGGTGGAGTGGTGGGGCTGAAGCGTCTTTTTTGAAAGTATGCAGAAAAAAGCTATTTAAAGTATTATAATCCAGATAATATCATACATCTACTCTCATATACATGGAGCATGGACCCAACACGGTCTGTGTTTCAGAGAAACACCCCTTCCTCAGGGGTCCCAAATGCCCATTGTATCACGAGTAGAGAATCATATGGTGCACAACATGGTTGTTTAAAATAACTAAAAATGTGCGAATCGAAGGCAAAACTTCTTCCGGGCAAACTCACAGTGTGAGTACCGAAAGTAAAAGACACCAGAGCACTTTCATTCTGATGGGTTTTAAAAATTGGAAGAGAGACTTATGGGGCTTTTAGTGCTTCTGTAGCTCTTCTTTTGGCCATATGACTCCTCCGTATGGAGATTGGGGTACTACAAAATTTTTTGTTCCTCTAGGCATGACTCGGGCTCTGAAAAGATTGGGAAGCATTGACCTAGGTGTCTCAGATGGTTCGCAGATCAGTTACTAAAAACCCCAGTAATCTTCCCAAGTTCAAGTGGGGCTATAGCCCATGCAATTAAAGATTATGAAAAACAAATAGCTAATCACCAGCAGAAAGGAGGGAAGGATCTTTCCCTTATACAATATTAGAGTCCGTAAAACAAAACTTTTCTCTTTCTAGGGAGGTTACACGTTCTCTGAAGGATTTTTCGGCCAGTAAAAGGATGAACACTGGTGATAAGGTAAGTAAACATTTCTTTCAGTGAGGTGGGATTTCCCACTACTAAACCAAGACTAATAAAAAAGCTCTTCCATATTAATGTTGTCTTTCCTTCTCATTTTCAAGCCATCAGAGGACTAAACTGTTCCCAATTTAGATCAACTCTTTCTACAGTATGGCACTTCTCTGTTATGTGGCTCTTGAAAAGGAACTAATCTGTACAATATTTCAACCTCTTAAAGAGAGTAGTGCCATTTAGTGGCCATACAATAGATTGCACTCTTCAGTGTATTAAACCAATGCTTCTCAACCCCTTCTTCTACGAAACTGCACTAGCAGTTTCTATTGCAGAGTGCCGCGCTGAATGACCTGTGCTGCTCCCGACGCTCATTGAGTTCCTATGAGCGTCAGGAGCAGTGCGGGCCATTCAGCGCGGCTTCCCATGCTAGAAACTGCTAGCGCAGTTTCGTAGAAGAAGGGGCTAGTCTCATAAGGTTGTCAGGATATCTACAATGAATATGCATCAGAGAGATTTGCATGCACTTCCTCCATGGTATGTAAATCTATCTGATGCATATTCATTCTGGATATCTTGAAAACCTGATGGGACTAGGTGTGCCTGAAGGACTGGGTTGAGAAGCACTGTATTACGCTTTAACATGACTGTTGTATATATTAACAAATTTAAATAGATAAGGGTTAATGCTGAATAATCATTTTTATCAAGTTGAAGATAACCAAACCAGGTTAAGGTTAAAGGAATATGCAAATGAAGTTGGAAAGACGCATGCTTGGTACTCCATATTCAGTCTACACAAATGCAGAAATTAACATCTGTCATGGAAAATATCCTTTTTTTATTCTTAGACAACCATGAGGGACCTGTCTCAAATGCTGAAGAAGATGCCCCAATACCAGAAAGAACTCAGCAAGGTACAATGAACTGACATAGAGAGTAAAAGACTACAGACTATTTGCGGAAGAGACACATTTGGTAAACTGAGCATGAAGAGCCAGAGCTGTTTAGATACGTCGGGCCTGATATTTAGTGCTATTTAGACGGCTGGGAATGGCTTCTAGCCATCTCGTAAATAGCACATAGCCAGCTATCCACCAGTATTGAGCTGGTCACCGCCAATATTCAGTGGCTTGCTGGCTAAGTTCGGCACCCAAACACAACCACCTAAAAGGGTGATATATCTTTGGGCACTGAGACTTAGCAAGCTAGCCGCTATGTCTCTTAGCAGGCATAACCCAGCTATGTCTCAGCCAGCCAAAAATGGACAAGAAATTCAGTGCCAGCATTGAATTTCCGGTATCGCCGCAGACCACGGGAGATTGCAGATGATCTCCTACTGCATGAATATGAGCCTGATTAAGTCCAGAGTGATAGTGATTAATGTGGTGGAATCATCTGGTAGAAATTTAGGGCTAGATGCAGTAAAGGGCTTTTCTCATTTTGGTTTCTGTTTACTAAGCCATGTTAAAGTTTGCTGTATAACCTGCCTAGAATTATGGAATAGTGTAGGATATAAATTTTTTAAATAAATAAAACAAAAGTTAACCTGTGGGAACTATAAAACTTATGCAGTAATCTTTTTTTTTTAGGGGGGGGCTCCTGGTCCTTAAGAAAAGGTATATTGAAATACCACAAAAAGAATGGAATATGTCCTAACAATGAATCCAATAAAACTTCAAAAGAGAAGGGATAGAAATATGCTTTAACTCTGGGAATGAAGTCAAACGTCAACTTTATTCATAAATACAAATTCAGAAGGACCTAACACGACCAGCGTTTTGATGACAAAGCACCTTCCTTGGAGGTCCAATGCACCACTCAGGACACTGCTGATACTGTGGTGCTGTCTGATGGAGTACCTCAAACCAAATTCTCCGAGTCCACAAAGATTAAAAACACCAGTAAAAGCCTTTAATGCCGTGTCCTTCTGAGTTTGTATTTATGAATAAAGTGATGTTTGACTGCATTCCCAGTGTTGAAGCATCATTTTGTCTCTTCTCTTTTGATGTTTCCTTAGGAGAAGGCAGCCATAAATGGCATGGCCACTAAAGTGGAATCCAATTAGCTACATTTCTAGAGGTGTAGTTAACTGCACAGTTTCCTTGTTCAAGTTAGTGGTTGTTGTGTAGTAATGATCTTCACATTCACAGTAAATCACAGTTTCTGCTTATTCCATGCCCCTTCTGCACCCCTTAATGTAGGAGTAATTCTATATCTTGTACATATAATTAATTGCCCAGAGGTTGCATGGTAGGAGCTTATTCTATAAAGGAATGTAAGCACCTACTTTATTTTATAGAATACCAGCTTAACAGAGTAGATACACGTTTAGGTGCTTAGGTGTGAGCTCTTACATGGCCATAGAGCTGGCATACTTGTGTGCACCTAAGTTCCAGTGATATGCACATAATATAAACTATTCTGGAAATTATCTGTGTACCTGTGCCCCATATTCATGTTCTACCCAACTATTGCTACTGTGTATGCTCACCTGCAATTACATGGTATCAAAGATTAAAACATAATTATCAGAATAGTACTTAGGTAGAATATTGGTGTATACGCTTGTAGCATACCTGTGTGTATAAGTTAATAATTTTTTATTTAGAGCGGGAGAGCATACATTATGGCATGGCTGGCAAGATAACAGGGATGCTCCTTGATACAGCTTAGAGCGAAACATGATTCATATCAGATAAGAATCCTCATGCTGATTTAAGCAAAAAAATGAGTACTCATTTCATAATTTAAAATGAAAACTGTAGAAAATTTTAGAGTTAATATAAATGTAATACTTTAGAATCAAATATAAAATTTTCTTAAAAAAGATCTATTGAAGCTAAGATGATTATGATGAATTAATCTTGGAGCAAGCAGTGTAGTTTCTGAATATCACCGCTGATGTGTCCTTACCTTGCAACACCAAAAGCAATTGATATTGACTCTTTAATTTATAAGCTGTGTATTATGTGTAAGTATTAATCTGGTGTCTCTTAACACACTTTTTATATCCACAGTATTCAACTCATCTGCACCTCGCTGAGGACTGCATGAAGCACTATCAAGGAACGGTTGATAAACTATGTCGGGTGGAACAGGTATGTTTTCTTCAGCACTGTTCTCATCTGTATACCAACACCATAGAGTTTGCCAGATGCTTTGATCTGGAACTTATTAGATAATGGCCCTTATTTTAAAAGCTCTATTTGTGTTTTGAATGTCTGAAAACACTGCACAACAATTTTTTGGTTAAGTCTTGATTCCTGAAAAGTTTTTGGTGATTATGACAGGTACCAACTTGGTATGCTCAAATATGGTTTTGGTTTTACTGCATCACGTAAGAACTATGAGAAATAGACATTTTTATGTTTACTGACAATAAAATATATAGTCAAGTTTACGTTTCGCACAAGCGACTAAATGAAACAGAATTAAAAGTGTTTTGCTCCCGAGTTTCTTTTATATTCAGTGTCTGGTGCATCACGTTGTAGCATCCAACAATAGTCGGCAAGCATTGACGGATTCCAATTGCCCTGGTATCGTTTCTCCATCGTAGCTATGTCTTGATGAAACCTTTCACCGTGCTCGTCACTCACAGCACCGAGATTTGCGGGGAAGAAGTCCAAGTGTGAATGGAGGAAATGAATCTTGAGTGACATATTGCACTTCATTCTCTTGTATGCTTTGAGAAGTTTGTCTACCAGCTGAATGTAGTTTGGGGCTCTGTAATTGCCCAGAAAATTGTCAACAACGTCTTTCAAGGCTTTCCAGCCAATTTTTTCCGGCCCAACTAACAGATCTTCAAATCGCTTGTCACTCATAACATGTCTGATCTGGGGGCCAACAAAAATACCCTCTTTGATCTTGGCATCAGTTATTCTTGGGAACATCTGTCTTAAATAACGAAAACCTTCCCCTTCCTTGTTCATTGCTTTCACAAAATTCTTCATGAGTCCCAGTTTAATGTGAAGAGGAGGCAAAAATATCTTTGTCGGGTCAACAAGCGATTCATGTGCTACATTTTTCTGTCCTGGAACTAACTTTTTACGGAGTGGCCAGTTCTTTCTAGAATAGTGCGACTCTCTGTCTCGGCTGTCCCATTCGCAGATGAAACAGCAGTACTTTGTATAGCCAAGCTGCAGTCCTAGTAACAGAGCAACGACTTTGAGGTCTCCACAGATATTCCAGTTATACCTGGTATACTGGACATACTTTAGTAACATTTCCATATTCTCATATGTTTCTTTCATATGTGCTGCATAGCCAACAGGTACTGAAGGATAAACGTTGCCATTGTGCAACAGAACAGCTTTCAGGCTTAACATTGACGAATCAATGAAAAGACGCCACTCTTCCGGGTTGTGATCACAACCAAAGACCGAGAACAATCCTTCAATGTCACAACAGAAACAGAGAGTGTCGACTTGTGCAAAAAATTTGGTTATATCATGATGCCGGTCTCGAAACACAGAAATTTTCGTACCTGGTGATAGCAAACACCATTCCTGCAGTCTCGAACCTAGCAGCTCAGCTTTTGCTTTTGACAGACCCAAATCTCTGACCAAATCGTTCAATTCGGACTGTGTTATCAGATGTGGATCGCCTAATGAGGATGGTTCAAAATCCGGGTCAATGTCACTGTTAGAACCCTGCACTGCAGTTTCTTCATCTGGTTCGTCTAAGGTCCAATCCTCTGGTGGTTTCGGAACTGGAAGACTGTCATCATGTGGCATGGGTCTCATTGCTGAAGGCAGATTAGGATATTCAATTGACTTCTTGTTTTTGGCAGAGAAACCAGACACATTAGTCAAACAGAAATAACAGTCCGTCACATGGTCTTTCTGTTCTCGCCATATCATCGGAACAGCAAATGGCATCGTCTTTCAAGTACCTCTGAGCCAGGCTCTCAGACTAACAGCACATGTCGCACAGCAAATGTGAGGCGCCCATTGCTTGTCTTGATCACCTATTTTGCAGCCAAAATACAGATGATAGGCTTTCTTTACAAGGGCAGTCATCGAACGTCTCTGAGGCGTAAGTGTATATTCCCCACAGATATAGCAGAATGTGTCGCGGCTGTTACGACACCGACGAGACATATTGCCCGACACCAAAACGTCTATAGCATCAAGCTTACTTACTGTTATATTGCTACAGCTACTATACTACTATACTTTACTATACTGATACTATATACACACACGGACTATCTATATTAACCAAATGAGCAGGATCGGTGTATGGAAGCCACCATTATAGCATGGTGAGACAGCGCAAGCTCGTTCAGACCTGCCCAGACATGCCCAGGATGTCATCTTCCATAAAACAGCTTCCAACCTGGCTAGATTTTATGCATGGACATACCCAGGCGGCACAAACCGTTGTTGATAAGACACTTATGGGAGAAAAAATTGTTTGCATCCAAATATAAGAAAAAATCACGACAAAATTGAATATTTCTCTGAAATGGTACGTGATGGGTAATTTTTGATGTAATATTCATGATCAGCACCCAAAATTCTATAAGAAACACCCAGCAGTGTTCAGGAAGCAAAAACTTTGTTGTGCAGTGAAATCAACATGTAGACATCCATATTGCATGAACATTCAGATCCCAGTTTATAAAGACAGGATATGGATGTCTAAAACTTCTGTACGTACTAATGGCAAGGGGGTGTGATCTGGGCCAGTTTTGCGTGGGACTAAGGAGGGGCCCAAATATGGGCATCCAGTTCCAGTTTCAGAAGGGGAAGGGGTATCTGTGTCCTAAAAGATGGATGCTGGAATTTAGACCTGGTGCTCAGCAGGTCCTGGTTATAGTGAAGTGCTCTAATTCAGCAGCTCAACCCCTTAATTCCCCAGTGGTTGCTGTTCCCCTCGGGCAAGGGATTCCAGGCTCTGTAACAGCTTAAGAAACTGTGGCTGTTTTTAGTATAAATCCTTTATAGACTCCACATGAAGTAGCTCAATGGTTAGAGTAGGGAGCAAGAAGATCCCGGTTCAAATCTCGCTTCACTTGTTTGTGATTTTTATTTTAATGTGAGCCATCCAAGGACAGAAAATATAGCCTTTGAGTTTGCAGGTTTCTACCGAAGCTGTGCACATTCAGGATCAGCAAGTATTTCTCTGTCCCTAGAGGGCTCACAATTAAAAAAAAAAAAAAGACAACTCTCAAAGATCTGAAATCTGATTTGAAGAAGGATCCTCAGGCTCTCAGCTTATTGCTCTAACCATTAGGCAACATCGGTTCATAGACAAAATCGCGCGAGACAACGGCGCGCAGACAACTGAGCGCAAGGTTGACGGCGCGCCGAAGAAAAGCACTATTTTAAAGGGCTCCGATGGGGGGTGTTGGTGGGGAACCCTCCTATTTTACTTAACAGACATCGCGCTGGCGTTGTGGGGGGCTTGGGGGGTTGTAACCCCCCTCATTATACTTGAAACTGAACTTTTTGCCTGTTTTTTAGGAAAAAAGTTCAGTTTTAAGTATAATGTATAACCCCCCAAACCCAGGTCATCTGATTGATCTTTATTCATCCAAAGTAACTCGACCCGACATGTACATGTTTCGGCCCTACGTCCTGCGTCAGGAGTCTTGAAGATCTTTGGGTATATGAACAATAATGTGAACCACTTGAAATGCCGTTTGTATCAAAACGCCGTCGTACCGCATTTCAAGTGGTTCACATTGTTGTTCATATACCCAAAGATCTTCAAGACTCCTGACGCAGGCCGTAGGGCCGAAACATGTACATGTCGGGTCGAGTTACTTTGGATGAATAAAGATCAATCAGATGAGTTGAAAGACACTTTTATTTGTGCACCTTTCTGATTGGACAATTCCACCCAGATTTGTTACCTTGTTTTTTGTGGATTTGCTTCCCCTGTTATCTGTAACCCCCCAAACCCCCCACAACGCCAGCGCAATTTCTGTTAAGTAAAGTGGGGAGGTTCCCCCCCCACACCCCCCCCGTCGGAGCCCTTTAAAATAGTGCTTTTCTTCGGCGCGCCGTCAACCTTGCGCTCAGTTGTCGGCGCGCCATTGTCTCGCGCGATTTAGTCCCGTCACCGGCAACATCTTCACTCCACACTGAGGTCTATGTGACCATTTTATGACATGGACATTGCTAGACTGCCAAAAAGACGCCCATGTTTTGCCCTATTCATAATTTGGGCATTTGTAAAGTGGATGTTCATGCTGGACATTGTCAGCGCATGGATATCCGTTTCTCATGTATTTTAGAACATGCTGTATGTCAACAGATCCTATTTTAAACACTAGCACCACCAGTGACGTATCGATCTGGATGTCCTTATTCTGAATTAGCCATCCTTTCTATAAAATGGTGTTTCACACATAGGGAGTAAGAATTGATGGGGCACTTGTATGTTGAACCGGATGGAGGGATGGGTAGTTTGAATAATTTGGATGGTACTGGGCACGTATAATTTGTATGAGAATGATGAAATAGAGTGTGAGCAATTCTACTCAGTGTTATCCATTTTCAGCCATCTCAAACCTATCTAATGTACCTGGGGCAATGGGGGATTAAGTGACTTGCCTAGGGTCACAAGGAGTAGTGTGGGATTTGAACCCACAGCCTCAGAGTGTTGAGGCTGTAGCTCTAACCACTGCATCACACACTCTCATAGAAAGGGCACTAAGTGATGCAAAGTGGAGAAGACAATTTTATAAAGGAATTAAAAGGTCAATTCTGAAACTGGGTGCTGACATTTACATGCTATTTGTGCATTTAAATATATAGAATACCAGCATTTTCGCAGCTACAGTAATTGTACATTTGCATATTTGTGGTGGGAAAGCAACTAAAGGGGAAATTCTACAAATTCTCTGGAGGTGCCTACTGGCGCCTAACGTCACTATGGATATGGCTAACACCAAATAAGGGCATTAGGTGCCATAAAGTGCCTACATAGTCATGATTCATGACAAAGCTAGGCGCCAGAAATGTAGGCCTGGAAAACCCTGGCCTATGTTTCAGGAGCATATCTTTCCCAGAGGTGCAATTCTCTATACGGAGCCATCGGGTAATTGACACGTGATCGGTGAACGCCTTTTAGGCAGCTGCTGATGTCGACACCATATAGAGAATCTGGGCAGAAGTGCTATTCTGTAAGGGCGTGTGTAAGTGGCGCAGTGGCGTAGCCTATAAACGCAAAGGGGACGTTCACATTAGTGGGGAGGCAAGAGCAGTTCTGCCACTGATGTATAGTAAGTTATGTGTGTCACTGCCTCATTTAGTCAGGGTAGTTATTCTCCTGCGGCAAATACACTGAAGCCCATAGGAATTGAATGGGCTTTGGTGCATTTGCCATGGGGGACTCACTACCACAGCTTTGTAGAAAGAGCCTTTAGATATTCACAAATACACCAGTAACTGGTGTAACTGTGGGTATATAACTGTTTAGCGCATCAATGTGAGGTTACGCTAATATCCTGTAATGGAATCTAGGATCCCAGATGCCATTATAGAATAGGCTTCATGTACACATATTAATGTTATGTTCTTAAGGATCCTCAGCGGCACCACTTAGGGCTCAATTCAATCTCATTGCCCCAAGCTTTACGTGTCAAATCTTCATCGGGTCCTGTCTTAATTTTGAATTAAATTAAGACAGGACTCGATGAAGATTTGACACGTAAAGCTTGGGGCAATGAGATTGAATTGAGCCCTAAGTGGTGCCGCTGAGGATCTTTAAGAACATAACATTAATATGTGTACATGAGGGTATATCAAGGTAGTAGAATTTATGCTATCTTTGGCAGAACGGTTATTGATTTGAGTCCCTTGTGAAGAGCGTGTGTTGTGCTATTGCATAGATTATAGAATAGGCTGTCACTGTGGGGGATTGGGCACTTATCTATTTTTTATTTTACAAAAATGAGCAATCTAAACAAAAGTCCCCATAACCGCAAAGGACATACTGTATTTCTTCCATACATGGCTTAGCAAACAGCCATAAGTTTGTTTTTTAACCCTCCCTTTATATGATTTTGTAAACTGTTTAGATTTTAACCCTGGTTTTATATTTGCGGTATATTAAATAAATTGAACTTGAACTTTTAATTTCTGCTTGATATTGTATTTATATTTATTTTCTTAGATTTACTCCTCTACCCATATTACTTCACTCTTCTTCTGGGTTCCTTTTTAACAATGTTTTAAACTAAAACTAAACTAAAGATTAACTTTATATACCGGGTCATCATTCTGAGAAAGCTCGACTCGGTTTACAGCAAGGAGATAGAGATGGAGAAAAATTTACAATGATTAAATAAAAACAAAGAAGGTAGTAGCAAACTTTCAAAGAGATTAGTTTCCAAAATGTTTAGTGAATAGAAAAAATTATAGAGATTTACGGAAGGATTGGAACGAACATTTTAGTTAGATTGTGAGCCTGTTGGGGATAGTGAGGGTAGTTAGAATATATGTAAAATAGATTTAGCACTGTGAATGTATTTAATGGTATATACAACCTTATTACCAAACCAGGGACCCGACACGGTCTGTGTTTCGGACAACACCCCTTCTTCAGGGGTCCGTGGTAGATAAGGTGTTATGACAAACAGCGTTAAAAGGAACAAACGAGTGCCCAAAGAAAAGTAGTGCTGGGTTTTAAAAAACGTTGCGAATGTAACCCATTCTGAGCTCTTAGGGGAGGACAGGATATAAATCTCAATAAATAAATATTCCAGTTGGAGCTGTAGTTCAGCATTCTAGAAACAAATCTTCTCTTCCAACCCATTACATCTGTACCCTGAATAGCCCAAGGTCTCAGAAATAGACTTTGTGATCAGCACCATGCCAAGGACTGTGTGAACCATTGCAACTTGCATAGGGCGCAGATACGGAGGGATTGGTTCCTCTTGTTGGTAGTAGTGAAGTGGACAGGACACCAGCAGGCAAGTCACACAGGGTGAACTATAGCTTGAGACGTCCTCTTGATATGTCCTGGATGTAAACATAGAGGCTGGCAACATCCTGCAACTCCTTAGGCTAAATAAGGTTATGGATTTGCCTTTTTTGTTTTTACAGGACCTGGCCATGGGTACAGATGCAGAAGGGGAGAAGATCAAAGACCCAATGAGAGCCATTGTACCAATCCTGCTGGATGCAAATGTCAGCACCTATGATAAAATCCGAATTATCCTCCTCTACATTATCTTAAAGAATGGTAGGGAGATCAGTTTGCTGAAGGACTGGAAGTGTTGGCTGTAATGGAGACATTTCTATTTGTGGAATAGTAATGGGAAGCCAGTCTACTAGCATCTTGGGATTTAAAAGGATCAATAAGATAATAGAGTCTTTTGGGAATGCTGATTTTGTACATGCTCAGTTAAATGTCACTTGTCTTGATTTTTGAGAGCTGGCAAAACCAATAAAAGGGAAATACATGGTAATATAGTAAATGATGGCAGATAAAGACCCGAATAGTCCATCCAGTCTGCCCATTAGTTATGCCCATCAAAAATACACGATTAAATTAAATTGTCTCTTCTTTGATATTTCTGGGTCGTACACTGTAAAGTCCACCTAATATTGTCCTAGGTTCCAAATACTGAAATTGCTCTCCAAGCTCACTCCAGCCTATCCAACTATTCTGTTTGCAGGATATCTACCATAAAGCCTGGCCAGTAACATCCTCATGTTCCAAGTTAGTGGAGTTTCCATTGATACCCTTCCCAGCCCATTCTACACCAAATCACCACATATAGGACACAGACCATGCATGTCTGTCAGTACCGGCCTTAGTTCTTTAATTTACATCCTTCATTTTCTAATTAGAGATCCTCTATGTTTATTCCATGCTTTTTTGAATTCAATCACTATTTTCCTCTCCACCACTTCCCTCGGGAGGGCATTTCAGGCATCTACTACCCTCTCCATGAAAAAGAATTTCCTAACATTGCTCCTGAGTCTTCCTCCCTGCAACCTCAAATTATGCCCTCTGGTTTTACCATTTTCTCTTCTCTGGAAAAAATTTGGCTCTATATTAATACCTTTCACGTATTTAAACATCTGTATCATATCTCTCCTGTCCTTCCTTGTCTCCAGAGTATACATATTTAGGTCTTCCAGTCTCTTCTCATACTTCTTTTTGTTCAACCCCCTTACAATTTTCATTGCCTTCCTCTGGACCACTTCAAGTCTTTTTATATCCTTCACCAGATAAAGACTCCAAAACTGAACACAATACTCCAAGTGTAGTCTCACCAATGACCTATATAGTGGCATCAACACCTCCCTTCTTCTGCTGGTTATTCCTCATTCTATACAGCCTAGCATCCTTTTGGCTACAGCCACTGCCTTATCACACTATTTAGCTGCCTTTAGATCCTCAGACACAATCACCCCAAGGCCGCTCTCTCTATCAGTGATTATCAGCCTCTCACCTCCCAGCACATACAGTTCCCTCAGATTTCTACCCCCCAAATGCATCACTCTGAATTGGTTTAAATGCAGCTCTCAGATGAGAACAGCGGTGACTGGGGATTAGAAAGAGTTGATATGCATAGAAAATTATCTCTAATATTAAAAACTTTTAAAGGCTTTTCTGTATGAGGAAGCCTTTAATTTGAAGAAATAACTGTGATGTAACTATTGCAGGATTAAAATACTAGTCAGAGATGTGCTGATGATATGAGTTGTGCTGTGCTTTGTATTTGTTACTGTAATTTTATTGTGAATGTTTTAATGGTTCACCGCCTAGAATAAATAATAATGCTGGAAATGTGATTTATGCAAATAGCTACAGGTCTGAACATAGCTTCTCTGTGATTGCATTTGCAGGCATTACCGAGGAGAACCTCAATAAGCTGATCCAGCATGCCCAGATCCCTCCCGAGGACAGTGAAATCATCACCAATTTGGCTCATCTTGGAGTGCCCATCGTCACAGATGTAAGTGCAGAAAAACTTATCCCACACATAGAACAACCAAGATATGGACTGGATCTTGCATTAAAATCTCAGCCAATGAAACTGCTTAATTGCAGTAATAGAATTCAAGAAAGCCTAGGCTAATCATCAGGTTCGATCCCTAGATGCACAGACATGAGAGTTTATGGTATTGCAACAGGAAGTGTCTTAGGGATGATGTTACTTCTGCATGTCAAGCTTGGTAAAAGGGAGTTTTGGTCACCTTCGGAAGAAGTCTTCAGCTGACAGCTTGAGGGTACTCAACTGCTAGAGTACTTATATTTTATATTTACATTAGAGGCTCTGGCAGATATCCATTTACAAAATATGTATTCTTGACAATTAATATTTCCAAATTAATAAAGTGTCTTTGCTTATTTGTAAATGGGTCTCTACCAGAGCCTCTAATATACTTCAGTATCATAATTAAATAAAATAATTACTTCTGGTTGATGGGGACAGGTGAGGATAGAAGAGATTACTTGTGGAGTCAGGCGGGGGTTGGAATCAAATTTATTATTATTTGATATCCCACAAATCAAATCATATCTAAGCGGCTTACAATACAAAATGATATATAAAAATAAATTTTAAAAATCTAATAAAAACATGACAGAAAACAAAAGGGAAAAAGGGTAAAAAATACAATTTGTGATAGAAAAGAAAAAGGGAAGGAGGATAACACAAGAGGTTAGGTCTGTATGTTCCAGTTGGCGTGCTCTGCAGTACTTGTAAAATAAAATAAATTATAAAAATGCTTATAAATAGGCATCATGGAATAAAAATGCTTTAAGTTCTTAGCGGGGATGGATGGGGGCAGGTTTGATTCCAATGGGGATGGGTTTGATTTCTGTCCCCATTCAACTCTCTTGTGTAGGACAGACATTTGTCCTGAACAGATGTGATTGTATAGTGCTGAGTATCAGTGCCACTTGGTTAAAACTATAGCCACATCTCTTGCTCATTGTTTTCAAAAGATTATTTCTTCATGATTGGACAGACCAAAGCAGCTTTAAAAGAGAGATAAGGTCCCAGAGGGAAAACAGCTAGAACTGAAGGTTGGAAATGTTATATTAGCTAGAAGGATAGGAGTTGAGAAGGAGCCAAATTAGAAACTGTGACACCATGGAGCAGTTTCACCTACTTTGAGACTCCTTCCAATTCAGAGCTGGCTCAATTGCTGGACCAGGTGAGGCTCTAGCCCAGGGTGCTAGAGATACAGGGTGCCAAAATCCCCAGCCTCTGAGCTCACCACCAATGCTTCACCTGGTCCAAAGCCTCTGAGTTCACCACCAGTGCTTCACAAGGTCCAAAACTTTCTCCTGTTCTCTCTTCATCCCCTAGTCTGGCATTGCTCCCTCTGCTCTCTCCCTCATGGCTCTCTAAACATTACCTTGCTTGCTAGTAGCAACCGAATGCCAGCTTCCCTCTGCAGTGAAATTGGCTCAGGGTACTATAACCTTTGAGCCAGCCCTGACCCGATTTTCTTTTCAAAGTAAATATTTTTGAAAGTTTATCCAGTACTAATGCCTAAGAAAGGATTAGAACAGAGAATACGGGGGTCGATATTCAATAGGAGTTAACTGAATAGGAGCGGCTCTTGGTTAACTCCAGCTGACTGGTCCCATCGTGATATTGAGAGGTACTTAACTGGATATTGCCACTAACCCCCTCTTCTACTAAACTGCGCTAGCGGTTTTAGTGTGGGAAGCCGCGCTGAATGGCCTGCGCTGCTCCCGACCGCTCATTGAGTTCCTATGAGCGTCGGGAGCAGCGCAGGCCATTCAGCATGGCTCCTCATGCTAAAAATGCTAGCGCGGTATAGTAGAAGAGAGAGTAAGTATCGTGTTTGACCGCCATGACATTATACAGTTAGGGCCATACGCTATAAACAGCACCTTAACTTAGGTGCTGGTAGACGCCCTGCTGGTGCTTAAGTTGAGGGAAATGCCTTTTAAAAGATATTTCCAGGGGCCTACCAGTGCCTTTAAAAAACAGCACTGGAATAGCACCTCCAGAGGTGCCTAACGCCACTTTTGGTGCGATTCACATTAAATTCATGTTAAATTCACGCTGGAAATGTAGGCCTTGAAAACCCTGGCCTACATTTCCGGTGCATACCTTTTCCAGAGATGCAATTCTCTACATGGCACCACCACATGATTGACATGTGATCAGTGACTGCTTTTAAGATGGCCACTGACAACGGCGCCATGTAGAGCAGTGTTTTTCAACCTTTTTACACCTATGGGCCGGCAGAAATAAAAGAATTATTCTGTGGACTGGCATCGGTCTGTGGACCGGCGGTTGAAGAACACTGGGCTAAGTCGTGGGCCAGACCCCACCCATCTCTACCCATCTCCACCCCAGACCCCACCCCCATAATAGTACTAATTGCACCTTGCACGTCCTGTGCCTCATCTGGAAGCCTTCCCTCTGATGTTGCAACGTCAGAGAGAAGGCTTCCGGTTCAGGCACAGGTTGCCCGTAGGAGCCACTGTCCGTGGCTTTGTGCACTGAATCAGTTAGGAAGAGGGAGCTGGCTCGAAGATAACGCCACATCGATCGCATCGTGGACTGGCAGTTGAAGAACACTGTTTTGGACCTGAAACTTAGAAAATGGTAAATCAATCTAAAAGTAGAAACACTGACTCCCATGGGCTGTATATGGACCCCACAGGCTGTAATGGAAAGAAAATCCAGTATTACAAATTATCAACTTGGATTTGAGATTTTCCAGCTTTACTGAATGTTTTTTGTGTCCAGTCTACCCTGCGGCGCAGGAGCAAACCAGATCGGAAGGAGCGCATCAGTGAGCAGACTTACCAGCTCTCCCGATGGACCCCTGTGGTTAAAGATATTATGGAGGTGAGTGCAACAGGAAAGTTGAAGCTGGCTGACCTCAGCAGGGATATCCCACTAGTCCTCTTGACTCATTTTGAAACATCTTTACAATGAATTTAATAGTGATATGCTCTATAGTTTTATCTCAAAGAAGAAAAAGCACCAAGGGTATTTCAGAATGGGACAACAGACTTCTCTTTATTACCGTATTTCCCTACATATAGGCTGCCTCCTTGATAGGCCGCAAAAAATGTCTATATCACGAGTTTAACAACTGGTAGATAAGCTGCTCTATTGTATTAGCCATAGCTTATCTACCAGTAACTGGGGCGGCCTATACAAGTTTTAAAAATCATCCCCTCCACCTTACCTACCTCGCTGGATGGCCTGAATCACTGCCGCCTTGAATCGCGGCCAGTGGTGCAGAGCAGCAGAGATCTTTTCTATCTCCATCCCGGCCCCGTGCTGCTTCCTGCGTGCCGATGCCTCAGTTCAGTTCTCGTGGGACTCGCGAGACTTGCAAGTCCCGAGAGAACTGATGGAAGCAGCGTAGGGACGGGATGGAGATAGAAAAGATCTCTGCTGCTCTGCACCGCTGTCCGCAATTCAAGGCAGCAGTGATTCAGGCCGTTCAGCAAGGGGGGTAAGGTGGGGGGAATGATTTTTTAAACTTGTATAGGCCACCCCAGTTTTGCAAGCCGCACCCACTATATATGGGGAAATACAGTAATTGACTTGACATGGGCTCTGTATTGGTCAAGTATTAAAAAAACATTCGATTTGTTCATATCCAAAAAGAGAACTCACAAAACGAGCCTTAAATAAGCATCAGTGAGTAAAAACTTCTGAGTACTAGGTAGTGGGAAGGGAGGGAAAGAGATGCTGCCATGGGGGAGGGAAGAAAAAGGGAGAATTGTTGGACATAGGTGTGTAGAGTGGAAGGGAAAGAGAGATGGTGAACAGGGGGAAAGGAAGAAAGAGGGAGAATTGTCGGACATGATACTGGTAGAGAGGAAGACATATTGGATGGTGTGATGGAGAGGGAAAGGTGAGATGGAGGAGAGTGCGGCTTAGTGGTTAGAGCTACAGCCTCAGCCCCTAAGGTTGTGGGTTCAAATCCTGCAGTGATCCTTGTGACCCTGGGCAAGTCACTTAATTCTCCACTGCTTCAGGTTCATTAGATAGACTGTGAGCCCACCGGAACAGATAGAAAAAATACTTGAGTACCTGAGTTATAACCCGTTCTGAACTCCTGTGGGAGGATGGGCTAAATAAATAAAAAGATGGAAAGGGATGCAAGAGGGAGGAATGTTGAACATGGTGGTGGAGGGAAGGGAGGAAGAGATGCAGCTTGGTTTAGAGAGGGTTTATAGAAGGAAAAATGTTGGGCATATGGGGGCTGGTGGGGAGGGATTAAAAATGCTGTACAGGGATGAGAGGGAGAAACATTGCACTTGGTAGTAGAGGGGGTAGGAGAGATGCACCCTGGATTCCCCTTCTCTCTCCCTCCTTTCCCATTCCCTTTGCAGCAAGGGATTTGATTCCAGGAGGGACAGGTTTGATTTCTGTCCCCGTGCAAATCTCTAATGTGAACATCTAGACAGCAGGAATATAAGGAATCTAAAGGTAGTACAGATAGTATGGAAATCTACTGTAAAAAGCTTTATAAGTCATGATTAATAATGTAAACTTGAACAATAAGAAACTGAGAGTCAGCATGTATCTATAAAACTGTATGTGGAAGACCATTATATACTGAGATACAATAGTCAAACTGGATATACATGGAAGAGATGTTTGTCCACTATTTTCATTACAGTATTCCCCCAGTCATTTGCGGTTCGTGAACCGCGGACCCAGTCATTCGCGGTCTGCTCCGACCACCTCATCCTGTAGTAAAGTCGGGCTATACCAATCAGGAGCTATGTGTCAAAGCAGCCCTCTCCTGCCTCTCCAGCTGCCCTCTCCTGTCTTCCCTGCCTAAAAAACGCATTTACAGTTTTGCAAAATTCACGGGGGTTCCGGAACGGAACCCCTGCGAATTTCAGGGGAGTACTGTATATACAAATCTCATTCATGTGTATTCATTAAAGATATGTATTTATTTATTAACTACTACTACTACTACTACTTATCATTTCTATAGCACTACTAGACATACGCAATGCTTTACATCAAAACATAGAAGAGACAGTCCTTGCTTAAAAGAGCTTACAATCTAGTCAAGACAGATTAACTGGACAAGAAGGTGCATCCATACACCTTAAAGCTCCAGATTGGGAATGAAGACCAAGGTTCTAGAGGAAACTGGGAGCTTTCCCCCAGATGGGCACTTGATCTAGTGTCCACTATTGCATCCGCAGATCTGTTTTACACTGCTCTGTGTTGACCCTCAATCCCTCTTTTCCACACAGGACATCATTGATGATAAACTGGATACAAAGCATTACCCCTACATTTCTAACCGTTCAAATCCCACCTACAGCACCACTGCTGTCAGGTAGGTATCATTGCTCCTCTCATACCAAAACATCATAGAACTGTTCCTATTGCCTAGGGCAGGGGTAGGGAACTCCGGTCCTCGAGAGCCGTATTCCAGTCGGGTTTTCAGGATTTCCCCAATGAATATGCATGAGATCTATTTGCATGCACTGCTTTCAATGCATATTCATTGGGGAAATCCTGAAAACCCGACTGGAATACGGCTCTCGAGGACCAGAGTTCCCTACCCCTGGCCTAGGGCAATCCGTGAGTAATTTACTAACTTCCCAGGCAATGTCTGTCCTGTGGCTCCTGGTCAAGCAGTACTGTCTTCAAGAAATTTTTGTTCTGTTGCTCCTGGTCACAGAGTTACTGCCTGTCTTCAGGGAATGTCTGTCCTGTGGTTCCTGGTCATGGAGTTATTGCCTGTCCTTAGGGAATGTCTGTCCTGTGGCTCCTGGTCGCAGAGTTACTGCCTGTCCTCAGGAAATGAGTTTTGCAGTGGTATCACTGCAGAGCCCCGCGGACTTCAAATATCGATGAATTACATCTCATGACCTTAGGAGCTACAGAGGTTCATTGCCTTCATGACAGGAGGAACAGGAACAGTTTTAAGTTTCAAGTTTTATTAAAATTTGATATAATCGTCTATCAATAAATTTCTAGGCAAAGTACAAGTTATTGTTATAAAATGCTGTCTTCTGCTATCTGAGAACACATGAATAATCCAGCATAAAATTCCATCTCTTAAATTTATCCTCTAAACTTATACACAAGGAGAGTAAGTGACTTATGTATACAATGACCTCCGGTGCTGAGTGGAGTAGGCCTCCAGGTTTCACATCTTTGTACTCTCAATCTCCATGTTCATTTCCAGTATGTGCTATTGTTAAATTGTTAAATGCAGTAGCTCCTAAAAGCAGGTCTGCAGAAGTACAGACAGGTCTGCTTTTCAGAGTCATGGAAAATATGCAAATTCATCCATTCAAATAAGGCCTTTCGGTATTCATTCTGATGATGCTGGAAACTCTCATCTGAGCTGAGTATCTGAAGGACCTGAGAAGCGATTTTATAGCTTGATATGGGTCTCCCTCCTTGGAACCTGCAAATGCTGATGTCTGAGGTGATCATCATATTAAATTTGTCCTCCAGTGCACGCTACGGACACTGGCACAAGAACAAGGCCCCTGGGGAGTACAGGACCGGGCCCCGTGTTATCATCTTCATCCTGGGAGGTGTGGCCTTCAGCGAGATGCGTTGCGCTTATGAGGTATCGCAAGCCAATGGCAAGTGGGAAGTGCTAATAGGTGAGTGCTTGCCCTTGGGGCACAAGGAAAGCTGCAGGTCAATGGCATTCAGGCTCATCGCATTGCATCATCCCATCATGTGCTGAATGTTTTTAAATGTCTTTCTGTGGCTGCTTCTTGCTGTGCCAAATCCAGTTTGCAGACTTAGATAGCAAATTTTTTTTGGGCTGTGAGAGTTCGATTCTCCAACTCTGGAACACATTGCATAGAAATTTCCAGGTCAGGAAGAGAGGGATGAGTTGGAAGAAAGGGAATAGTCCTACCAGAGTAGCAAAATTCTCTCTGAAAATCAATTAATGCTTGAGCGTAGAGGAACAGTCTTCCTACATGACATGGCCACAAAATGGAAATTACCTTTTCTACAAAACACTCCTATACATTTAAATTCCTTTTCTATAACAGACATTGGCGTAGACTGCCGGTCCCTCTCTATACTTAAAATTAGCACAAGCTGTAGAAGGACCTCTTATATAGACCACAGGAGGTCCCCTCCTTATCTCACAGATTAGAAAAGCATCCCACAGAAGATCTCTATTACATATAGTAGTACACAGACCACTATATCTAACTGGAGCACAGGCCCTTTCTTTGCCAGCTTTGGTGAAGCTAAAATACCTATGACAATAAACAGCATAGAACCCAACTTGTCAAAATGATAGGAAGTGCTAATTTCAACACAAATTACCCCCTCTGCAGACAGTGAAGGGGTTTCTTCAGTATTGGGGATGTTCAGGCATCCACTGCATCCGTAGAGCTGGTACCTATGGTAAACAGAACGCCGTTCTGCTTGTACAATCAGTAGATAGAAACATAGAAACATAGATGCTGGGACGCTGAGACCAGGTCCTAATTTATCAAAGATTTCTCCTTGCACCTGTGTAAGAACATTTATGTACTTCTCTGCCTGAAGGACAGGCCATATGTTGAGACTCAAGGGCAAATTCTATAAGAAGCGCCCAAAAGTTAGGCGCCTAATTAGGCACTGTTCAGCGCGATTCAAGTAAAATTGGGTGCTGTTTAGTGAATCGCATTGAGCGGCACCTATTTGGGCACCTATTTTGGAGGCGCCCAATAAATAGGACAGCTCTAGGCACAACTAAAAGTTAGGCGCCCATGCGAGCGCTTAAGCACGCTTAAGAGCAAGGATTCTGTAAGAAGGCGCCTAACACGTGGCCTCGCCCAACATGCATAGCGGCTATTTTTTGGGAAGGACGCCTACATTTTTAGTGGTGCCTTCTTACAGAATTGTGCTTTCTTGATAGGCACCTATATTTAATCAGTGCTGATTAAAAAGCTTAATTGAGCTTGTTCTCCAATTTAGATAGGCACCTGTCTAGTTGGCCCCCTCCGAAATAGGCGCCTAACTTTAGGCGCTGGTTACAGAATTTGGGCCTCAATTGTTCACACCTTTTGCCCTACCTACCCAGATCTGACAATTTTCTGCCTTCTGCTTACTGGATTTTGATGGCTGGGGCTTGCTATTGTGTGTCCAATAATTTTAGTACCGTTTCTCAGTGCCGTCTGATATTTTGTCGATGCTCTCATTCGAGTTTAATGTCCGTTGTGTTTATTCTGTAAAAGTAAGCCTTGCATGCTTGTGATAAAAGCATTTGAATTCTTCCTGGGTTGCAGCTACTTATCCTGGGTCATCCCTCACTGCTTTAAATGCGGATTATCCCCTTTTCCCTTTAGGCAGAGGTCCCTGAACCTGTACTAGTAGACCCTGAGCCAGTTATACTTTCGTGATATCCACAATGAACATTCATGGATTTATAAATTTGTATAGGCTGTCTCCATTGCACACAAATTTATTTCATGCATATTCATTGTGAATAACTTGAAAACTCAGTTGCTTGGGGTCCCTCAGGAGAAGTTTGAGAACCACTAGCATAAAGAGATTCAGGATGGAGAGGCTATAACAGTGGTGTTCATTGATGATCTGTGGGACTAGGACCAGGCTTTTCTAATCAACACACATGAGCTAGATTTGAATAAAAAGAAAACAGTATGCATGTAGGTCTTTCATGCATAGTCATCGGGTACATCCTGAAAATTTTACTGGCTGCCTGGGTCCTGTCAACTAGTTTGAGAACTCTTGCTCTGGACTAAAGATTTGATCCGTCTTCATAACCCTTTCCCAGGGTTACACCTTGCCAGTCAGGTTTTCAGAGTGACAGTGAATATACATGAGATACATCTCTGCTACTTGCAAACTTATTTCTTGCATATTCCTTGTGATGATCCTAAAAATCCAGTTGGCTAGATGTGCTCCTAGGAGAGGGTTGAGAAGCATTGAGACAAATAACTCAAATGGATGACTGACATTCAGATAACATTTTATTGGTATGACAATTTATATGTATGCCTGCCTTTCAGCATATCCCCCCCATCCATATCTCTTATCATGTTTAGCCCTTTCATTCTACAGCTTACTAAGCTGTAGTACGAATTCCTATGAGTGTTGGAGCAGCGTTGGAGCACCTAGCACTCTGGACCACAATAGAAACCTCTACCGAAGCTTAGTAAAAGAGGGCCTAAAATGTCATAGGTTACAATATAATTACCATATGAAGGGAAGGCGCCCGCTTGTCTTCTTGGACATCTTTGTGTGTATTTTCAGAATATCTATGATATACATGAGACAGGTTGGCATACACATGAAGCAGTGCGTGTGAAAATCTCTCTCATTCAATTTTGTTAGGGCTATTCTGAAAACTGAAGTATAATGACTGTAGGTCTCCCATCTCTGGCTTCATGTTTGTATGGAGAGGCTGAGCCAGTCCTGGTTTTTACATGCAGAGCAGACTGGAATTATAGGTGTAATTCCAGTTTCATAAATAACTAAAACTATTGACTCATATATGTACTGTTAGGATTGGATCAGCCTTTCCATACTGACATAGAGCTGTAGGGACAGCCTAATTTTTCAGCCTCTGTCAATCTATCTTTAATGCAGCGATTTTTAAACCTGTCTTGGAGGGGCACCAACCAAACAGGATATCTGAAATTAATATGTATTAGAGACATTTGCATATAATGGAGATAGTAGGCATGCAGATGTATCTAATGTATGTTCATTGTGGTTATCCTGAAAACCTAGGGCTCCTTTTACAAAACTGCGTTAGTGGCTTTATCGCACACACATTTGTAGCGCGCACTAACCCCTGCGCTATTCGAAAAACTACCGCCTGCTCAAGAGGAGGCGGTAGCGGCTAGCGCGGCCGGCAAATTAGCGCACGCTATTACGTGCATTAAACTGCTAACGCGGCTTCGTTAAAGGAGCCCCTAGACAAAAATACCAAATCTAACCACAAATCTGGTTAAAAGTACAAACTGTATTCACACAATAAAACACCATAAAACCCAACTTGGCCATTTTTTTGACATCATGCCTTTGTCAAGGATTCAAAATTACTATAAAAGTAAGACAAAAACTAGAATTGTAATTAGTCAATAAATTTAAAAAAAAAAAAAAATCTTGCGTATCTCTTAAATGCAAAGGTAAAAATTCAAGCACTTGTCTGCAAAACTGTTGACTGGAATAGCAGTCTTCATTCACTTTCAAACTTAGAAGTGGCACGGTCAAAGGACTGAAAAATGTTAATTAATCAAAGAGAAGGAAAAGGACAAAAGTAGCTATTGCTCGGCTTCCTGAGGTAGCAGTCGCAAAACACGACTCGTGTCAAAGCCAGGGTTTACCCGCTATTCCAGTCAACAGTTTTGCAAATAAGTGGTTGAATTTTTACTTTTGCATTTAAGAGATATTGTAGTAACACTACCTCTTCTTTTACTAAGGCGCGCTAGCCAATTTATCGTGCGCTAATCGCTAATGTGTCCATCCTATATGATAAAACCCTAGCCGCGCATGCGCACTCTTAACTGCTTGCTTCCATGATCCGTAGGTATGTGGCCGCAGGAGTGCGCATGCGTGAGTCCCCAGCCTTCTTCCCAGCGCCTACCTACACTGGCCGATAGGGCTGGCCACCAGCGCTGGACTCCCTGCTCTCCCCAATAGTCGGCTCCTCTCACCAGCGGCGGAGAAGGCTTCCGACGCTGGCAGGGATCGAGAGGAGCCGCGGCAACTCCTCGCGGGGCGGGAAGGGAAGCGCCGAAAAAACACTGCAGCCGCTTTGCGGTCCCGACTCCAAAACTGCCGATTCCAGCAGCGTGTGCAGCACTCTACACACGCTGCTTCGGGGCCTTCTACTGCCCTGATTTTCTCTGCCGCATCTCTGATAGTAACATAGTAACATAGTAGATGACAGCAGATAAAGACCCGAATGGTCCATCCAGTCTGCCCAACCTGATTCAATTTAAATTTTTTTTTTTTTTTTCTTCTTAGCTATTTCTGGGCGAGAATCCAAAGCTTTACCCGGTACTGTGCTTGTGTTCCAACTGCCGAAATCTCTGTTAAGACTTACTCCAGCCCATCTACACCCTCCCAGCCATTGAAGCCCTCCCCTGCCCATCCTCCTCCAAACGGCCATACATAGACGCAGACCGTACATCAGGGATGTGCCAGAGTAAATCAGGGCAGTAGAAGTGTGTAGAGTGCTGCACACGCTGCTGGAAACAGCAGCTTTGTTGGGACCGCGGGAAGGGAAGAGGGGGGTAAGGGAAACGCTACTGTTGCTGCTGCACAGAGAAGTGTGGGGGGGATCGAAATGCTGCTGTACAGGGAAGTAGGGTGGGGGGAAATGCTGCTGCACAGGGATATGGAGGGGGAGAGAATGCTGCTGTGGCTGCTGCACAGGGAAGTGAGGGGGAAAGACAGACAGCTAGCACCTGTTAATGTAACGGGCTAAAATACTAGTAGAATATAATGGTCGCGTTAGCGTTTAGTGCATGCTAAATCATCTAGCGCGCCTTAGTAAAAGGACCCCCTAGTGAGCTACTTGAAGCTTTTATGCCAGGGTTGCAATGTGCTATGATTATAATCTTGTTAGAATTAGAATATTCTATTACCACATGGCGCACATGAAAATCACATGAAAATCAAGATTTAAATATTATACTTGCAATATTAAACATGAGGACACTCATTTTGGTGTGAGATTTTTTTGTTGAAAGTATTTTGCCTTCTGTCCCATCTTATCTATTGGTTGGCGTAAAATTCCCCTGTTTGTTTTTAAAATATCAATGAGGCAACACAAGAACATAAACATCTTTGCGGTAGCACATGAACTTCTGTGCTATGAAATGGCAACAAAGACATTTATGTGCTGGAGCATAAACAGTTAAATCAACCATTTTAGAAACGCGAGTCGCTGGTTTTCTCCTGAAGCTGTCATAGTGCCCAGTAACCATTGCCCGTTTCACTTTTGAGGAGACTCCAACCATTGGCGGCTCCAGAAAGTGACTTCCAGAAGATTGTTGTTCAATAGCAGCCCTTTTCTGAAATCTGAACATCCTGTGTAGCAGGTCTATCTCCTGGAATCCTTCTGATATGTCTATTTTTTGGCCTCCCCTGGTTCTGCCCAAATTATGCTCACAAACATACAACATTTCACTCTATCATGCTGATATATTATATATCACAACGGGGATTCTCAGAACGCCTCCCTGTCCAAACAGGAACGGCGTGGCAGCACTCTTCACTGATTCCACCCATGTGATATGGATTAAATTTGTACTTTTTTTTTTTATAATTTTTTGTTTGTTTTGTTATAAATTTATCTTAATTTCATATTAAATACTAAGGGCTCCTTTTATCAAGCCACGCTAGCGGTTTAATGCGCATAATACCGCGCGCTAAACCGCCGGCCGCGCTAGCCGCTACCGCCTCCCTTGAGCAGGCGGTAGTTTTTAGGCCAGCGTGGGGGTTAACGCGTGATGAAACGTTGCGCGCGTTAACCCCGCTAGCGCGGCTTGATAAAAGGAGCCCTAAATTCTCCATTTCATTTCCTAAAAACGAATCATATTTCAACTTAGCTTTTTGCTGTTGTTGCACTAGTCCACAGCACTAGTGCAACGACACTAGTGCAACAACAGCATAAAGCTAAGTTGAAATACGATTCGTTTTTAGGAAATGAAATGAAATGGAGAATTTAGTATTTAATATGAAATTGAGATAAATTTATAACAAAACAAACAAAAAATTATACAAAAAAAAGTACAAAATTAATTCATATCATATAATTGGGTGGAATCAGTGAAGAATGCTGCTACGCCGCTCCTGTTTGGACAGGGAGGCGTTCTGAGAATCCCCGTTGTGATATATAATATATCAGCATGATAGAGTGAAGTGTTGTATGTTTGTCGACATTTAGGGCTCCTTTTACAAAGGTGCGCTAGCAGTTTTAGCGCACACTTAGCGTGTGCTAAATGCCACGCGCACTACCTGCTACCGCCTCCTTATAAGCAGGCGGTAATTTTTCAGCTAGCGCACGCATTAGTGCGCGCTAATCTTGTACGTGCGCTAAAAATGCTAGCGCACCTTTGTAAAAGGAGCCCTTAGTGAATGCCTCAATAGTGTATGGTTTTCAAATTATGCTCAGACAATGCCCCTTTGACACAAATATGTTCTTCAGTTTTCGAAGTCCATTTGCCAACTTTGCAAAATTGGAACTTAGATGTCTATGCATGATGGACATCTAAGGGCTCCTTTTACGAAGGTGTGTTACGGCCTTAATGCGCGGACTACCACGCGCTAAAATGCCCCGTGCGCTAGCCGCTATCGCCTCCTCTTGAGCAGGCAGTAGTTGGTGTGTGCGCTAAAAACGCTAGCGCACCTGCGTAAAAGGAGCCCCAAGTGCTAGTTTATGGAGGTCCAAAACACAAATAGCACTTCTAAAATAAGTACCATAGTAAGTTTATGGACTAATTACCAAAAATTTTTTTGGCTTTAGTTTTTTTTTTTTTTTTTCCTCATTTGAATATCATTAATGTTTAAACAATTTTTATTGATGACAAGAAACACACAGCAATACAACACAACTGGTCATCAAGTTTTACAATATGCAAAGCAACAACCAATACCAAGAACAACCTCCCCCTTACCCCCCAAGAGCGACCTCCCTCCCCGGATGTATTCCTTCCCCACTCCCATCATATACTATAGAACCAGGATTTCCCCCCCCAGTATTCCAAATCCAGTACATTAGAGTTCATTAAGTAGGGCACCTTTGCCCCTGTGATGCAGCTGTGCCAGATAATGTTGTTTTTATGGTTAATTTTTGACACCTGATAAAGGCATGATGTCCAAATGTGGCCATGGCGTGTTTTATTGTATTTATTTTATTAATAATTAGATATTTTAAACCAGATATGTGGTTGAATTTGCAATTTTTGTCTATCTCTTAGTAGGCAAATTCTTTGCCTCTTTTCACCTACCACTTTTCTGGAAACATGACTGATTGGTGGTTCCTCCTTTGACAAGTTAGAGAACCACTGATCTAAGATAGTCAAGTTTCCCACCAACTTCCTGAGTATAATCTATCATGGGTTGAAAATTCTTGTGCCCCAGCCAGGTAAGTTATTTTCCTTGATCCAGTATAAGATTCCTAATCAACTGGTCACTTAAAAAAAGAAAAGAAAATTAAACTCCACAAATGTAGGCATAAGCATTTCTTGGAATTTCTATGTAAGATTATTACCTGACTCCATGTCATACAGAACAGGCTAATCCAGTGCTGGCTTTACTCTTCATGGAACTGTAGTTTGGGTTTTCTTCAGAAATTCAGTGGGACAATCAGAATTAAAAGTCCATGCATGCAGTAGGGACTGGATTAGCTTATTCCAGGGCTGTCCAAGTCCGGTCCTCGAGATCTACTGGCAGGCCAGGTTTTCTGGATATCCGCAATGAATATGCACGAGAGAGATTTGCCTGCACTGCCTTCTTGGTATGCAGATCTCTCTCATACATATTCATTGTGGATATCCTGAAAACCTGGCCTGCCAGTAGATCTCAAGGACTGGACTTGGGCAGCCATGGCTTATTCTATCTGACATGGAATCAGGTGGCCGCTTTATTTTCAGATGCAAGTGGAGGACAAAAACATATCAAGTATAAATTCACTACCAGACCTTAATTTCCCCAAGGCATTGTTTTATTCAAAATTTTCTTCATCCTCATTGGGGATGAAGAAAATTTTGAATAAAACAATGCCTTGGGGAAATTAAGGTCTGGTAGTGAATTTATACTTGATATGTTTTGTCCTCCACTTGCATTTGATTATTTATTTTTGGACAATTCCAGTTTTTCTTCAATTCTTTTGAATTCTTCTCACTTTATTTTCAGACCACACTATGATATAGTCCAGTAATGCCCCACATGAAAAACAACTCCAAGGACTTAGAATTATTGTTTTGACTTGTCCTTCCACCATAGTGGATCCAAATCATAAGGAACAAATGAATCAAACCTGGTTTATCCATCTGATTTTCCAAAGCATTTTGTAGGCATGTTTCTTTGGAGTGATAGCACTTATTAGGGAAGGTATTTCTGTCTGTTCATCCATCTGTCCACATTGAGCACGCTTGCTGCGTCGTGGCTCAACATATATAGCTTTGTTTGCAAATCTATATGTAAAGAACATTAAGAGACAGTAAAGGAAGGAGAGGTTGAGCTATCTATAGTGTAGAGATCAGCTGATTGTTTCATGGGGATCTCAAATCCCATGGCATAGGACAGAGAGGCTGGGCCATCCTTGCATCTGTGATAGAGAAGAGAAAAGTAGGTGTCATGGCTGTGGTGAAGAAAAGTAGCTGTCTAAAATCTGTAAGGGACAAAGCTTGGAAGGAGGAAGGGGAAGGGGAGCAGGAAAAGTGCAAGGTAGAACATGGGTGGGAGAAAAGAAGTGAGAACACTGTGGAACAATTGCCCTACTAACACCTTTTCACACTCACCCTATATCCCAACCAACTTGACACATCTCACACTCTGTAACCCAGTGGTGGGCAACCACAGACCTTGAGGGCCACACCAAGGGCTAGATGCACTATGAAGATTGGTAAAACCGTGTGGGTCTGCACTGATCTGATTTTATGGCCGATTCAAAAAGAGCTATTGATGCACTAAAAAGTTTGCATACAAATTGTTCACGTGGATGTTTATCATAATCCCCGTCTCTACCGTCTGATTGACTGCTGTGAGGGCCACTCTCACACAGGCGCAGAGCCAGCAAGGGAAGCCCGAACAGCTGAGAAGCAGGGGAAGCCCCCAAATCAGGCTCCTGCCATTCAGCTGTTCAGGCAGGAAACCTTTTATTTTTTAAATTTATGTTTTTAATGGGCACAAATGCTGTGCATGCTACATATGCACAATATCTACCCCATTAAAAAAAGAATAAAAAGCCCCTCCCACCAATGACAGCATTCTCCATCGAACCAAGTAATGTGGCACCAGGAAGATACCCCCCCTCGCACTAGTGAAAAACTGTATGAGGGATGCCCACTCCCTCCTGCCGATGCAACCTCCACCACTACCGCGGCAGCAATACAGCAGGAGGGAAGCTCACTCCCTCCTGCCACTGGAGGTCCCCTCCCATCCACGTCACCCCCCGAACTCCCACCTGTACCTCTTTAGAGACGTTGTAGCAGGACGTAAGCTCACTCCAAAATGGCAGGCCTTTCCCTCCCTGGTTCATCATGTGGAGGGAGGGGGCCTAAGGCCTAAGGAGGGAGGGGCCTAAGGCCCTGATTAGCTCAGACACCTAAGAAGCCACCCCTTGGGTGGGGCCTTAGGCTTCTGAGCCAATTAGGGCCATAGGCTCTTCCCTCTGTATCCCATGTGTTGCACAAGGAGGGGCCTAAGGTCTGACATCTGAGCAAATCAGGACCTTAGGCCCCTCCCTGTGCATCACATGGAATACAGCGAGAGGAGCTTAAGGCCCTGATTGGCTCGGATACCTAAGGCTCCACTCAACTGATCATGGCTCCGATGAGTCCTTCCAGGTCAGCTGATCAGGGCTCCAGTCCTGCTGGCAGTGCCGCTAGCTCAGCTGATCACAGCTCCGTTTTTTGGTTTAAGGCTGGATATAGGCACAGCTATTGCACGTGTGTTGTGTGAGTGTATGTCCTGTGCAAAGGCGCAAGACATATACTCACACAACAGACGTACTAAGAGCTACCAGCGGCTCCAGACCTACTGGTAAATTTTTCTCAGTAAGAGATGGGTATTCCCTTGTAAGCATTACAAGGAGTGCTCATTTAAATACTAATGAACTTCTTGTAATGTATTTGCATAAGGTTCTCAGTGGCTGTTACCGTGATTGGTAAAAAACCCCCGAGAACCCTTTTGAGCATCGGGGGCTTAGCTGCCTTGCAAGTAAAACGGGTTACGACCAGTCTTACTTGCATGGCAAACGTATAAGCAAAGGGGTCTGAAGCACACTTTACCATAGAGGCATAACTATCATTGAGCTAACCTGGAAAAATCTTGGGACCTACTACTGGTAAGGACTGATGAAGGTATAATTTTGGTTAATATACTGGGCAGAACAGTTAAAAGAAATCTGAGGCAGGTGCTGGGAGGTGAGCGTGGCCCAAAATGTACTTACTTCTAGTACTACTGCTGCACTACCTTCCAATCCCAAGTCTTCATGCTCCCCCGTGAGGCTGGGCAGCTGATAAAGTGTCTGAGAACTTTATCTTAGGCTGTTACGAGGCCAAAATCCCATGAGAGGTGCTGTGATCTCAAAGCTCGTACCGAGAGATTTTAGGCCATGGTGGTCCAAGATGAAGCGTTCAAATACTTTATCAGCTGACTGGCTACATGGGGAGTAATGAAGACCTGGGATTGGAAAGTAGTGCTGCTAGAAGTAAGCACTCACCTACCAGCACCTGCCTTAATTTTTTTTTTTTTACCAAAATTAAACCTTCTTTAGTCCAGCAGCAGGCAGCTCATATTTTTATTTATTTTAAAAACGTATATTCTCCTTAAACCTAAGCAGATTACAATTAAAAACAAACACTTCAAGTATTTCACAAACTGAATACTGTTAGCTGCCAATAATGTTACTTAACAATGTAATGTAATGTAATGTAATTTATTTCTTATATACCGCTACATCCGTTAGGTTCTAAGCGGTTTACAGAAAATATACATTAAGATTAGAAATAAGAAAGGTACTTGAAAAATTCCCTTACTGTCCCGAAGGCTCACAATCTAACTAAAGTACCTGGAGGGTAATAGAGAAGTGAAAAGTAGAGTTAGAGGAAAAATAAAAATAAAATAAACATTTTAACAAGACAGCATTGATCTAAATACTTTGGAAGGTAGAAGAGAGGAGAGAAAGGAATAGAAGCAGAAGGGGGAGCCGTTGAACAGTAGAATTCTGGAGAAATTTAAATGATAGAAATAGAACAAAATAAAGACAAAAGGCAAAACAATAGATAAGATTAAAGATAAATCATAAGCTGGAAAGAAAAATAAAATAAAACTTTGTCTTCAATCCACGGTTTCAGCGTCAGTGATGAAGTGGAGCAAGTAAGTTTAGGAGGAGCGATTGACGTTTCCAGAAAGGGCTTCTTCAGGGAAGAGACTTGGCAGACAGTCCCAGGATGCCTATGTCTCCTCCCCTGCGATGTTCTCCCATCCATGCATTCCCTCCCAGACACACTGCCCGTGCCCCAGCCGCTCCAAATGCACAGTACATCATAATCCATTATACGCTGTTCATTGCCAATATCCATTTCTATCACAGAGGCTACAAATATGACCAGTAGTAGGCCCCGAGTTTTTTGCCGGGTTAGCTCAATGATACTTATGACTCTATGGTAAAGTGTGTCTCAACACAGCAGTAGCACTGCTGGAGATAAACGCAGTGTGTGCCGTACTCACTCCTCTAATTTCCTAGATTTTAAGCCCCAAGAGAAGGGGCAATGGCAGGAGAGCATTTTCTAAACTCATTATTACCAGTACATCCTCTGCCCTCCCTACAGACAACCCCCCACCACCACCACCACCTTCACACCCATCACTTCAGAAGTCGCCCTCAGATTACAGTTGTCCCAACTAATGCCCTCACTGTGCAGCCAGTTCCCCTCTTCTTGGTTCTTTATACATACACACAGCTTTCTTCCAATCACCACCACTGCTCCATCCACTCCACATCTCACCTGCACACATTTCCCCCATTGTGTCCCAATATACACCAGCCCCTACTCCGACAGCCCAGACATCTCACCAACAGCAGATACACACCCCTACTGTATTAGATATTTCTCATTTCCCACATGTGCTCTCCTGCCCAACACACCAAAACCCCAGCCCTGCACTCACTCCTACCCCTGATACCCATCCATACACAGTCTATCCCAGGTGTCCCAAAATTTTCACATATACCAATTCACCTTCCCACTTCCTAACTAAATTCTGAAAGGGATTATCTTCCTCCCCTGGTCCCCATTGTCTTGCAAAAGATGGTGTTATTGAGGCCCATCTTAATTTTTCCCCTTAGCTGTACCATTGCCATATCACTCTCATTGAGTGTCCTATAAAGATATGCCTGTAAATGAAAGAAGAGAAAACACCACCATGTTATACTATAAGGGCCTGAATCTATAAATGGGGCCTAACCACTCCTAATGTATAGGTACTGCTTGGCGCGGTTGGCCTAATGTACTGGCACTAATACAGACGCCTATACTCTTCCCCTAATTATACCTACTTTTCAGGTAGGCGCTGGTAGGCATCCCTAGGCCCTGATTGGCATTGATTTAGGTGTCAGGTGCCATGTCGTATTCCACACGCAACTTCAGTTAATTGGGTTTTAATGGCATGGTTACCAAGTCAATTACACCAATTAAAAACAATGAAATTCCATGATAATAATAATAATAATAAAAATAATAATAATAAAAGTTTATATAGCGCAGGATCGTAAAGTTCTATGCGGTTTACAATAGTTAAAAATAATACAAATTGAGTAAAACTTACAAAGTTAAAAATTAGTAACTAAAAACCTTAAAGATCAGTTATTGTATAAGATTTTGCAAGTCAGCTACCTAAGTGCTTCAAGAACAAATATGTTTTTAGGTGTCTCCCAAATTCCTCATAAGTATTAGTAAACAAAAGCAATTTTTCCAAATCTTTACCCCATAATGCTGCCTGATACGAAAAAAAGATGTTGATGATATTTTTTAAGTTTACGTCCTCTAACCGGTAGGGAAGCAAAATTCAAGTGTGAGCTTCTCTTGTGTCTATTGGTTGAAAAAGAAAAAAGGTCAGTTACATATTTAGGAGCTAACCCAAATAAAACCTTAAAACAAAAACAGCCAAACTTAAATTTAACACGCGCCTCCATCAGCAGCCAATGTAGAAGTCGATAAGAAGGTGTTACATGATCGAATTTCTTCAGCCCAAAAATCAACCTGACTGCCGCGTTTTGCACCAATTTTAATCGCTGCATATTCTTCTGAGAAATTGCTAAATAGGCGATATTACCGTAATCTAGTTGACTTAATATAAGGGATTGTATCAAAATTCTAAATGATGAAACGTCAAAATATGCTCTAATGGACCGAAGCTTCCAAAGAGTAAAAAAAAAACCTTTCTAACCAAAGAGTCCACCTGGTCCTTCATAGTTAAACCCTGGTCCAGTATTCCACCTAAAACATTCATAGTAGATTGAATAGGATAACTAAGGGGTCCTTTTATCAAGCCGCGCTAGTGGGGTTAGCGCGTCGGACATTTCATCACGCGCTAACCCCCGCGGCAAGCAAAAAAAACCTAATGCCTGGTCAATGGAGGCGTTAGAGACTAGTGCGGCAGTCGGTTTAACGTGAGGTATTCTGCTTGTTAAACCCCTACCGCGCCTTGATAAAAGGACCCCTAAGTTTATTGATACACAATGATGTTTTAGTATCAAACTGGTGTGATGAAGCTACAAAAAATTTTGTTTTTTCTGAATTAAATTTCAGTCTAAAATCAGTCATCTATTCAGCTAGGCATCCTCAATTAGGGCACCTACTGGCACCTTACCTAGGCACCATTTAGAGAATTTCCCCCCTAAGTATATACATTTCCTTGTTCAAACATTTTTTTTTATTTTTAGTAAACAGAAATAATACAGTACAAAGTGCATAGTACAAAACAAACTAGATACTTTTCAACTTGTAATATATTGGAACTGGCTTCATAAACCAGGACAGGCTTCTTTCTTCCTTATGATGGATTCATGCACCTTGCAAGGATTAAAAGTGAGATTTCCCAAATTTGTCCTGGGAACCCCTCAGCCAGTCAGGCTTTCAGAATATCTACAATGAATACGCAGCAGATATATCTGCACGCACTGATGACCCAACTTGAGCAAATTCATTTCATGCATATTCATTGCAGGTATTTCAAAACCCGACTGCTTGTTGAATCCCCAGGACAGGATTGAGATGCCCTCGATAGAGTAAGGGTTTTCAGTCCAGGCTTCAGGACATACCCTGCCAGATGGGTGTTCTGGATATCTGTGATGACTATGCATGAGAAAAATTTGCATGTACTATCTCCTTTGTATGCAAATCTATCCATGCATATTCATTGTGAGAAATCCTGAAAACCTGACTAGCTTGGTATGTCCCAAGGACTAGGTTGAGATCCACTGGATTGGAACAGGTTGTCACAAGTTCCTGGAGTTGCACTGGCTCCTTTTATTTTAATGACACCAGATGACTGGCCTATTTTCCTACTCCTGTTTTTTGCTATTTTCCTTGCTAAAGTATTTAGGAGTTTGTATCCCTGCCTTCACAAGAGAAAGAGTGGTTCTAGGGCAGTGTTTTTTTTCAAGTTAGTCCTTGAGTACTCCCTTGCCAGTCAGGTTTTCAGGCTATCCATAGTGAATATGTATGAACTTGATTTGCTTACACTGCCTCCATTATATGCAAATCTCTTTCCTGCATATTCATTGTAGATATCTTGAAACTCCGACTGGCAAGGGGATACTCCAACACTGACTTGGGAATACTGTCCAAGGGTGGCCATCTGATTTCATAAAGCAAGCGTGTCAAATTGCATTCCCAGAGGGCTGCAAACCAGTATGGTTTTCAGAGCATCCTTAATGAATATTCATGAAATAAATTTGCATGCACTACCTCCACTGTATTTAAATATCTCAAGTATATTCATTGGGAATATTCTGAAAATATCCAGACTAGTTTGCAGCCCTCCAGGGTTGCAGTTTGATACCCTGTGGATAACCGCAGGAAACTATCCCGTGTCATTTTTTAGTGTCTGTTTCAACCTCAGTCCATATATACCAGCATTCTTTAATGCAAGGCTTGAGGGTCAGTATTGTGCCCATTTATACTCTGATTCTTCTCTCTCTTCTTAAAGAATGATGTGGGGATGGTTTTCCAAGGTTATCCGCAGGGATGGGAACGGTGATGAATTCTGTCACTGTGTCATTCTCTATACAATAAAAGAAAGACTAATCTAACCCTGGTTTTACTCTAGTGAAAGTATGGATTTTCAGTTTTGATTTTTCTTTGGAAACCCCAATGGAACAATTGGAACAATAAGTCCATGCATGGAATAGGGTCAAGCCAGGATTGGATTAATCAATTTCTTATGACATGGAGTCAGGTGGGACTAGCAAAGTGCAGATTGCATAGCAGTGAGTAGTTGAAAATTTTGGAAATTATAAAGAAAAGAAAAATAACCCATTTTGCAGAGAATCTCACCCTAGTTAAACTTCACCAGGCTTCCTTTAAAGCAGCTGCAGGGAAGCTCATGGATAGCTGCCAACCTTTCCTATCCCCTCCCCTACCTCTTCCCATCCCCTCCTCCTCCTCCCCCTCCCCCAGCTTCATTCATTAGCGCTTGAGCATTGGTCTTCACATCTGCACTCTCGCTGCTTTTGGGTGTCTGTCTGTCTGTCTGTCCCATCCTCATCAACACTGTATTGGCAATAAACGTAAAAGCATAGTAAGTTATTGGCATGCTGGTTCCTGATGTGTTTCTCTGCAAGTCAGCCCGCCTCTGTTCTCTCACAGGTTCTACTCACATTCTAACTCCCACCAAATTTCTCATGGACCTGAGACACCCAGACTTCAGGGAGTCCACTAGGGTGTCTTTTGAGGATCAGGCTCCCACCATGGAGTGAGAGTGAAAGAGACAAAAAAAGTAAAAAGACGCTTTACTCTGGAAAGAAATGCTGCCATGCCGGCGGCATTTCTTTGACTATTCTGCCACTCTCTTTGATTGCCGTTCATTCTCTCGTCATTTTGATAAGAAAATGCTTGCGGTTTTTGATATATTTTGTTTTGTTTCTTTATTTTAATAGTGATTGAAAATGTGTTGAGTGATGTCTACCTATCACTCTGTCCTCAGACCGTCATGCGCTTGTCCTTTGCATCTTAGTTTGGGAGAATTTCTGGTGGGTGGTGGTGTTTGTAAGTGGAAAGTTCATTTTAGTAGATTTTTAAGGACACATTTCAAGTTAGGTAGGCACTTCATGCTAATTTAACCAGTTCCAACTTTTTGGCCAGTCCTGGTTTAAACTTATATCCCAAAGCAGTGTGGGATTTGTAGTCCTTGAAATCAGTGCTGCAGGCCCCATAATGCATCAGGATGAGGTTGGCAGAAATCCAGGACTGGTCCTTCTGGAACTGGGTAACGTGGAAGTTTTTTTAATGAGAAGTTGGAGTTGGGTCTTAGCTTGCTACCTGACTTCATGTCACAAGGGACAGCTTAAGCCAGGCCTGGATTTACCTTATTGTATGCATAGATGTAGTTTTAATTTCTTTGAAAAGTCCATGCATGTGATAGAAGAAAACCAGAACTGGATTACCCTATTCCTTATAACATGGAATTAGGTGGCAACCCTGGCTGGCCCTGGTTTTCAGTTTTGCAGAGTTCCACAGAAATACTTTATGTGCTTATTTACTGCATACCTAGAGTTGTCTTCTCACCCAGTTTTGATTTTGTAGAGAAATCAGAGCTACAAATCTATAGATGCCCTGAGGAAAACCCTGTACCATACAAATTCCAGCTTTCTCCTTTATATAGAAGGCACTACAATCTGGTAGTTAGAGGGAGGAACTGAGGGGTTGGGGATACAGAAGTGATTCCCAAACCTGTTCTGGGGGAACCCCAGCCAGTCAGGTTTTTAAGGATATTTGCAATGAATAGTCATGAAGCAGCCATTTTACAAGAGCAGATGCATCTGGGCAATCTGTGATTATTTTATGGTGCTTAAGTGCATTGTTTCATCTAAAGGTGATCCACTATCAAGAGTAACGCAACTTCTGAAGCAAGCCTGGTGGCCGAAACACGGCTCGTGTTGAGTCATTTCACTTTAATCGCGTTGAACATTTGGCTTCCTCAAACATCTTTTTTGCCATTGGTGTTTGGTTTTATATTTTTATGCTTCTACCGAAGGCAGATTTCTCTTATGCAAATTCAGTGTGGATATATAGAAAACCTGACTGGCTAGGGATCCTCCAGAACAAGTTTGGGAACTATTTGGGTACAGAGAGGCTTCCATATGTGAGATTAGTTTGCTCAGGTGGATCTGGGTAAGATAGCATGTCTCCCACTGTACTAAAAAAAACAAAAAACCCCACTCATGCTTAGTGCATATACAGTATATTTAGAACTTACAAAGATTTCAAACAGAAGCATATTTAGGGCTCCTTTTACTAAGCTGCGCTAGCAGTTTTAGCGAGCGCTAGACGCTAACGCCACCAGCGAGCTGGCGTTAGTTTTTGGCGTGTAGCGCAGGGTTAGCGCACGCTAATCTGCAGCGCGCGCTAACATCGCTAGCGCAGCTTAGTAAAAGGAGTCCTTAGGGATCCTTTCACAAAGGCGTGCTAGGGCCTTAATGCGCGAAATAGCGCACGCTAGCCGCTACCGCCTCCTTTTGAGCAGGCGGTAGATTTTCGGCTAGCGCGTGCTACTCTAGTACGTGCGCTAAAACCGCTAGCGCACCTACGTAAAAGGAGCCCTTAGTGGTGTTAGGAAATAGAAATATGCAGATCCTGGACTGAAATTATGCATTTCAGTTTGACATTTTTTAATGTGCATAAAAAAGCTTAAAACAAATTATCTTTCTTCATTTTTTTATTGTTCTCAATGGAAGCATATTAAATTGTAGGTTAATGTGTTAGATTTATTTTGTGCTAGCTATGTTTTTAAAGTTCAAAGGCTCCTTTTATCAAGGTGCAGTAGGAGGTTAACGCGCAGAATACCGCACGTTCAACCGCCTGCCACGCTAGTCACTAACGCCTCCATTGACGAGGCGTTAGTTTTTTGGCGTGCCGCAGGGGTTAGCACATGATGAAATGTCCGACGCGCTAACCCCCGTAGCGCACCTTGATAAAAGGGGCCCCAAATATTACATTGAAAAGTTTGCATTTAAGCAGAAACATAAGTAACAAACTGAAATACAAAGAAAATTCAGTCAAACATAGGGAAGGGCATACAAAAACAATTATTATACAAATAATTTTCTTTTGTTTCTCACCGGCAAAAAAATTATGTTTTGTGGAGTTCCATTGGAGATCAGATTTGTTTAATTTTCTGGTGTAGATTTTTTTTTCCTCTAAAAACTTTCATTCAAATTTGTGCCACCAGAAAATGTCATTCAAGTTCTTAGCATTTTGCCAGGATCCTAGGATGGTTGGATTGCACTCAATATAAATATGTCCAGTGAAGGTTTATCAATTTTCTAATAAATAGAGAGTTCCATATTCAAAATACCTCTTATGTAATAATTATTGATAAAAAAAATACTGGAGGTTGTCCTAACAAATCAACTACTAATTAAAAAATATATATATTTGTGTACAGTGCTCAAATGCAGTGTTTGTTTTTCCCACTTGATAAAACTGAAGTTTTTATCATTGTACCAGTCCTCTTGATATGTATGAAATATAATTTAAACAATGTAGTTTATGAAATGACACACTTATCTGAAAAGCTAAACTTGAACTCCTTGTCAAGAATGATGTTTCTTCACATAGGTAAACAAATATCCAGTGTGATGACTATTCCCATAGAAAAATCCAAGTGTAAAATCAAAACATCTCTTTTATGAAATAAATCAAGTTTATGACATTCATGAATTGTTAAGATGGTAGAGCCAATTTTACGAAAGTTAAAGATAATGCATTAGATGCTTTGATATTCAAGATGTTTTGTATAGTTGACCAATTTAATCTATGGGCATTCAAATAACATTTGGGAAAAGGTATTTTGATCTTTATTGCAATGCCAACATATGTTGAATACTGCAAGTTCTTAAATATAGAGTTTGAGTAAGGCTAGCAGAACGAGTTGTTATGTACACTCTGGACCAAAAGTATTGCCAATCAATGTCTTGGCCTTGTAAATTTCAAATCGCTATCCCATGGAGTAATAGTTTTTCTTGAGACTACAAATATGGAGTTATGAATATGTTTATACATAGTAGAAATAATTTTGCCTTCTATAATAGTGTAAAAGAGTCAGGGATTCTCCCTCAGTAATTATGTTATTCTATCACTGGGTAGCAGAAGGCACTGGCCCAGTAGTGCAGAAACTACAGTTCCTAGGATGCACTGGGTGAGTCACAGGGGCGCTCCTCAGACAGGGAGAAGAATATATGCATGAGCCTGGGATTAGTTCAGGTCCCTGAGAGAGAAGAGAACTCCTGATTTTTCTCTAGACATCAGCTGAGGGCAGAGCTGTGATAAAAGGACTGCTTGGCTGAGGTAAGCCAAGATAACTTTCTATAAAGTGTGAGGCAAACTAAAAAGAAGAAAATGTGTTTTGTTCATATGAGACTGTGCTGTGTCCTGACCTCTCCCCTCTAGCACATGTGCTTCCTTATCATATATGGTGTTTCTGCCGGGTTTTTTTAGCTTCTGCTGCAGAGAAGCTGACCAGGGGTCTGTAGAGGCTAGGGACCTCAATACAGAAAAGGTTTTTTAGAACAGCCAAGGAAAAAAGCTCCAGCGGATAGAGAGGGAAACACAAACAGTGTAGTAAGAGCACAACTGGCAGGATTTGTTTTCTTTCATTTGGTTTTGTGGCAAGAGGGAAAAATAAAAGAAAAAGTGTATATGCAACTTCAAAGTTAGCCATGCTTAATTAAGCCACTGTTGCCACCTGGAGAATCAGCAGCCTTGAAGCAGTGACAGAGTGACAGCTGCTTTAATTACCTCACTGATTACAGCTGGATCTAGCTACCAGGGCTTGCCAGAGAGAAAGAAAAAATTTACTGGGAAAAAAATATTTACTGGAATCCTGGAATGGTTTTATTAAATAAAATCAGTGGAATTTCTGGGTTGAAGTGCTGTTTTTAAAAGTCAATACTCCAGACTATACTGGTGAGAGACCAGAAAATGAAAACTCCAAATGGGAGTTTGACCCTACCAGGATCCTGTTGCATGATCAGCCAAGTGTCCTGCCTCTCTTGCTCCCAGAAGAGCACAAGAGATTAAGGTCCTGATTCTGTATAGTACATCTAAAGTTAGGCGTGGTTTGGACATCCCCTTAGGTGTGATTCTATAAAAATTAGACATCATTTAAAGAATCACGCTCAGCGTGAGTTAGGCGTCCAAATTTGTAGACATCCTTTAGAGAATCGCATTTTCAGCAGAAGTTAGATGTCCAGAAGAACGTCTATAAAATTGTCATAGTGATTTTATGTTGTTTTTCATAAAAATTGTAAGCAGTAAAATGCTAGCATTAGTATAGTTTATATTTTTAAATTGGATTTTTAAAAATCTTTTTTAAAATTTCTCTTCTGTCACAGGAAGTGAGTGAGATTCGAGCCAGCAATGTCAGGGTAGAAGGTTGTAGGTCTAACCAGTGTGCCACAGAGTAAGCTAGCAAGCTTCATAGCAATTGTACAGTAGGTCTACTTTTGAGCGTGGTTTGGGTGATCAATAGACGTGAGTTAGGTGGACAGGACTTAGGGGTGGGCTTTGGACATCTCCAATGCGTTTTGCTAAATAGCTTAATAGGGTTTTTATTTTTGTTTTATTAAGCTCTAAATACATTTAACACACCACATAAACAGGGCACATAAATACAGTTATATTGCATGCAAAACCTTCTGTTTTTGTGGGGAAACAGCAATGTTATTTGCTAATTATAGGAAAAGATCCATTAACTGAAGCAGAGCACATGAAAAAGATAGCTTTATATTTCTTGCTAAAAAGCTACCCTTTTTTCTGACTACACAGTGCTGCAATGAGCTAATTCTTAAAAGAGCTGCATTAAGCAAGCAAGGCTCATGAAAAAAATATATATATAGCATAGATAACTTCATTTCCAAAAGGTTAAGAAAAGAAAAAAGAGATACAGACCTCAGCATGGCTTGTAGTTCATTGCAAATGGAGATCTCCAGCTGCACAATGGTAACCTCATTGTGAGATCATCAATGCGCACTTAGAAGGTAGAATGCCACAATAAAAATAGGGAGATGTGCTGGGGGAGCAGAGCATACTTGGGATTCAAACCCATGACCTTTGGACAATGAAAGCAGTGCTCTAGTCTAAACCACTGAGCTGCTTTCTTTCAGGGGTGGCGGTGCCCAAAAGGTCGATCACGATCGATCAGTAGATCGCAAGGGCAATGCGAGTTATTGCGGAGCTCATCCTGGGCTCCGTGATACTTCCACTGCCTTTGCGTTCTCTTTGCTTCCCCGATGCCACAAAAACCAGGCCTGCGTTGGGCCCACAAGCCTCCCCCCCCACGGAGAGGAAGTTCCGGGCCAGCCAATTGCTGCCTGGCTGGCCCGGAACTTCCTCTCCTATGTCAGAATTGATGTTGGGAGGGGGGAGGCTTGTGGGCTTGGCTTTTGCGGCATCGGGGAAGCAGGGATAAATCAGTGGCGATGGCTTGGGGGGCAGGGAGAGAGAAAGAAAGAAAGGGTGGCAGGGAAAGAGAAAGAAAGAAAGACAGAAAGAAAGGGACAGGGAGGGAGAAAGAAAGAAAGAAAAACAGAAAGAGGGGAAGGAAGAGAGAAAGAAAGAAAGACAGAAAGAAGGGGGGCAGGGAGAGAGAAAGAAAGAGGGCAGGGAGAGAGAAAGAAAGAAAAAGACAAAGAAAGAAAGGGGGCAGGAAGAAAGAAAGAAAAACAGAAAGAAAGAAGGGGCAGGGAGAGAGGAAGAAAAAGTTGGACTCATGGAGGGACAGAGAGAGATGTTGCTTGGGGAATGGAATGAGGTCTGGAGGATAGGAAGCATGCAGGAGGAGGAAAGAAAGAAAGAAAGAAATATTGGATGCACAGTCAGAAGGAAGTACAACCAGAGACTCATGAAATCACCAGACAACAAAGGTAGGAAAAATGATGTTATTTTCAATTTAGTGACATTTTTAGAATTTATATCTTGCACTATGGCCCCTTTATACTAAACTGCAATAGTGTTTTTTAGTGCAGGGAGCATAGGGAGCAGTGCAGGGCATTCAGCACAGCTCCTTGTGATAAAAACCGCTATCGCGGTTTAGTAAAAGGGGAAGGGGTATATTTGTCTATTTTTGTATAGTTGTTACTGAGGTGACATTGCATATTTTAAAGTCATCTGCCTTGACCTCTTTGAAAAAAACCCCGAATATAAATTATAATTAACATTTTCTTTGTGTACAGTGTGCTTTGTGTTTTTTTACATTTTATTGTTGGTAGATCATTTTGACGTGGTCATTTTATAAGTAGCTCGCACACCAAAAAAGTGTGGGCTCTAGGAGATCCCTAAGGTATCACAGGGTACGAAGAGCCACCTGAATGGAAGCTGCTGTAGCTCAGTGGGTAAAAGCCATCTTCCAAAGGTCATGGGTTTGAATCCCAAGTATGATCATTAAAATCCTTTGTAATATTATTACGACATCCTTGTTTTTCATGGTTTGCTGCAGTGTTGGTTCCAGTTTCAAAATGCATCTTTCAAGACCTTCCATTCTCTTTTGAGAGAGCTTGAATTTGTTGTTAAGGGTGTCAGTATCTTTTGCATTTCTTTTGTCAACTCCAGTTGTGCCTTTAGCATATCCTTTAGGGCAGGTGTGCACAACTCCGGTCGTCAAGGGCCGAATCCAGTCAGGTTTTGAGGATTTCCCTAGTGAATTTGCATGGGATCTATTTGCTTGCACTGCTTCCATTGTATGCATATTGATCTCATGCATATTCATTTGGTAAATCCTGAAAACCTGGTCTGGCGAGGGCCAAAGTTATGCACCCCTGCTTTAGGGATTGAATTGCAGATAGTATTAAGTCCTGTGTTCTTCTTTTTTTTTGCCATCTTGTCCAGTGTCAGAGGAGTATTTTTAAGCCTCTTGAGACTTGAAGAAACTGCAAATTGAGAATCTGATTTTGCAGAATAATTTTCTGTTATCTTTTTGCAGTGAATATTAATCTATCAATTAATATCTATATTAATGATTTTAGATACCCAATAAATTAAAGTAGATTACTGTCTCAAGGAGGAGGAGCTCTCACAGCATACAACCATCTAGGTTGAGCTCTCTAGCACCTCCCCCCACTCCCCTCCCTCCCCCACTAGCTAAATTTATTAATGCATGCTAACAAATGCCCATTCATAGCAGATTGGAAAATTATATAATATCTCAGGAATCCAAATTATCCCCCCCTTTATGAAGCCACCTTAGGGTTTTTTACCACAGGCTATGGCGGTAAAAGCTCCAGCGCTCATAGGAATACTATGAGCGTTGGAGCTTTTAACGCCGGTGATATAAAAAAACCTTAATGCTGCTTTATAAAAAGGGGGCAACTTTTTTTGCTTAGAAGTGTAGACTCTCAGTTGAAAACATGTAATATATTATTAACTTCATTATAATATACTACTTGTTCCAGCAGTTGGTAATGGAACCCATGTGGAATGGGGCCATACTGGACTTAGGGCTCCTTTTATGAAGGCGCGCTAGCATTTTTAGCGTACGCATCGGATTAGTGCGCGCTATAGTGCGTGCTAGCCAAAAAACTACCGCCTGCTCAAGAGGAGGCGGTAGCGGCTAGCGCGCACTATTCCGCGCGTTAAGGCCCTAACGCGCCTTCGTAAAAGGAACCCTTAGTGCTTATGAATGGGGAGAATATAGCTGATGGTATAGTGGGTGATCATTTGGCATCCAGTGATCACTGGATGGTATGGTTTAATATTAAGACAGATGTAGAGAGGGCCATTCAGAAGTGAAGGCTCTAGACTCAAAAAAATTAACTTTGTTCTGATGGGGGATTATGTCAAGGAGTTGTCTAGATGGGAACATCTGGAAGAAGTAGAAAAGCAGTGGGCAAAGCTGAAAGGATAACAAACCATTTTGTAATAAAAGTAAGTTAAAGTAAGAGGACAAGAAAGCCACTTTGGTTCTCAAAAGTAAGAGCTGAGAAGGTAAGGAAAAAGAGGTTAGCCTTCATAAACTACAAAAGATTGCATAAAAGAGGAAAACAGGCAAAAGTATCTGAAAAAGTTAAGAGAAGGTGGTAGAGTAGTTAGAAAAGCAAAGCTGCACATGGAAGAAAAAAATAGCCAATACCGCAAAACAGAGGGTTAAGACATTTGTTAGATATGTTAGTGATAGGAGGAAGTGTAAAAGTGGCATTGTGAGACTCAAGGGTGAAGGGGAGAAATCTTATGTAGAATCTGACAGAGAAAAAGCTGAATTGCTTAATAAATATTTATGTTCTGTGTTCAAAGCTGAAGTGCCCGGAGCAGGACCACAGAAACAAACACAAATAGGAATGGAGGTGTGGTAGATCCTGAAGGATTTTCAGAGGACTGTATTCATGAGGAGCTAGCTAAGCTAAAGATGGACAAAGTGATGGGGCTGGATGGCATACATCCAAGTGTACTGAAGGAACTTAGGAAAATTCTGTCTGCTCCACTGACTGACCATTTCAATGCTTCTTTAGAGTCGGGAGTAATATTGGAGGACTGGAGAAGATTAGTTGTGATCCCTCTCCAGAAAAGCAGAAATAAGGAAGAGGTAGGAAGAGGTATTTTTAAATATAAACGTAAACCGCATAGATGTTTTGCCAACGTGGTATATCAAACAATAAAATAACGGGAACTTGGAAACTTAGAAACTACAGGCTGGGAAGTCTGTGGTAAATAAATTAATGGAAACACTTTTAAAACAGACAATAGTGAAGTTTCTAGAATCAATTGGATTGCAAGACCGAGGCAGCATGGTTTCACTAGGGGCAGGTCTTGTCAGAAAAATCTGATCAATTTCTTTGACTGGATGACCAGAGATTTAAATAGAGGGAGAACACTAGATGTGGTGTGTTTAGATTAAGCTTTTGACACAATTTCACACAGGTACCTAATGAATAAACTAATAATGAGTGCCCTTGGTATGGGCCCCTAAGTGAAGAACTGGGTTAGGAACTGGTTGACTGGAAGGTGACAGAAGGTAGTGGTAAATGGAACTCACCCTGAGGAAAGGTGTTATCAGTGGCGTGCCCCAAGGTTCAGTTCTTTGACCTGTTCTTTTTAACATTTTTGTATGTGATGTTGTTGAAGGGCTATCTGATAAGGTTTGCCTCTGTGCAGATTGTGACAGGGACTAAGGGGAAGAAATATCCTGAGTATAGGGAAAATCCTGAGCACAAGGTTAAGAGGGAGCCTGTCCCCAAGCAGAAATGTTAGCGCAACAGGTAGCGTCCTTACAAAAGGATACTGAGCGAAAGGGGGGGCAGGTGGCTGAAGTGTGCCAACGGTGGACCATGGAACAGGAGACTAGGGAGCAACAAAATACCCGACTGAGGGAAATCCAGGCTGGCCTAGAGAAAATCCAAACGGGAGTGGGGGCTCTAGCTCACAGAGTGGAGACTCTAGAGAAGATGAAAATAGGGGAATTAAAAGATTCTCTTGGGGCTCTGACAGAGAGGATTGAGGGGCTAGAACACCCAGAGGAGTTAGGAGAAGGGGGTTTTGCTGAAAGTTCGGAGTACCCTATTCTCAATTGGCCTGATGATTTTCAAACAGGGCCACCGATTTCCATGACCCATAGGGGTAGAAGAAAGAAGAAGGGTCTCACCGCAATATACTAGGCTCACGCAATGGTATTTAGCTCTACAAGGATACCGATTCCAGGTGGTTCACAGGCCAGGGAAGCTGCATACCACTCTGTCGCGTCTGTCGGAACTATCGTCACAGAATCCTTCTCTTACCCGGGGTAAGATTTTGAGGGTGGGGGAATGTGACAGGGATCTGGCTAGTCCTAATAAAGCCCGGGGAAAAGCCCAGGGAAAAGAGCAGGGAAGCATTAATAATGTGCCAGGGACTAAGGGGAAGAAATATCCTGAGTATAGGGAAAATCCTGAGCACAAGGTTAAGAGGGAGCCTGTCCCTTTAAAAGCTCACAGAGCTCAGGCTGGAACGGGAAGGACAGGGCTCTTTAAGGAATTAGCTAAAGCTGCTGTGAGGGGGCGTGGTTATGTGCCGAGTCTCCCTTTTTCTGAAGCTCCCTCGTCAGTGAGGGGGGAGGGACAGCTGGGACTGGAAGATCAGGGGAAGCTGAGAAGGAACCCCGCTAAAGCAGCTAACTTTTGGCCAGCCTTGGAAAGTTCTCACCAGGATAGGGAAATGCAAAACCTTGAAACACAATCTGAGGTTTGTGACATGGACTGGTTAGAGAATAATGCTATGTCTTCTGGGGAAGAACACCCTATGGAATGGGAATAGGTTTAGGAAAGCCTGAAAGTCCTTTTTCCTTGGTGAAAGGGTTTTTTTGTTTCTTCCTTTTTGAGTTTTATGTTTTGTGAAGGATTTTGTATCCGTGTTTCAAGCTGGGCTGGAAGCTGCTGAATTTACTTTTGTGTTAGATGAGTGGACCAGTGGCCACACCTGTGGGAGCACAAGTCCCTCTGCTCCTAGTAAAAGGGAACTGCCACTCAAATCTACCAGAAGCCTAATTAGTGCCTAGAACCAGGTAGCCTAACTATTACCAAGGCAGGTACGGTTCTAGCACTGCTTGAGGAAATAACACCTAACATGAACTGTATTTTATGTTCTTAATTTGTGAACTTGAATTGGCCAGCACTGAGGGTGCAGTGAAAAGAACTGGCACATGAGAGAAAGAAAGCAGAACAAGAGAAAATTGGAATGTTTTGGGTTTTTACTTTGAATGCCAAATTTTGACCTTTTTTGTTGGAAACTTTCCTTGTGGATAAATAAAAGTAATATATTTGGACAAAACCCGGCCAGTGTGGTGTGCAGTTTATGGGAGGCACCAGGCCGCTGTGATCCACCACGGTTACGCTCGCGCCAAGACTGGGATTCTGGGGAGTTACTAGGCCTCGCCAGGATCCCGGTCCCACAAGATGATACCAAAATCTGCAATAGGTAGACACCCCTGATGGTGTGGATAACGTGAGGAATCTTGAAGAATGGACCAGAATTTAGCTGCAAAATCCTAGGGAAATAGTACAGTTTAGGGGGTGAAGAACTTTTGTGCACAAAAAAGAAGAAGGACTTGCAGTGTGATCATATGTAATAAGATGGCCAAACAGGAAGAAAAGACAGTGGCTAAAGCTAGAAGAATACTTGGGTGCATAGGGAGAGAAATGGCCAGTAGGAAAAAGGAGGCGATGGTGTCCCTGTATAAGACTCTGGTGAGACTTCATTTAGAATATTGTGTATAAAACTGGAGACTGCACCTTCAGAAAGATATAAATAGGATGAAGTTGGTCCAGAGAATGGCTACTAAAATGCTCAGTGGTCTTCATCATAATGAGTATAGGAATGGATGTGAATTCATCAACGTCCAAATTCCAACTCGTTCATTGTAATGAATTGTATTTGGGTATGTCATCATCCAAATGTAGATCTTTGAAGTAGTTCAGAATGCTGCAGTGCATTTAATCTTTGGTGGCAGTAAATTTGAGCATGTGACACTTTTACTACGAAAATTGCATTGGCTACCTTTTAAATCTTGGGTAGTGTTTAAGCTGTTAGTGGTATAGGCACGTAGGATCTCTTACAGAGAGGAATAGATAGTGGTTACTGTAGATAGGCAGACTGGATGGGCAATTTGGCCTTTATCTGCCATCATGTTTCTATGTTTCAAGCTATACACCGAAGGATACCATGGTATCTTTCACATGCTGTGACATTACCTCAGCCCCGTCGATCCTTAAGATCGGAGAATACGATGCACATTCTGTTGATGAGTTATAGCAAGAGAAGTATGCTAGTACCAGAGCTACGGCTATTTCGGTGGCAAGGGTGAAGCTTTGGAATAATCTGGTTGGAAAATTGAGAATGAATAACATTCTGTGTTTAAAAAAAATATTGAAAACATCTCTTTTTAGAGAAGCTTTTTAAGTGGTTAAGAAGCAGTAAATAATGAATCGGTTATCTGTATATTGGTTTTGTATTGCATTTAAGATTCTATTTGGCATCTTTATCACCCTGGTTCCTTTAGATTGGAATGTGCATAGATCTCATCTCGCCAGGAGTTCACAAAAATTAAAACTTACATTTCCTTCCCTTAGGGGTAAAAACAGAATTTTCAAGAGATTCAGCCACTCTCATTTTCAAACTAACTGAGCTCTGGAATGAGTTACCGCTTTCACTTAGAAGTCTAGGCCGCTTCGTTTTCTTCTGGAAAGCTCTGAAAACTTTCTTTTTTACTAAACACTTTGGAAACTAAGGGGTCCTTTTACTAAGGCATGTTAGCCATTTTAGCGTGCGCCAAATATTAGCGTGCATTAAACGCTAACGCATCCAAAAACTATAATGGACGCGTTAGCGTTTAGTGCACGCTAAAACAGCTAGCACGCCTTAGTAGAAGGACCCCTAAGCCATTCTAGTTTACATTCTTTCTCTATGTTTATGTATTATGCTTACATTATTGTTAACCGAGTCGAGCTCCTTTTGGTTGAAGACCCAGTCTACAAAATAAGTTTTAGTTTTGTTATGTTTTATACTGTTTTTTTTGTGCTGTTACCTTATATTTATGTTTGTTTGTTTTTCAATCTGCTTAGGTAGAACCGTGCAAATCTTCCTCTGTACAAACCTAGCTCTTTAACAACCTGCACCTCCACCCCTGACTGATGGATCTCAAAGGCACCTCCTAGTACACCAAATGGACTCTCACTGAAACTCATATGCCATCGCAAATATGACTTGAATAGCTACCAGACTTACAAATCACCCCAAGCAAAATCTAATTGTGCTATATTCTAAAAAATAATCCAAATTCATTCCCAGTAAAACTTATCTGTGCTACCCACCGGAACAAAAACGCCATACTTCAACCATGTTCATACCTGCAAAGCAAAAGCTGTTTTACCTCTATGCTATATTATGTCTATACTGTAAATGCTGCAATTTAAACCACCCTATGTCCGCCAAGTCTGTATTCTCCAAGTTTGTCCTGTTCATACTGTGAATGTACTCTTGTAACCCATTCTGGGCTCCTTTGGGAGGACGGGCTAAATAAATGAATAAATTATTAAATAAGTTTTTCAAATAAATAAATAACTGATTATAAAATGTATGTAACATAGAAACATAGAACATGACGGCAGAAAAGGGCCACGGCCCATCTAGTCTGCCCACACTAATGGCCATCCCCTAACTACCTCCATGAAGAAATCCCACATGCCAATCCCATCTTTTCTTAAAATCTGGCACGCTGTTTGCCTCAATTACCTGTTGTGGAAGATTATTCCAGCGATCAACCACACTTTCGTTGAAGAAATATTTTCTGGTGTCGCCATGAAATTTCCCCACCCTGATTTTCAACGGATGCCCTCTTGTTGCCGTGGGTCCTTTAAGGAAAAAGAGATCCTCTTTCACCTCAATACGGCCTGTGACATATTTGAATGTCTCGATCATGTCTCCCCTCTCTCTGCGTTCCTCGAGTGAGTACAGCTGCAACTTACCCAGTCGTTCCTCATACGGGAGGATCTTTGAGTCCTGAGATCATCCTGGTGGCCATTCACTGAACCGACTCAACTCTCCGCACATCTTTTTGATAATGCGGCCTCCAGAATTGTACACAGTATTCCAGATGGGGTCTCACCATGGATCTCGGGCTTACGGCTGACGAAACTTCCACAGATACAGCCCATGATTTTTCTAGCCCTGGATGAAGCTTTCTCCACTTGATTGGCAGTCTTCATGTCTTCGCTAATGATCACCCCCAAGTCACGTTCTGCTACAGTTCTTGCTAGGATCTCACCATTTAGGGTGTAAGTCCTGCATGGATTTTTGCCGCCAAGGTGCATGACCTTGCATTTTTTGGCATTGAAACTTAGTTGCCAAGTCTTTGACCAATGCTCCAGCAGGAGTAGGTCCTGCGTCATACTGTCAGGCATTGAGCTTTTGTCGGGCACTGTGCTTTCATCTGTTGTGCGGTTGCCTACCATGTTGCATAGTTTGGCGTCATCGGTGAATAATGTAATTTTACCTCAAAGCCCCTCAGCCAAGTCTCTTACGAAGATGTTAAATAGGATAGGGCCCAAGACCGAGCCCTGCGGCACTCCGCTGATCACCTCTGTCGTATCGGAGAGGGTACCGTTTACCACTACCCTCTGTACTCAAAAAAGTCGATCGTACTTATCTTTCCTCAGCCCGACAGGATCCATTTCACCAACATGAATGGCTTCCTCAGAGGTCTAGTAGCGGGAAACAAATGCAGTGTATAACTGCCCTACAAATAAATATAAAAAGACTTATATGCAAAACAATCTTAAAGTCATATATGTGGATCTTAACCATCAAAATACACCCTTACTGTTGAAGGACTGATTACAGCAACTCACAAGTCAAACACTTTCTCAAAACAGCACAAAGCTGTTTCAAAATTCTGCACTTGCGCTTATAAAGCAACACCTTACATATACAGTGGTACCTTGGATTACGAGCATAATCCTTTCCAGGAGCATGCTCATAATTCAAAATGCTCGTTTATCAAAGCGAGTTTCTCCATAGGAAATAATGGAAACTCGCTTTGATAGGTTCCCCCCCCCCGAGGCCAGCAGCGCTGCTCCCCCCCCACGAGAATCGGCATTGCTCCCCCCCGAAGGCACCCCCGCGAATCGGCACCCTCCCCCCTGCTATCCGGCACCCCCCCTGCCACCAGCGGGCACCCCCCTGCTGCCATTGGGCACCCCCCACCGCGACCTGAGGTCCCCCAACCCACCCGAACCCTCTTCTTACTTTAGTGTAGCCTCCGCACCAGCACCAACATGTCCTGTGCGTTGGTGCCAGTGCCCGAAGATCTGCCTCCTGTGCTGGGCCTTGAGCATGTGCGCTCCGGAGTAATCTGAGGAAATACTTTTTTATGGAAAGGGTAGAAGATGCGTGGAACTGTCTCCTGGAAGAAGTGGTGGAAACAGAGACTGTGTCTGAATTCAAGAGGGCCTGGGATAGGCATGTGGGATCTCTGTGGGTTGCTGTGGATGGGCAGACTAGATGGGCCATTTGGCCTTTATCTGCCGTCATGCTTCTATGTTTTTGACTTGATGTAACTTGGAAGAAGAGATATGGTGTCTAGGAGGGTGTAATGGGGAGATCAGGAACAAGAGGAACTTCAGCAGAGGCCCAGAAGGCTGGCGTCCAGCAGCAGAGGAAACACCAAGGCCCCAATGTTGGTACAGCACTGTGCGCATCTGATAGTGCTATAGAAATGATAAGTAGTAGTAGTAGTAGTGGATCCTCATGGAATACTGTTGGAGGTAGAATGAGGCAAGACTGGGAGCAGAACAGGGTGGGACCAAGTGTCCTCTTTTTTTCATAGAGGAAATGTGGCAACCCTACTGTTAGAGCGCAGGAGCTTGATCCTGCAAGCCTGTCAGCATTTCTTTATAAAGGAAAGCAGAAGACTTTAGCTAAGGGCTAGCAGAGTGCTGCTGAGTTAGGACCAGTTCTAGCAGCTGCTGATATGGATGAGATACCATCGACTCAAGGGATGTCAGGTTCTGGAAGTCTAGAGTGTTTTGGTGAGTTGCAAAGTGTGTTGGATGATTGTGGTGGTGAGAGTGTTGGGGAAGGGGTTTGCGGTGTGGCAACCATGCTGTTAGGTGAGGATGTGAAATGAGGTTGAAAGATTAGATAGTAAGCTCTACTGAGTATGGATATCTCTTGAATGTTTTAGTGTACAGCGCTGTATACTTCTATCGTGTACCCCTAGCATGATTTTCGGGGTAGGTCTTAATATAAGCTCTACCCTCGAAAATAAGCCCTAGTCATAGGCAGTTACGCTTTCCCCACCCCTGCCATACAGCTGAGCCACTGAACCCCCGCTGGGGGCCTTCTGTATACTGATGATGTACTGATGATGCCATCAGTACACAAAAGGCCCCAGCGAGAAGGCTGTGAAGCAGCCTTTGAGTGCTGCTGGCCCGATGCTCCTCTGCCAGAAGGTATTTATGGTCGCGGTCGGCAGATATCGGTTGGGAGGGAAGGATGGAGGGTCAGCGGGGGTTCGGCGGTTTGGCTGTGCAGTGGCGGCAGGTGCTCAAGGGTTCTGCTGCACAAGGGATGGGAGGGAGGAAGCTGGGCAAGGGTTCTGCTGCATGAAGGATGGGAGGGAGGGAAGGATGGAAGCTGGGCAAAGGTTCTGCTGTACAAAGGATGGGAGGGAGGGTAGGATGGAAGCTGGGCAAGGGTTCTGCTGCACAAAGAATGGGAAGGATGGAAGCTGGGCAAGAGTTCTGCCTCACGAGGGATGGGAGGGAAGGATGGATGGAAGCTGGGCAAGGGTTCTGCTGCACGAGGGATGGGAGGGAGGGAAGGATGGAAGCTGAGCAAGATTTTTGCTGCACAGGGGGATGGGAGAGATGGAGGGATAGAAAGATGCTGCAGAGGGATGACACAAGGGGATGGGTGAGAGGGGAGGAAAGAAGTGGCACATGTGGGGAAAGGAAAGAGGAAGAAATGGAGTGAAGGAGAGGAAGGGAGAGATGACCATGTACATTAAAAAAATAAGCCCTACCCAAAAATAAGACCTAGTGTCTTTTTTGGGCCTCAAATGAATATGACACTGCCTTATTTTCGGGGAAACACTGTAGCAGCATTATATATGATAAGTAGAAGTAGTAGTAGTAGTAAAATCTTGTGGCATAAGAAGTTTTTAAGGAGTTTAAGGCATGTTGTTTCTTTAGGTATTTTAATTTCAGTTTGTAAGTGTATGTACATATTTATAGACATTGATATAGATCTGTGTGGAAATGCTGTACATCACTTTACCCCCCCCCCCCCTCTTTTTACAAAGTTGTGTTGCCGAGCCGCACATTCCATTCCTATTGGGTCAGTATTTGGGGTGTATAAGAAAATGCTTAGCATATAGGACCCTTTATTATTCATTTTTATATATTTTATTTTATGTAGGGTATTTTTCTTATCCCTCACATGTTGAAAAATATTTGTACTTTAGACTTGTAATTTCTCTAGGAAGATGGGATCATGGGGGATAATTCTACAACTAGATGCCTAGTGGGCACAGGAGAGATGTGGCTCACAGAACACTGGCAACAATAGCAGCAGAGCTCTGACAGCCACTTGAGGTAGCCAAGGTGCCCAACCAAGCTTTCTCCTTCATATGTAGCAGAAGATGGAATCTTTTTTTTATATATATTGATAATTGTCTTAAATACATCTTCAAGAAATGTATTAGAAAATGCAGGATTTTAATAATAAAGAAAAAAAGTAATATATCCCCACATACACGCATCGAGTCCATTTTATGAGGAAGCTTCTATACTATAGCATTGCAAGTGAGAAAAAAAGAAGGAAATCTAGAAGTATAAAAAAAAAAGTGAAGTACATAGGCTAAACAAATTGAACCAAATATACTAACCTCACCTGCAGGAATTCAACCTTAAAAGAAAATCTTATGTAGGCATTTAAGGCCAAATTCTATAAGAAGCACCCAAACGTTAGGCACTGTTCAGCGCGATTCAAGTAAAATTGGGTGCTGTTTAACAAATCTCGCTATTTTGGAGGCGCCCAAGAAATAGGCCAATTCTAGGCATAACTAAAAGTTAGGTGCCTAGCTGAGCGCGTAAGCACGCTTAAGAGTGGCGATTCTGCAACAAGGCGTCCAACTAGTAGCCACGCCTACGCCTAACGTGCAAAGCACCTATTTTTTTGAAGGCCACCTAAATTTTTAGAGGCGTCTTGTTGCAGAATCGCTCTTTCTTGATAGGCGCCTACTTTTCAGTTATTGCTGATTAAAAAGCTTGATTGAGCTTGTTACTCGATTTAGATAAGTGCCTATCTAGATGGGCGCCTCCAAAATAGTTGCCTAACATTAAGCGCTGGTTACAGAATTTGGGCCTCAATCCTTAAGAAAATTTTCTAAATGAACTGAATTCAAAAAGGTATACTTAGTTTCATTAAATGTAACTAGGCAAGCAAAAAATGGCTCCCATAGCCAAAACTTTAGGGTTTAGCTACAAGAAAGCTCTCCTCTTCATCTGAGTAGCCCTAGCTACTTCTGGGAATATTTGTACAGCCTGACTACAAAACAAATGTTTTTAGGAAAATAAACTTTAAGAATATTCTGCTTTTGTTCTGTCTGGAAAGATACTAACAGAGTGTCTCTTTCAGTTACCAAATCATGAGATGACGTCAAGAATTTAGAAACATCTAGACTGGCAGTAGAGGCAGAAGATGGAATCTGACAGTGGGAGGAGGATCTGAGGGTTAGGTTAGAGAGAGGCCTCCTAGGTGAGATATCGAGGATAGAAAGGAAACAGGAACCCAGAGGCAGTGAAGAGTGGAGGGGGCAGATGAGAGTGCTGAGAGGGAAGGAAAAAAGAGGGAGCCCCAGCACAAGACTCTTCTATCTCCATTTTTGGTCCAAATTGTGGTTAAAGCCCTAGGAAGTGTTATAACTTGTACGACGTGCTCCAGTCCTACAGAAACCATAGAAATGGTGGTGGAATTAAAACCAGCAGTGTTTGTATTTTCTCGTTCTCTCTCTCTCTCCTCAATTACATCAACATAAAGCTAGTAGTGTAGGGAAGATGCTAGAGCCTTTTGCTGTTACAGAGGTACCACAGTTAATTTTAAAAATCACTAGTAATATAGAGAAATAAAATAACAAAAAAAAAAAAGTTGATACCTTTTTTATTAGATAACTTAATACATTTTTTTGGTTAGCTTTTGAAAGCAATATCTTATTCTTCAGATTAGAAATGAGCAATTGGTGACAAATATCAGAATATATCAGAATATAAAAGCATTCCAATGAGAGTCTCATAGAAGAAGGTAGGGATGGGGGAAGGTGGGAGAGAAACAGAGATGGATGGGATGGGTGATCAGAAGGTGACTTAGTAGTGTAATTTTATGGTGATAAGAAACCCAGATCTTTGACAAAATATTTCACCATTTTAACATCAAATAACTTACTTTCCTGGATTGTCTTAAAAATTCCTAGTATTCTCACCATAGAGTCATTGATGTGGTGCTCTGATCTTGGAAAGTACTTTCCCACAGATATATCACCCTGGTTAGCTAGCTCTATGGTGTTTTATGTGGTGCCTTTATGAGTTGATTCTTGTCTTTAGCATCTGGAAAGCCAATTCATTGTGACAGGTTCATATATCTTTAACTTCTCTCCCTAGTTTAGAAGAAACCCAGCTGAGGCTTTCAGATTTTCCCAAATTGCTTGTCTGCACATCCATTTCTGTGACTGGTGTGCCATATAGTGTGTTTGTTTATGTAGATATGGTACTTTGAAAATATGTCAGTGGACATCTTGCCCTCACCCTTCCCCTTCTGGTCCCTTCCTTGGTAAAGGACACACATTTTCAAATAACTTTTTTGATTTTTGTTTTTCCCCTTCTCTAGACACCAGCAAACTTTTGGTTTCACTTTGCCACCCAAGATGACTTTTTCATTGCCACTCTCCACGGCTGCATGTGTCCGTGTTCACGCTGTACTTCCCACTCCACTGTTGCTGCTGTTCCTACCATGCTAAGGGCCTTTTTCAAGTCCACCTTTGAGCCATCAACGGCATGTTGTTTTTTTTTGTTTGTTTTGTTTTGTTTAATTTAATCACACCTGGTTTTCTTGGATGCAAAGGCCTGCCATATTCTTTTAACAGTAGTGCTCTAATTTCATGGGTCACACGTTGCAAGCATTTCCAAATTAATCAAACTGTATTAGTGGGGGAAGGGGCAGAGCTCTCAAGCATGTAGGGAGCTCCAGCTACTGTGAGGATTTATGGATGAACCCCTGGATTCTATGTATGGTGCACACAACATTGTGCACAAAAATTTGGGGGGGTGTCCAGTTTGCGTGCACAATTTTATTGAGTAATGAGCAAATCAGTACTGATAACTGGGTTCTAATAATCAATTAATGGCACTAATTGTTAATAATTAGAATTTTTCATAAATCTTATTAGGTACTAGTCTATAAAGATCTGCACATAAATTCTTGTGGGTGGATCCAATAAGAGGGTGTGGCTAATGGGATGGGCATGGATGAGTCATGGGTATTCTAGGTTCCACTCATGTTCTCACCCCACAGAAACTCCTGGATGCCCTGAAGAAAATGAATAAGACAGAAGAGGAGATCAGCATTAAAATGCTCCTCCCCCTCCTATCCCAATGGTTGCCTAGTTTTTACCCATTTTTTAAAATAGATAAACAATCTACGCACAGTATTATAGAATTTGGGGGCTCTGTGCCTAATTTAGGCACAAGGATTTATATCAGGTTTCAGTTACTGTAAATCCTCATGCCTAAATGTTAGGCGTGGATCCTGGAACTATGGCACCCAACTTGGAGCCACAAAACAAGAAGTGGAGATGTCCAATTCAAGACTGGTGGACTCAAATTATTTCACAGATCTCTCTTTATCAATTCAACAACTCAATGACTCGACACGGACATGTTTCGGCCAAGACGGCCTGCTTCAGGCGTCTTAAGCGCCGTAGAGCAAATAGTAATCTGTTTGTCCACAAATGCTAATAGTCTTTGAGTTTGCTTAAATTGCACCGAATCTTCTAATCAAAGTGCATGAAACAAACACGGCTTCAGCGAACTGAAAGACTATTAGCATTTGGGCTGCATAGCATTTAGCATGTACTAAATCTATTAGTACACCTTAGTAAAAGGACCCCTAGCTATCTAATTTTCCAGACACCATCTGCATTGTAGCTGTAATTTGCTGCAATATTTTTCTCAATTTTGTGCAAATGCTATTTTATTTGAAAGCTAAGTGACCTCTGAAAAGCCACTGCTACACCTCAGAGCAGAGACCTCTTCCTTCTTGGTCACCTATGATGCCTGTGGCCATAACTAGAGAAGGAAAAGGAGTAAGCTGGAGTCTTTTAGGCTTGGTAGCATGCTGGTGGAGATTGGTGAAGATATAAGCTGCCATGTTGAATAAGTTTTTACATTCTAACAAACTAAACTATTTAAAAAAATGCAGGGTCTAAAAATATATTGGGTCAAGTAGATTTATAGCATCATTCCCCCACCCCCAGCTGGACAAGTTATAATAAAGATGGGGCTCACTTTGAAAAACCAGCAACCTTCCGTTAAATTTGTTATTTTGGTTGCTGCTCAGTTTGAGAGGTAAACAGACATTGAAGCGGAGAGCACCAGTTCAAAATCCTGCTAATGTTTTTGCCCACAATGAAAATTCTACTGTCGAGGACATAAAAGTAGCCAGCTTGCAGCTCCTCAGTGCTTTCCTGAAACTTCTAGTTAATGATTTCCAAGACTTATCCTTGATCCAGCTGAATCTATGAGCTGCTTAGGAGGAAAGACAGCCAGCTTCAGAGGTAAGATAGGCTAAGAAATGTGCCAGTGGGTGTTTTCTTTTTCTCCTGTTATCCTAATTGTGGCGATAGTGGAGGTTTCTAATAGCCATATACCAAAATTAATAGTAAATTGTGCCTTCCACCAAATTATGGTTCGGTCTGTGATGGGGGCTGGAGCAGAAACCAAGTAACCTTTTCAAGAACTTGGTTTCCCACAGAGTGGCTGTATATACAGTATAATGGAGTAGATGTCTACAAGAGTGCACTTTTAAAACTCTCACACACCTGTCCTCCATTCTTTCTTTTCTAGGTTCCACTCATGTCCTCACCCCACAGAAACTCCTGGATGCCATGAAGAAAATGAATAAGACAGAAGAGGAGATCAGCACTTAAAATGCTCCTCCCCCTCCTATCCCAATGGTTGCTTAGTTTTTACCCATTCTTTTAAAATGATACATCAGCCGCCCTTCCCCACCCCAGGTCTCTCTCAGCATCTTTGTGTCGATGGAAAACCCCTTCCTGGTTTGTTAAAAAGAAAAAAGAAACGTCTGCAGTGTGAATCTAATACATATGCTCCATCGTGAATGCAAAAAGAACGAACGTTTTATCTGTTGCTATTTGTCTGTGGCACCGTAATGGGTGTGCTTGCAATGAAAATAGCAGATGTCTTGATTCATGTGCATATACTGTAGATATATTTAAGGAGGAACACATTGACCTCAGCCCTTATGTGTTGTTGAGTGTATCCAAGTAGCTTCATGTTAAAAGAACAGCCAAACCAGTTCTGAGTTGACTTAAGTACATGCCTGGAGATGGGATCTCTGTTGACATAGAGCAGTGTGTGACATGCATGAAGTATAAATGAAATTCTGTTGGGGGATGGCAAATGGTATTAAGGTTTAGGTTATAGCATTCTTCCCCTCTTGGTCAGTGCATTGCCTTGCTAGAGTTCTCTTGTAAGCCCCTGTGAACACCAGAATAATTGGTATAATATCCAAAGCAATCTAAGGCAGGGTAAAATTTTCCAGTGGGTATAGTAGGCCTGCTCAGTCTGGGCATCCCTCCATCTCACAGGGCACTAACTGCTTAGCTCTATGGTTGTTTTAGAGAGAGATGGACCTTGGGACAAAGGTGCCCTCTGATTGCAGCAGGAGAGAACTCTGTGTTCGGAAGGAATGAAGCCTCCTCCAACATCTTTGGATTTGGGGGAAGGCTCTCATGGCAAAATGTAGCTAAAGTTCTGAGCCTCAAGATATACTGTATTTACTACATTTTTCTCCATAGACACAAAATGAGAATAAATTCATAGCACAAGATGACAAATCAACAGATTCTGTAGCTGTTCTAAGAAATAGTAATTAGCACCCTCTTTTGCAAAGCTGTGGTAGCGGCACTGAAGCCCATTAATTCCCAAAGGGCTTGGGTGCAATTACCATGGAAATGAGCTTTGTAAAAGAGGGCCTAAATTACTGAAAATTACATTGTTGCAAACATGATGGTGGTGGGGAATTAGTCAGCCAAAGGGTGGATGATGGTCATCCATCTCCTACCCAATTGAATTTTGTACCTTCCTGTTTCAAAATATTCTAGATTCTGTGGTCTTATTCCTCAATTTTTCATTAGAAAAAGGGAATCTACATATCCCAGAATCCCTTTAAGATGGGTATTAGAAAAAAAAGATAATAGGCTGGGCCCTCTTCTGTTACTTAGCTTGAGGTTCTGTGTCCAGGTTACGTGATGGGGGGGAGAGAACAGGACAATTCTTGAACTGTCCTCCTGCTAGTGCTCCCTTGTGAATATTCCTTTCATTTTTAACTGTATAGTGTCAAATGTCAATTGCTTGTGAGAAATAAAAATGCACCAGGAACCATTTTTACTTCAGTATTGATGTGAAGAAAAAAAAAAATATTGCATTAAAAAATAATTGCCTGTTTTGCTCTTCCCTGCCCCTGTTCTGCCTTGCCTTGTCAGCTTTTTGTTTCTGCTGTCATTGCCCAGCAGTGACCCTGTCTCGACTGTGAATGTTGCCTCTCCCATCCCCCACACTTTCTACTATTTATTTTCAGCCAAGATCTGTGAATAATCTGAACTCCCTAGTTGTGATGTCTTATGCTCAGTGTGTCGTGGTTAGTGAGACTCAGTTTAGATTGGGGTTTTTTTTGTTTTGTGTTTTTTTTATACTTTATTCTAGGGTTGCCACCTCACCCAGGTAAACTCAAATAGGCTGACCCAGTCCTGGCTTTGGCCCCACTGCATGCAGTGAGGTACACTCAAGATTTTCCCAGTGAAAAGTAGAACTAAAACACACACAATTTTCCCAGTCTCTCCATAACAGTTTGCCTTACACACACAATCAAACCTTTGGCCTCATGGGCCAGTCACTGGAGACATATGGCTGAATCATGAGGCTGCTTAATTGAAACTCAGGTTATAGGAAATGCTACCATTAGGGACATGCAGTCACTTGAAATGACATTTCATATTGACAAATGAAAATTAGCAGAATGTGGTTGGTTGTGTGTTGTCAATAGCACGCATGCTTTCGAATTAGTTTGTACTGTTCACAAAGAGCGTACACCATTTAAGAGTGCAAGATTCATAAAGGGTGAGCACTCATTCTGAAGAGCGCACTCTCTTTGACAACATTGCTTTCATGAAAAAAAACCAAAACCCTAAACACAAAACTATTAAGACTTGACACCACAAAATTGATCATGAGTAGCAGAAGGAGAAGTCCACCCCTGGAGGAACCCATTGGACCAGCAAGAGGTGTGTCTTATCAGTGATACTGTAAGGAAACTCAGTCAAATACAGCTTTGCTGGTTCAGCAGTTTTCAAGTGAGCCCTTGTGTCTCATCCTAGCTCCTTCAGTGCAAGCTTCTTTTCTACTTACTCCATGCTTGGTTCTTGTTTCATGCCTGAAGTCTGCTCCATGATTGCTTCCTGCTATACCTGTGATTTCTACTCTGTGCTTGTTTCCTGATACTACCCAGCTTCTGCACTGCTCGAGTCTACCCTAAGCCTAGCCTCTCTAGCCATGCTCTTGCCTAGGAGTAGGGCCTCACACCTTACATTCAGTGGGGGCAGTACCAGGTCTAGTTCAGCCTCTTGGGGTTTGACTCAGCCAAGGTGGCAGCTGTTCTTCATTTCCACCCCTCAGTTTCTTTGTCCTTTTACATACACTGTAATGGATAGCCAAAATTGAAGACTCAGGGGGAACCACACAGCTACCATGAGAACCAGTTGCCAAAAGCCATGTTAAAGTAAAGAGACCCAAATTAAAGGTGCCCAGCATTACACCAAATATTGCATGCATGCAAGGGTGTACAGCAAAGCTACATTTAGGGCCTAGTTCTAAGACCATGGAAAACAGCTGAGTGAACCAGGTGAAAATCTTGATTTAAGAAAATGTTACAGAGGAAAACACGCAAAACACCTGTCTGTGAAAGTGCATGCCATTCAGATGGTGGCAGCATTGCTTTGGTTTACATAGTCTGTGCAATGGTTCTCTTCTCTCTCCTTCTCAGCCCTTTAGATGCATTAAATTCTTTTCTCCCATCTTAGGGTCTCCATTGCCTCCAGCTCAACCCAAACCGGCAGGTTTATCTCCATTGGATGCATAGTGTTATAGTCCTGATTATTCCCTATGAAAAGCAGAAGCTTGACTTTGCCTGTGATGGGTGAAAAGGGAAACAGCATGTTTGGGTTCACTTGGGTAAGATGGCTTCCCTATCTCAGCCCCCTTTCCCTTTTGTTCTCCATGTCCTCTCTTTCCCCTCCGAAGTGATTCTCAGGGAAAAAAGATGGTCACAGATTCTCTTGTTCTTTATTTACTTTGGAAGCTTCCAGATTTTTCTTAGTTGACATTACTCTTCCTTCCCTCATTATCTGTTGCAATGATTAGTTATATGTATGTATCTTATATATATATATATAAATATATATAAAAGAATATTTATGAGAATAAATTTAAAAAAAAGCTTATCTGACTCCAATCTTGTTTATTTGAAATCTTAGGATATATATGTTAAAAGTGTTGAAGCACGATGTGTCTCCTATCGTGGATTTGCTCTGTCCTTTTGCAATATAATAAATACTTGAGTTCTCAGATATGGTAGTGTGGGCTATATTTGTGTCTGTATATGTCTCCATGTGCATTTGCAGGTTTTTGTGTGTCTGCAATTTTTGCATCATCTATATAGCATGAACACTCTGAAATGGTTACTAAATAGTGCTAACTACCGTGGCTTTGGTACATCACCTAGGGTATGGAATCTGGAAGGACATAACCAGGGCAAGATTAATTCTTCAAGGACCCCTAGACACACATGTACACTGGGCCCCCTGGCCCTGACCCATCTTGGTAAACCAATTCTACACAGTCCTTGCTAGCCAAGGATCTTAGGAACAGTAAACCCAGGTCTTAGAGCTATATTCCGATCATTGGAAGGGCTAATGAACTTCTGGAATGCAGTGAAACCTACCTCTTTCGATGATCCAACCACACTCTTTGAACTCATATACACAAGTCTATATTAATAACCAAGTTTGCAACTCCTCTTAACTGCCTCATTCTATGTCGTCCAACTGTAACCCATATGTATGTATATACAACCAAATCTGTAACTCCTCTAGTACGTTCCTCTCCATGTATGTTAACTTGTAATGAAACAAGACAAGCGGTCCACCAAAGAATCCAATGTGGAACAAAAGAAGATCGGCAGACAATAAGGAGATTCAAATCAGGCTTATTCAAGGTGCTCCCAAGAACCATGCCTGATGTGTTTCACCAAACAAGGCTGGTTAAAACTAAAAGAAAACCATATCTTTCATATACACTGATCACAGAACCACCCTCACCCAATATGGAATAAGTAATCACAAATTAACCCCCCCCCACACACACACTTTTTACAAAAACACGGAAGAGATTTTTAGCGCTGGCTGGCGCGCTGAATATTCTGCGTTGCTCTGACACTCATAGGAACTCTGACCTATTGATGCCCCTGTATAAGACTCTGGTGAGACCTAAATTTGAATATTGTGTGTAATTCTGGAGACTGAACCTTCAAAAAGATATACAAATGATGGAGTTGGTCCAGAGGAAGGCTACTAAAATGGTGCGTGGTCTTCATTATAAGGCATATGGGGACAGACTTAAAGATCTCAATATGTATACTTTGGAAGAAAGGTGGGAAAGGGGAAATATGAGGGATTTTTCCCCCCTATAACAGCCTCCGGAAGAGCATTCCAGTTTTCCACTGAGGAAAGAAAGCCACCCTAAAGGCTAAGCAGGTCTTCCATGGAAGGTATGGATTAGTGTCTCCTCACACTTGAGAGTTTACCTGTTGTTAGGGTGAATGGAAGGGGTGGGGGCTGATTGTGTTGGCTCTCCGAAGACTTTGTTTTAACCTTTTGAAAGGGGCAGGGGCCCAGATCCATTTCCTAAATGCATGTTGCAATAAAGCAAAGTGGAGTAGGTTTATCCACATTTCCTTGGGAAACTCTTTTAAAAATTCACCTGTCAGACCCACAAGATCTTTTTTCCCCAGAGGTTCAAAATAAGAAAATGGCTTTGACTGAGCCACTGCAAGCAAGGGACACACTTTTTTTTTACTATTTCTTCCTAAAAAATATTTATTTAGTAAAAATAGGTATTAATTATATTATCTTGTTTTAAACCCAAAAACATGCACAGATAAAACAATGGTAGGAAATGTTTTGAAACAGCACATTAGATCATACCAGAGAGCAGCTGAGTAGCCACAAATTGCCACTTTTTAGCATTCTATACAGTAGACATAACCCAAGCATCCATAGCTCACCAAGTCACGATCACAGGGGCAATTTTCAATGGCCACGACAAAGCCCCATTCTAAAAGCATCATTCTCTAGTTTAACACGTTCCTGTACCAGCTTAGCTACATCTGTCATACCTGCTACAATCTTTTCCAAGCAAGTGCGCAGTGGAGAGAGGTCAGGGCCAGCTGCATAGGTTATACTGAGATTCCAGTCTCAAAACCAGTTCTTGGTAATCCATCATCCCACACACTGTCAAGCAGTAGAATTCAATGGGAAGAAAGACAACCTGTTTTATAATATATATGAGGCTCGACTGTCTTTTTCGTAGTTCTAGTCTCTTCCTGTTGGCCTTTATGAGACACTTCACAGAACATGCTGAAATCATTCACAATTAAATAGAGCCTCAGTGAATCAATACTGGTGTTTTAATTGATACAGCACTACTGGGCGTTTCCATTTAGGCACCCCAATGCCGTTAGTGTGAGAGCCTATTCTATGAGTCAGTACAGGTATGAGTTTGGGGTTATCACTAATGGCCCAATATATACTCCATACCAGTGGTTCCCAACCCTGTCCTGGAGGACCACCAGGCTAGTCGGGTTTTCAGGATAGTCCTAATGAATATGCATGGTGCAAATTTGCATGCCTGGCACCTCCATTATATGCAGATCTTTCTCATGCATATTCATTAGGGCTAACCTGAAAACCCAATTGGCTTGGTGGTCTTCCAAGGCATGGTTGGGAACCACTGCTCTATACTATTTCCTGGCCTACAATACATTGATACAATTATATAAAAATATTTTTAAGCTGGCCATGTTTATTTAAGGCTTCCTTTTATCAAGCTGTGTTAGGGTTTTTTTTTAAAAAAAATCACCGGTCACTACAGTAAAAGTTGACACTCACAGGAATTCTATGAGTGTAGGAGCTTTTACTGAAGCGGCCAGTGATTTAAAAAACCCTAACGAGGCTTGATAAAAGGGGGCCTTAATTTTGTAGCTAAGTTTAGTTTGTTAACTAAAGCAAAGAAATACAGTATTATATAAGGTTCAATTACTTTGAAAGTAAGTAGACTTTTCTCCCACTCTTTCAGCATTTGTCTGCCCACATTGATCTGAGAAAAAATTCCAGTGTGAAAAGAGGGACTGCAGTAAAAAATATGCTCTATGGGATATTTTTTCTTTCTTTTTATAACATGGGGATTCTCTAGATGAGGACATCATGCCAAGATCCATATGCCCTTCCTTGGTGAGCCACACCATAGCTCATTGACGGATCTGTAGTAAAAATAGGTACCAATGATCCACAGCTCAAAATAATGAAATAGGAAAATGGTATATATGGGCTGATTAGGTTCTTACCTCAGTAATCAAGATGTTTAGGTTTGTGTGACTCACAAATACTAGACTTCTTTCTTGTAGATGTGCCTAGTGGTCCTGAACAGTAGGGTCGGTTCATAGACAACGGCGCGAAAGACAAAAGCGCGCGCCGACAATTGAGCGTAGCGCGGAGGTGCGTGCCGCACAAAATTACAGTTTTTAGGGGCTCCGACAGGGGGTTTTGTTGGGGAACCCCCCCAGTTTACTGAATAGACATCGCGCCGGCGTTATGGGGGGTTTGGGGGGTTGTAACCCTCCACATTTTACTGTAAACTGAACTTTTTCCCTAAAAACAGGGAAAAAGTTAAGTTTTCAGTAAAATGTGGGGGGTTACAACCCCCCACACCCCCCCACAATGCGGCGCGATGTCTATTAAGTAAAGTGGGGGAGTTCCCCCCCCACGCCCCCCCCGTCGGAGCCCTAAAAACAGTAATTTAGAATGGCGCACGCCTCCACGCTGCGCTCAATTGTCTGGGCGCGCCTTTGTCGCGGCACGCTTTTGACCTGACACCGTAGGGTCTTGTATCTGAACCAGCAAGTTGCTTGCAGAAAACTCAATCATGTTTTCCAATTGCACCTCTGTCCCAGGGAGCTACAAAAGCAATCCAAGTAGCACTGTAATAAAAGATATAGCAGGAAGAAGAAAAACGGGGAAAATCACCAGCACTACAATTTTGTTATACTCTATAACAAACATAGGAAATAACATTATAATATCCAAACTTGTGCAACTAGTACTATGTATAGCACTTGCAGCTACTCGTATGACCTGCTGACAAACAGAAATTGAAACTAGACCGTATGCTCATGATGATTTACCTATGCATCATCTTTCTTTCTTCCCCTCCCCTCAGCTCCTCCGAGACACAAAATTCTTCAAATCGAGATTGATCCTATGGTAGAATGCAGGCAAAGCCCATACACAGGGCAGGGCTTCAGGACCACTAGACATATCTACAAGAAAGAAGATTACCAAGAATCTAATCTTTCTTTCTAGTGCAATCTGTCTAGTGGTCCTAACGCTAGGGATGTGCCAAAGCAGTCCTCAGAGTTTAGGTCGGCCCTCTGCGCCTGCCTTTAAGACTGAGGCCCCAAAAGCAGCGTTTCTCCCAGCTGCTATGCTCACTCTATAGAACCTGGTGAAAGCATGAAAGGTAGACCATGTAGCTGCTCTACAAATCTCCTCGGATGAGACTGCCCTAGTATCCACCCAAGAAGCAGCAATGCCTGTGGTAGAATGTGCTTTCAGCGTCATCGTGGTTGTTTACAACAGCCCACATATGCTTAAGAAATGGACATTTTAATTCATCTGGAAATTGAGGCTTTAGATGCCGGCCTCCCTTTCTTGGCATAATTTGTGAGAACAAAAAGGTGATCCAAAAGGTGAAACGTATTGGTAATTTTGTGGTACCGAAGAACTCACTTAATATCCAGTAAATGCAACACTTTATCCTTTTTTCTAGACCCCCATAATGCAAAAAGTGGGCAAACAGACTCCCTGATTGTTGTGGAAGGCCAAGACTACCTTCGGTAAGAAAGACGGGATCATGTGTAAGAAGAGCCCTACTTCCGTGAACCTAAGGAAAGAGCCTGTAACTCAGAAACCCGTCTTACCAGCTTTATTATCATCAACAGGAACAGTCTTGACTGTAAGATCCAAGAGAGAAGCCTCCCATAAGGGTTATATGGAGCAGTACTGAGCCCTTGCAACACAATGTTAAGATTCCAGGAAGGGAAAGGGGAACACAAAAGAGGGTGCAACCGCAGAGCCCCTTTAATGAACCAGGCAACATCTGGGTAAGAGGCCAAGGAACCTCATTCGTCTCGAGCTTGGAAACAAGAAAGACCTGTTAACTGGACTTTCAGAGAACCTACCAAGAGCCCCTTCTGAAATCCCTCCTTTAAAAAAACCAGGATAACCGAAATTGGAACTCGCCAGGGCTCTACATCCTTCACTGCACACCAGCACTGAAAGGCCTTTCAGGCCTTAGCATAGGCTACCACCATGGACGGCTTCTTTGCTCTGAGCAACATGGTAAAGCTCACATCCAAATAGCCCTTGCTTGTGGGGCTGCCCTCTCAAGAGCCATGCCATAAGCCAAAAGTGGTCCCTGAGTGAGAAAATCCACTTGGACCAGAAGTCTGAGGCTTTTGTCTCTCTGGAGACAAACTAGGTCCACATAACATTGTCTATGAGGTCAATTGGGCGCCACTAGGACTACCAAGCCGGGATGGATTGCAATTCTGCAAATGACTCAACCGAGAATGGGCCACAGTTGGACTAATGCATCCAACCCCTTGCTTCCAATCTTGGATCTTCAGCTGTAAAAACGAGGCATCTTGGTGTCCACCACCGAGACCATCAGATCCATCTGTGGAGGCCTCCACTGCCGAACTATGGTGTTGAACACCTGTGGAGACAGAGACCATTCCCTAGGGTTGAAAGTCTATCACTGAGAAAGTCGGCCTGCACATTTTCCACTCTTGTCACATGTGCAGCTGAGAGAGCCTGTAAGTGAGCCTCTGCCTACTAGAAGAGAAGTTGATCTTCGAGATGCAAAAGGGATCCTCTAGTGCCTCCTTGCCTTTTGATATATGTTACACTGTTACATTGTCCGAGAACACTCTGATTGCCTTGCCCTCCAGAGACTTCCCTAGTGCCTGAACTGCAAGACGAATGGCTGAGTTCCAGGTAATTTATGGACTACTTCTGCTGAGTTGGAGTCCAATGCCCTGAACTGGATATCCATTGAAGTGACCCCCCCCAACTGTAAAGGCTGGCATTGGTCATTAGTATCTCCTAGGAGGAGATGCCAAGAGGCATGCCCCTGGAAAGGGCAGCTAGCCTCAACCACTACTTCAGGCTGCTCTTTGCTGTAGGTAGCCAGAGGAACAGCTATTGTAGTGAAGGGACGAGCGAAAATAAAAAAGAGTCTTGGAGAGGTCTCATGTGCACTCTGACCTAAGGAACCACCTCTATGGTTGCCACCATCAACCCCAGGACCTGCAGAAAATGTCACACTGTGGGATACAGTCTTTGTAGTAGCTCCAAAATCTGCTTCTGGAGCTTCAGTCTGTGTGGCTTTGGAAGAAACACTTGGCTCAAGGCTGTGCTGAATGTCTCCCAGGTACTCCAGGCACCGAGTCAGTTCAAGCTGACTCTTCTTGAAGTTGACTCTCCAGCCCAAGCTCTGGAGGAGCTGCACCACTCTTGAAACTACCAGCTCGCCTTCCTCCTTTGACAGAGCTCTGATAAACCAATAGTTCAAATATGAACACAAGAACATAAGCAGTGCCTCTGCTGGGTCAGACCAGAGGTTCATCATGCCCAGCAGTCCGCTCACGCAGTGGCCCATCAGGTCCAGGACCTGTATAGTAATTCTCTATCTATATATGGGTGCATCTGAATCCCACTCTTGTGGAGGTGTGCTGCTACCATCACTATCACCTTGGTAGAGGTGCAACGTGCCATTGCCAGACCAAAGGGAGTGTGAACTGAAAATGCTATTCCAGCACGTGAAATTGCAAGTACCTACTATGGGTTTGGAAAATGGGAATGTGAAGAAAGGCCTCCATCAAATTGAGAGGCAAGAAATTTCCATAGTACCACTGCTGCTATGACCGACTGAACAGCCTCTTTGCAGAAGTGCGGTATCTTCAGAGCCACTTTGACTGACTTGATGTTTAGAATTGATCTGCAGTTATCTGAGCCTTTCTTTGGCATGATGAAATATATGGAATATCTGTCCAAGCCCAATCCGCATCTGGGACTGGCTCTATGGCCTAAAGAGCCAGTAGCCTCTTCACTGTAGCTTGAACTACAGACCAGCTGGAGATATTCCAAAGTGGTCTGGCAGTTCTAGATTATATCTAGAATTTGGCAGTCTGTACCAATCTAATACCAGAGCAACCAAAGTGACGACAGCCTGCCCCCTATCTGTGAGAGCTCGGCCTCTGGCCTGCTGTCATTGTGCTTTTTTAACGGCTGGTGAGGGGTAAGAGCCTAAGGCTTGTTGTCTCCTGCGTCTGCTGAATCTTAGACGCGATCCCTGACAGGGTCTTTGTGTCATTTGGCCTCTCAAATATGTGCAAAATCTTTGGGAGCCTCAAATTTTGCCACAGCCTCAACTCCAGGTTGTCCGGGGTTTGCTGTCCAGTAAGGACTTGGGGCAATGTTTCATCATACTGGCCATCAGATCATCTAGGCCCTTGCCAAAAAGCATTTGCCACTGAAATAGAAGCATGCTTAGCGTGGCTTTAGAGGTAGCATCTCCTTCCCACTGTATGATCCAGAGTAGAGATTGACACAGTGACAAAATTTGTCACCGTTCCTGTTCCCATGGGAAACCATCTCCATGTCATTCTTTAAGGTGAGCAAGAAGAATCAGAGTATGAATGGGCACAACCACTGACCCTCAAGCCTTGCATTGAAGAATTCTGGTGTAGAAGAACTGAGGTTGAGATAGACGCTAAAAAATGACATGGGATTGTTTTCCATGGTTATCCATGGGGACAGGAATGGTGATGAATTTTTTCACCATGTCATTCTCTACTACTATTAATTATTTCCAATGGGCGGAGATAGCATAGGCTGAGACCTTGCTCATAACTCTCATAAGATCATACAGAGCATCAGTAATATAATTCACCCTTTTGGGGGATCTTCCCCATCTATCGGGTCAGAGGCCCACAACAAGTGAGTGGCTTGTGCCACAAAGGAAGATGTGGCTGCTGCCTTAATCCTCAGGGCTGAAGCTTCAAACTGATGGTTGAGGATAGAGTCCATTTTGCGGTTCTGAGGATCCTTTATCATCATCCCTCCTTTACTAGGGAGGGAGTTTAGTTTAGTGACCTGTGGTGGCAGCAAATCCATTTTCAGCTGCAGTGTTGCTGGAAATCTGGCACCATCGGATACAGCTTGGCTATAGTTTTAGCCATTGGAATGGATTCCTCTGGCAATTCTCAGTGATCAGTTTAGTAATGTCTGAATGTGAGGGAAAGAACGCGGTAGGAGCCACAGAATTGCTAATAACTGAGCCCTGAGAAGAAGCAGCTGGCACTAGTACCAGCTTTAACTCTTGCAGTGAGGTGGAAATGTTCAAAAGCACAAAGGCCCTGAACAACTGGAGTACTGTGGGGTCTTCCCCCTGATTCAGAGTCACAACCACCTCTTGACTGCTGTTCTGCACAGAAGCGGACTCTGCCAGGGAGACTTCATCCTGGGATAAAAGTGGCATGGAATCAGACTTGCTATCCTCCAAGTCCATGATAGAGTGAACCTCCTGGTCCAAGTCTGCATTTTCATCTGGTTGGGGCACCTGTTGAGGGGGGAACCCCTGTGCTGCCACCACTGGTGCACTGCTAACAGCCTCTGAGGACCCTCAGCAGTTGGGTAAAGCCTTGTACTGGGGGTATCTCTGACCCTGGCAGGGATCACCTCCTGGTGTTCCTAGGCTCTGCAGAGCCCATGTGACTGCACTTTGCCAATATAGATTCAGAGGGTTCTGGGAGGGGGTCTGTTCCCCTGGAGATGGGTTGATCCTGCTAGCAGCAGACTTCCACCATGTGAGTCTGTGTCATCACCAAGTGGGAACCTCTGGGCACTGAGCCTTTACAGAACACGGAGCAAAAATACCCAAAAATAATAAAACTGAAGAGCAGATCAGTAACACTTCTGAGTAACTTGCTTGCAGATAAACTGAGGGGGCAAAACACCTGGGAAGGAGGTGGAGTTGGAAAACATGATTGACAGTTTTCTGCAAGCAACTTGCTGGTTTAGGACCACTAGACATATTGCACTAGAATTGTGGGTTACAAAACTTGTGTTTGGCGTAGTAACCTGGATAGCCCTCCATAAAGAGACATCATTGTCCTTGGAAAATTTGATGTGTGGTTGGACATCATAATATCAGAGTAGGACATCATAATATATGAGTAGGACATATACAGTACCTGCATCTTTACTACAGATCCATATAAACTACTTACAGTGGATGCTCTCTTCTTATAAAGCATTTTCGTTTTGCAGTGGATGCACCTCAGGACACATGCATCAAATTGTTCAGTGATACAAGATTATTTCCCGCGTTATCCGCGGGGACAGGAACGGTGATGAATTTTGTCACCGTGTCATTCTCTAGATACATAGTACTACAGAGCTATTTGGGCCACTCCTACAGCTGACATGAAAAAATCTCTTCAATACAGATACATCCTCTGGACCTTGGAGATGGTTCTCCTTTTAGTTGTTTTGTAATGTCCTGATGCATCTAGCAGTGCTGATGTAAACCAAGTCAGTATAAGAGGCTCAACTTGCCCTCTTTGCCCTAAAAAAACAACCATACCACCCACATGCTAAAGGGTTTTTTTTGCATTCATTTCAATTTAGCTTAACCTTTGAGATTGGACCCCCTTCTCTTAGAACAGGGGTGTCAAAGTCCCTCCTCGAGGGCCGCAATCCAGTCGGGTTTTCAGGATTTCCCCAATGAATATGATTGAGATCTATTTGCATGCACTGCTTTCGTTGTATGCTAATAGATTTAATGTATATTCATTGGAGAAATCCTGAAAACCCGACTGGATTGCGGCCCTCGAGGAGGGTCTTTGACACCCCTGTCTTAGAAGCCCACTGACAAAGTCTCAGGGATGGAATCACCAGGTTGATAGTTGGGGTAGCACTGCAAATGCCCTGGCCTGAGTCTGGTAGCGCATCAGGTTAAAAGCATTAAAGATCCACAAACTAGGGCACATGGGAAAAGATTTGTTCAAATGTCAGATGCTTACAAATCTTCCTATGCAAATGTCTTACAGTAAAGCAATAAATTTAAAAAGGCTGTGGGAAACAATGAAAACATTCGTACCAACCATAAAACAACAAATCAAAGAATACATGATCATTTGCAAAATAGATCACAATCAAAAATGTAAAAACTTTAAATAATAAAAAACCTAAATGTAATTTCTAAAGAAATACATATTACAAAAAACTATAATATAATTGATTAGAAAAGTAATGTACAAAATACAGTCTTTGTTCATAAGTAGTTCTTAGGTCCCTGAAGCATTAAGTCTGAAAAATATTTTGAAGGTATTCAGAGGGTTAATGAGTTGTACCACTGCAGAGGCCCGGGACACTATGGTTTGGAAAACAGCAGGGATGAAACTTCCCAGGAACTTAGGGTAACTCTATGGAAGGGGGGGGGGGGGGGAGTGCTTTACAGGAGAAGTGGAGAGAAAAGGACAGAATAGAAATACAAAAGGAAGAAAAAAATGTTAGTTGATTATTCAATTTTATTAATCACTTTTTATTTCACAAGACTGAAAGGAAACAGGAAGATGGAGAGAAAACAGAGGGGGCCCAATGTAAAATTAAAACTAAACCAGGACCACAGATTAAGAAAAAGAAAATGCTTCAAATCTAGCTGAAACTGGACATAACCCACTGGTAATTGGCCTCAGTCCAATTACCAGCGGACAAGTGTACATGTCATTAGAAAAACCATCATTGTGATCTGTCAAGGCATCATGCGCATGGATATCATAGATCGCAAATGGACAGAGAATAAAATATCTTTGTGCCCTTAGAGGAGAATGCTCATTGTGGAACACAATTAGAACCCACTGCGGGTTATAATCGGGGGGGGGGGGGGGGGGGGGGGTTTATCCTATGTTGCAGCCTATCCCATACTGTAACCACTGCAATGGAGGACTAGTTTCCAGTACTGTCATGAAGCACCTTCCACAATGATTAAATTTAGTACACCTAATTTCTCAAGGATCCCAGTGCCAACAGGTCTTTGATCATGTAAATGGCACTAAACACCAACTTTGTATATCAGGGGTAACTGAAGAAAGCCAGAGGTTTATCCCATTCTTCTTTCTCCCTTTTACAGAAATCTAGCTGCCAACCTCAGAGATCATTATGGCAAGCTTAAAACAAATGCTAAAATCAACTTAGTTTTATGTATTTGAGATGAAAATAGAAAAATACTGAGATTACCTCAGAGCTTAAGCTAGGGGTTAATACTGCTCACAAGTAATCACCATCCCCCAAAGAACACAAAAAGGGTCATTTTTAATAGTGCATCTAAATCCGATTTGGACGTTCTGAGAAATGTGTCTAAAAATCAGGAGATTGAAAACGTCCATTTTCAAACCTGCCAGACATCTTTTTTTCCCGAAAATTTGCCTATCTAGATGAAAATTTGCCTATCTAGATGTCTTGGCCCTTAGGACATCTATCTTTTTTGGCCATTTTTGAAAATAAAAATATCCAAGTTCAAAATGTCCAAATCCAAGCCATTTGGATGTAGGCAGGTCACTATTCATACTACACTGGTCACACAGACATGCCAGAAGAACACTGGTGCACCTTAGGGGGCACTGCTGTGAACTTCACATAAAGGGTGCCAGGTGTACATCTCACCAGAATCCATATATATAGAAGGTGACGGCAGATAAGGGCCAAGGCCCATCAAGTCTGCCCACATCAATGTATGGTGAGCCCTCCAACCCCCCCCAAACCTACTATACCCACCTGTCTACCATCCCCAATAGCCCTTATGGCTGCAGGTGTCACCTATACGGCAGTATAGAAGGTTTTTGGTGGACTCGCACTTTCCACCATAAATGTGATGGGTAGAGTGGAATATGGGCCTGGGTCATCCTCTCTGTGGTTCACTACTCTAGACACCTGCTTCCTGCTCTACTAGGATTCCCTATAACAGGTGCTACTGTCATAGACAGATATGTACTATTTCTTTCACATTTTTGGGGGGAGGGAGTCTTTGACCACTGACAGACTATGGGAGTGGGGGGGATGACTTAATCCCTCCAGTAGTCTTCTGGTCAACTTGGGTACCTTTGTAGCACTTAGACGCTTTTAAAACAGGTCTAGATGGCATCCTGGACATCTTGACAAATGTGCGATTACTGCCGCAAGACGTCCAAGCGCTAAGCACCCTCATGTCCCACCTATAAGATGCCTCAAACACGCCCCCCTTGAACTTTTGACACACTATAGACAAAAAGCCTAGCAGGTTTTCAAATCAGCACTTGACTATTTTGGCGATTAAAACAACCAAGTGCTGTTTTATGGACATCTTTCTTTTTTGAAAATGAGCCCCAAAGGGTATAGCTCAACGGGCATCAATCTTGAGCTATGTGTATCAATATTAAAAGGGTTTGGAGGACTGGAGGAACCTGACCTGCCAAAAGACATCTCAAACTGTGCAAACGCTGTTGGGGGAAGGAAGAGTATTTGAACAAGGTAGATTCTGTTACTATCATACCAAGGTTTAGCACCATGTTCACATAGTGAGGAAAGATCCCCCTCCCCTCTTCCCCCAATCACCACCAGTTCCAAGTTCTGCCCTTAGTAGTAAAGACCACATGCCAATTTGGTTACAGTCTTACTTTCTAAAGCATTGCTGATTCTGAAATTAAGAAGATGCAGCAGATCCCACTTATGACCAAAAGTCTACCATCCACAGTGATGGGTTATTGATAGTTGGAGGGGAGAAGCAACATTGCTAAACATATTGATGAATTTCCTGTATTTACCTTGCATTATTGAAGGCTTTTGTGCATGGCATGATCAAAGATCATTGATCAAAGATTGGCTGATTGAAACTAACCCCGACTTCGTCCTCCTTGCGGAAACCTGGTTGCTATCAGACAAAGACATCATCATTAAAGAATGCCTACCCCCAGGATACAAAATTCTCTCACTAGCCAGAACATGGGGAAGAGGAGGTGGTCTTGCAATAATCTTCCGAGACCAACTAAACTGTACCACTCTCAACACAACATCTTCGCCCAACTCAGAAATTCTAACCATCTCCCTAACATCAAAATCACTGCCCTCCTCACTAACCATCACTTTATTCTACATCCCTCCAAAAAAATGGACCACATCCAAAGAGGACTTCGCAGAAACCCTACTAACCAACTCTCTAACAAGTCCCTACAACCTCCTATGCGGGGACATTAACATCCATCTCGAGCAACCTGATCAACCAGAAATCTTAGATTTTTGGTCACTCCTCACCCAACTAGGCTATGACAAACACCCCCCCATCAAAACCCACCAAAGAGGTCATCAGTTAGACCTGGTGACTCTCTCATCTAAGGATCAGACCAACCCCACTTTCTACTGGAAACAAGGCAACTGGTCAGACTCGCTTTGGTCTGACCACCGTCTATGTACCTTCACCATAGGATGCCAACATAAACCCCCCCAAAACAGCAAAACCAGAACCACCATATCCCACACTACCAGAGGAAAGATTGACCCAACTGAATTCTGGTCCCGTTTTGAAATCAACACCAACCCAACAGAAGAAACGGACCAGCTCATGAGCTCCTGGATCAAGGATAGTACCAACATATTAAACGAGATCGCCCCCATTAAAACACGCAGAATAAGAACCTCAAACAAAGAGGGCTGGTTCGACTCAGAACTGCAGCTATTAAAGAAGGACCTCAGAAAAGCAGAAAGAGTATGGCAAAAATCTGGTACCCTAGAACACAGACTGGCCTGGAGACTAAAACTAAAAAATTACAAAAACCTCATCAATGAAAAAAGAAAAAACTTCTACTCCCACAAAATTGGTAACATAAAAACCAACAGTAGTAACCTCTTTAAATTGGTTAATGACCTATATAACATCGAGACCTTCACAAACACACAAGAAGAATCCACTTTAACCGCCAACACCCTCGCCGACTTCTTCAACACCAAGATTCTAAAATTAAGATTAACACTACCTACCAGGCCCAACCCACTCGAGTTGTTCCCCATTCTCCTGGACCCGGACATATCAAACCCAGACACAGGAACTAGAACAGACCTAAGCTGGAAACAATTCGCAACAATCGACTGGCATACATTTAATACCTACTACAACAAATACACACACTCCTTTTGCAAACTGGACACATGCCCACCAAACATCATGAAAGCCGCCCCGCCCCACTTCAAAGCAAATATGATGACCTGGGTCAATTCACTTTTATCCACAGGAAACTTCCCGTTAGAGCATGGTCATATTATGATCACCCCAATTATAAAAAACGCGAAAGAACCATCAATCTCCCCTGCTAATTATAGACCAATTGCTAGCATCCCCCTATTTACCAAAATAGCAGAAGGGATGGTAAAGGCGGAACTCGTTGCATATCTTGAAAAATTCAACATCCTAAGCGACAATCAATCAGGTTTCCGCGCAGACCACAGCACTGAAACCATCATAGCCTCCCTTCTCGACCACCTCCACACCCTCTTTAGCCAGGGCTCAAGCGCCCTGATTATACAACTTGATCTGAGCAGTGCCTTCGACCTGGTCGACCACTCCATTCTCCTTGAATGCCTGGCCCACATCGGCATCTCCGACCAGGTCCTCAACTGGTTCCAGGGGTTCCTAAGAAATAGATCCTACACGGTGCTCAAGAACAACTTGTTCTCATATAGTTGGGACAATACCTGCGGGGTCCCTCAGGGCTCCCCCCTGTCACCCACCCTGTTCAATATCTACCTAGCCTCCCTAGGGAACCTTCTACACAACCTCAAACTTAAATCTTTCATCTATGCAGACGACATCACAATAGCCATCCCACTAACCAATTTCTCACAAGAACGACTCAACTACATTACAAACATTCTCAACCAGATCGAACTCTGGATGTTATCTTTTAGACTGAAACTCAATCCCGACAAATCAAAATTCTTCCTAGCCACCCCCAAGGACAAAATCAAGGACACTTCAATTCAACTAAAAGGACAAACTTTCCCCCTCGAGCCCACGCTAAAGATACTGGGAGTCACTCTGGACAAAAATCTATCCTTAGAAAACCACACCGATCTCATGGTCAGGAAAAGCTTCTCCGTACTGTGGAAACTCCGCACCATAAAAAAATACTTTGACGACACCTCTTTTCGCCTACTTGTACAATCCTCCATCTTCAGCATCCTTGACTACTGCAACATCATATACCTCAACGCCACAAAGAAAACCACCATGAGACTAAAAATAATCCAAAATACCGCGGTGCGTCTCATCTTCGGCCTTAAGAAATGGGAACACATCACCCCCTTCTACCACCAACTTCACTGGCTGCCATTTGAATCTAGAGTCCTCTTTAAATTCGCATGCTTCTGCTACAAATCGATAAATGGTTCAGCACCAAGTTACATTAATTCTCACTTTAACCTCTATAACACAAACAAGAAATCCCGTAGAATTCAGCTGTTCGCCTTCCCGTCTCTAAAACTCTGCCACCTTAAAAGATTCCTAGACAAAACCTTCGCCTTCCAAGCAGCTAAGCTCAACCCATGGCTTGCACAAATGATACTCGAGGCCCCCACTTACCTCGGCTTCAGAAAATCACTCAAAACCCACCTATTCGGCAAACAAGACCCCTAACAACCCCCCCCCCCCCCCGCTTACATTACTACACCCCCCCCCCACCCACCCCCGCTCTTCCCCCCCCTTAATTGCTCCCCTCTCCCCCATCTCCCCTCCGCCAGTCATCCTCTGTTAAGTTCGATTAACACTGCTTATATCCAATAAACTATTTACATCGGATAAATTGTCTTTACATGATAAAATGCTGTAAACCCCGCTCTTACATTTGTTTCTACCTGATAAATTGTGTACTGCTGATAAATTGTTTAAAATTGTTCAAACTGTTTGTAAATCTGCGTGTCAACGCAGATACTACTGTAACTGATGTAAACCGCCTAGAACTCTCCGGGTATGGCGGTATATAAGAATAAAATTATTATTATTATTATTATTAAACTATCCTGTAGGCTGCCTTTGTCACAAATTGGAGTGCAAGCAACCTCTCCCCCGTGAAATGCCAAGTATCGTGTTAAATTACAGGACAGTAGCAGCAGGGCTCCAGCTACTTTCTACTGTATGTTTGGAAATTAAAAAATAATCTGGGGTATTTGAATGGAGTACTTCTTCGTTATTACAGGTTGTCTATTTGTCAACGGCAACACAATGCATTTTAGATGTCAGGTTTTCTGGCCCTCAAATTTGTGGAAGTTTGTTCACATTTTTCCCCCATTGAAAAGCAGGACTGGGCCAGGCATCCATTTGTGTGCCTAATCGATCCTGCCGTCTATGAAAAACACCTGTTATTGGTAAGCACGAATGCTGTTCAAAGTAAGGCTATGACCAAACTGTAGTTAGCACTACATGTATATCTTTGGCAGAAGGCCAGCAGGAAAAGCACAAGGAGGGAATAAGTACCTAAACATCTGTGGATAAGGAACCAACACTCCTTAAACTTGATGGGACTGGCACATGCATTCTTTACTTCTGAATCTGAATCGCACTAAAGTGTGAGAACACCACCTTAAAGGATATCTGAAACTCAACCACATATGAAGGCACAGATTTCCCTTGGTGTCTTACCCCAATAAAATCCACTGCCACCATGATTATTATTGTCATTATTATTATTTTTTTTTTTTTACGAGTGTCAACATTGCCTAGGGGCCTAGGGTACTCCAGCATCTTTCTATGTGATATGGCGAGGGAATACACACTGAGGTATATATCCTTGGTGGGAAGACTGCACCTCTGGGTTATTTGTATAAAGCCTGCTACAAATGAAAAAAAAAACCAAGGAGTGTGGTTGTCATAGAAGTCTGAGCACACATTTCTGTGTGATTGCTTATTACTGTTACCTTGCATCAAACCCTTAGCCTCACTGCAATATCCATGTAGTTTCCAGTGACTTTTAAGAGACCTCTGAGGTGGGTAATAAACTGTTGACTAACATACAATTCTGTCAGAAAGGGGTGTATCAAATAGGGAGCCCCTTCATGGAATGTTAAGCTTGGGTGCAAAAAAGCAGAAAAGCTGAATGTTAAAGTGCAGAGGAGACTTCACATCGGCTTCCATTGTGGGGAATGCTACCCCAAAGTTTCTGTCATCTCAACAATCCTTATAACCAGAGCTGCTGGATGAGCAACTCTTACATCATAAAAGCAGGCAAGCTTTGTATTTTTCAAGCCTTCATCCTAGTGCAGCAATCTTAGCTTGCCCTGAGATAATGGAAGTGCAACAAGTGTTGCTGCATATTAAAAGCAAACCATGTCAAAACCAAAAAGATTTCTGCTGTAAAAGGATGTGGGAGTGGGAACCCACAACAGACACAGAGAGCGATCTTTTCCAGTCAGGAGTGACCTCTTGCAGGCATGAAGTGGTTTTGGTAACCTGCCGGAGAAGGATGCTCCTTCACAGATAAGAAATTCAGGACTTTTGCCACATTCATGACAAAATAAATGAAACTTATTTCCCATTCTTGACAAACAGCTGCAGTGATCAAGACATTTGTCTATGACCTTCCATTTTTATCAAGTTATATAAAATATTAAAAATGGGTCCCACAGAAAAATTTTCTGGCTCTCTTCAGAAAAGACAAGACCCCCTCAAACTGCGGCTGTGGCTCAGGTCAAAGATCAGCGAGTGGCTTATCTTCTTGGTTGTCCTTCTTACACCATTTGCAGCTTCTAAGGCTCGGTTCAAAGACCAGCTGAGCTCTTCCAGACCCTCTGCACCCAGTGTCAGGGATCGACGGTGCAGGCGGGCTGCTTCAGGATACAGTTCTGATACTTGGCACCCCTTGGTATAATAGAGACGGGAAAAAGCAGGAGGGGTTGAGGTAGATGCTGGGGAAGGACAGTAGCTGTAAAGAGAAATAAAAAGTTCTTCAACAACAAAACAATTAATAGAAGGGCTCTACCCTATCCAATTCCTTACTGAACCCTTGGCACTAATATTCATATATCCCATTAATAGAAGGAAAGTACCTACAGATACTCGATAGGTGTATATATGCATCAAAAAGTAGGATGCATGTAAGCACCCTAAGTGCTATTCTATAAGGGTATGCCTAAGTGCTATAGTATGCAAATGCAAGGGGGGGGGGGTTGTACATCCGAGATGAGCATGAGGGGGACAGTGGCGTGTTTCCCAGTTACAAATTTAAGATCCTAATGTTAGCACATAGAGCATTATTAAAGCTGCAGCCTTCAAATCTTTCTAATTTGGTGCTATTTTATGCCCCAAGGCGTTTATTACGATCTCTGAATGTCTTCCCTCACATTTCAAAGGCACATCTTGTGTCAACTAGAGATTGTGCATTCTTTTATTTAGTTCCGCGGTTATGGAATAATCTGCCCATAGACTTGAGAAAAGAAGAATCGTATATAAACTTTAAAAGATATTTAAAATTTTTTCCAATTGGCCTTCTCAACTTAGAACAGAGTTTGAGACTGTGATCTGTGTTTATATAATGATTAATTCTGTAATGGAAGATTTTTAGCTGTAGGTATTAATTGTGATTCATTGAGATTTTATTATTAGAATTGTTTTAGATGTTTGTTATGATATTTTATGCAAAAAAAAAAATAAAAAAAATAACTTTTGCTCTTAATCTTTCCTTTTCTATCTTTAATGGAGTTCTTCTCTTGATGAATATGAAATACGTATTGTAAACCGCTTGGATCCTGTTAGGCTGTTATGCGGTATATAAAGTTCTTAATAAACATAAACGCACACAGCTGTAGGATACTATAAGTTAAACATGCTCATGCCACATTTAGGCAAGCTCAGTTATGTCAGCTCTATGGCTGGTGTTAATCGCGGATGCCTAAATGTAAGGAATGCTGATGCCGTTATGGAACAGGCACTTCCCATGCAGCATCAGGGCTCCATTTATAGATTTGTGAGTGGTCAGGAGGTCTCCTGCTATTTGTGCAAACTGCATACAAACCTATTGCACAGGTTCTCCAATGACACTGAGAACAGGAAGTAATATGTAGATACTACAGAATAAAACACCCTCCTACCACCCTTAAATTTTACCACATATACAAGGGGCAATAACCAAACTGCCTATAATAGTGGAAAAGCAGGTACAAATCTCTACAGTAAATTTTCCTAGGGAAATATTCAAAGCAAAACTACCTTGGTTTTATATTAAAATAAATTGAACTTAAAGAACTATTATTTTCCATGCAGAAAATCCAGAATCACACATGTTGCTGCCTTCTCAAACCTAATCCCCACCTACAGAAATGCTTCTAAAAAAATGCAGGTCATAATTAAGCTCAGTCAAACAATGTGTGTTATTGTAGCCATGTAGAAGATAGGAAATTTTCAGAGCCATTTCCATGGGTAACAGCATATTACACATATTCAATTCCAAAATGAACATGGGTAACAGCATCAGATACACGATATGGTTTGGGGTTTAGAAGGAAATTTCTAATTATTGTGGGTTGTTTTCATCCTTTCACCTCAGTGCATTCTGGGAGACAGTTTTCAAACTGCCTACTTTGAGACAGAGATCACAGGTGGTTTTTTATCCTGGGACTTCGCACTACTTCTCATCCCTGTTCTGTAATTCCCTCCATTGTTGAGACTTTTTTTTTTTTTTTTTTACTGTGATCTGCATTGAATCCTTTGTGGAATAATGCAGCATACACACAATAAACTAGTATGGTATGGTATGGTATAGTATGGTACTTTCAAAATGAAAATGAAGAAATATTTTTTCGCTCAATGAATAATTAAGCTCTGGAACTTGTTACCAGAGGATGTGCTAACAGCAGTTAGCATATCTGGGTTTAACATAAGAATAGCCATAATGAGTCAGACCAATGGTCCATCTAGACCAGTATCTTGTCTTCACAGTGGCCAATCCAGATCACATATATCTGGCAAAACCCCAAATAGTAGTAACATTCCATGCTACCGATTCAGCAGTGGCTTCCCTCATGTCTTTCTCAATAGCAGACTATGGACTCTCCTCCAGGAACTTGTCCAAACCTTTTTTTAAAACCAGCTACATTAACTACTCTTACCACATCCTCTGGCAATGCATTCCAGAGCTTAACTATTCTCTTAAGTGAAAAAATATTTCCTCCTATTGGTTTTAAAAGTATTTTCCTGCAACTTCATTGAGTGTCCCCCTAGTCTTTGTAATTTCTGATGGTGTAAAAAAAATTGATCCATTTGTACTTGTTCTAAACCACTCAGGATTTTGTAGACTTCAATTATATCTCCCCTCAGCTGTCTCTTTTTCAAGCTGAAGAAACCTAATCTCTTTAGTTTTTCCTCATATGAGAGGAGTTCCACAGATGCTTTCAGTCTCTCCAGCAGCAGATTAGTAGAATTTAAAAGATGCATGCTCAATAAGGGAATCAGGAGTCCTAAAACAAATTTCCAAGAGGCCTAACAGAGGGAGGCAGATATTTTTTCCCTACCTTTATCTGCTGGAGACTGAGAAATACTGGGTTGCTAGAGGGAGCCTAAGCTAATATACTACAACTAAGTTTTGGTCTCAGTCTCTACCTGCTGGTCACAATGAGATATAACCTATCAGTAAAGGACTATACCGGTCTATCAGGTGACACAGAAATGTGGTTTAACATGCCCAGTTACTATAGTAATATGGGAAATGAACATCTGTGATCCACTCCAACTCTGTCCTGGATACTTACAAGGTGGACTACTCAAACATTCAGTGTTATTATCTAGGTAAATGCCACTAAAAATCCAGGTATGGCTCAGTCGGCAGGATTTACCTGGGTGGGTGTCTCTCCTAATCAGTTAAGCATTGCTGAATATTGAACCCAAAGGGCTATAAGTTTCAAGGTCTTACACTATGTTGGAGGAGTAAGGCACAAGTGGAACTGTAGGAACATAGGTGATGGATGCAGCAGAGGTAGGAGCACCAGGCATTAACCAGAAACCAAACTGCTGCTGCTTCTCAGCTTTCCGATTTGCTCCAGAGCTCCGAGTAGGCGTGGAATGCATTCCTTCATCTGGCACTATTGGGAAACACAGAACAGAGCACATGTAAGGATTATGCAAAGGCTAGATATAACAGACAGTGCTAACAAGTTATCCAAGAAACTGAAGGAGGCATTATACCCTCTTCCTTTACTGTGCTAAAGGATTAGGGGTTACCATATGTCCGGGAAAACCCGGACATGTCCTCTTTTTAGAGGACTGTCTGGGTGCTCTGACTTTTTTTTTTTTTTTTTTTTTTAAATTAGGGGGGTCTGTCTGGTTTAGCTGGCTCTCCAGACTCCCCCACCTACCTCCTCCCCAGCCACAATAATTCAATCTTCAGGCAGCCGTTGCTGAGCTGGCTGCCTGAAGATTGAATTACAGCAGCCGAGGAGGAGGTAAGCTGGGAAGTCAGGATCAACATTGGAGGTTGGAGGAGGAAGAGGAGGTTGTAAAGAGAAAAAGAAAAAGAAAAAGAAAGAAAGAAAGAAAGAAGCACCCACAGGAGAGAGGGGTTGGAAGGAGAGAGGAAGAAGCACCCGTGGGGAATGAGGGGGACCAAGGAAATGGGCAAAAGGTAGGCAGGGCTGTGGGTGGTGAGTCGTGGCGCGTGGCTAGCGTGCTCGTTATGGGACGATATTGAGGTCAGAAGCATGATAGTGCAGTATTTTTGTAGCGCCAGTTTTTCATATGATTCTGGGTAATTCTAGTTAGAGAAAATTCTGTGTTAGTTAAGGACCACGCCCAAATAGAAGCGTACGGAAAAACAGGTGAATAAAAATTTTAATATAATGTAGCTAAGGCCAGAAGAAAAAACACACTAAAGATTAATATAAGGAAAAGAATGGTGTTTTTTGTGTACTTTGCTGTTGAAGCTAAATCATGGTGGAAATCATGATTACATGATTACATGGAGGTTCTTTTGTATGTACTATAACTGTCCTGTCTTAGGCCAGCATCTTGTGCCAGTGAATAGTTTCTGTTCTTTGTTCAGCTTCCCGCCTTTAGCCTCGTGGTTCTAATTGAAAACAGATGTGCTCAGGCCAGTTAGGAAAACTCCATATTCCAAACTGAGATATAAAATGTATGAAGTATGAATGGCCAAGATATGAATGAAATTATGAATGTTTGGGGCCCATGGATGTGATATGTGGAAATATAAATGGTTTATATAAATGGTTTTATAAGAAATATTAAGGAAAAATCTTGAGCACAACATCTGGAAGTAATTAGAGTCAGTCTCAAGAATAGGGAGAAGGGGGGCCTTGGAAGCCCACGCTTCAGGAAGAGGAGAGGGGGATTTAACCCCCCCTTTTTCTCCTGAGTAAGATTTCTGTGTAAGGCTGTGCAATTTGAATCTGTCAGCTTAGGAGTTTTTTTTTTCCTTTAAGGCTCAGAACTTGTCAGCATGGAAGGACTGAGAATTTACCATGTTAATAATTGTGAATTCTTTTGAATGTTAATGTTAATTCAGAAATCATCTGAAACTTTGTATAACTTTTAAACATGGAGGAATGTTTCTTTGTCTAAACTTTAAGACCACCCAGAGAAATGTTATTGGTCGTCAAACTTGATGATGTCACTAAACCAAAAGTTATATAATAGACTGTAATGAGATAGAAAAACGAGACCATTGTGAGAAGGCCAGTCTTTGGCCACGATGATGATCTCCCATGAGCGCAACGTAAGCAATTATGCTATTCTTTTGATCTAATAATGGGAAAATAGAACCAATAATTCAATAAATCCTGGTTATAATTTTAAAACCTTGCGCTGGTGTCATTTTGCATGTAGAATTATTTTCAAACCTGAAGCTTTCACAAATGGCGTCAATGCCCCATGCTCAGTGGAGTATAGGCAGAGTCATGTGTCCTCTTTTTTTTTTTGTCTTCACAAATATGGTAACCCTACGAAGGGAACAAGATAGGAATGATGTTTCTTCTTTCACCACAAACTCTGCTATACATCCACTACAGTGGCTGCCTTTGAGGCTGGGTGAAAAGCAGTGACAACTGTTATCAATTAGCAATGTTACTTACCGTAACAGTTGTTATCCAGGGACAGCAGGCAGCTATTCTCACTAGTGGGTGATGTCATCCGACAGAGCCCCGACACGGACATCTTGAAAGCATGTCTTGCTTGAAGAAACTTAGAAGTTTCGAGATGCCCGCACCGCGCATGCGCCAGTGCCTTCCCGCCCGATGTACCGGGCGTGTCTCCTCAGTTCAGGTAGCTAGCCTGAGAAGCCAACCCAGGGGAGGTGGGTGGGACGTGAGAATAGCTGCCTGCTGTCCCTGGATAACAACTGTTACGGTAAGTAACATTGCTTTATCCCAGGACAAGCAGGCAGGTATTCTCACTAGTGGGTGACCTCCAAGCTAACCCCAAAGGGATGGTGGGAGAGTTGGCAATTTCAAGAGAATAAATTTTGTAACACTGTTTGGCCAAACTGTCCATCCCGTCTGGAAAAAGTGTCCAGACAATAATGAGAGGTGAATGTATGAACCGAGGACCAAGTGGCAGCCTTACAAATCTCCTCAATCGGTGTCGATCTGAGGAAGGCTACAGAGGCTGCCATTGCTCTGACCTTATTGGCCGTGACCTTACAGGGAAGGGATAATCCAGCCTGGGCATAGCAGGAAGAGATACAAGCCGCCATCCAGTTAGAGATGGTACGCTTCGATACAGGTCGTCCCAACTTGTTTGGATCAAAGGAGACGAAAAGTTGAGGAGCAGTTCTGTGAGGCTTTGTGCGATCTAAGTAGAAAGCTAAAGCACGTTTACAGTCCAGAGTGTGCAAAGCAGCTTCCCCAGGATGAGAATGAGGCTTTGGAAAGAACACTGGAAGCACGATGGATTGGTTGATGTGAAATTCAGAGACCACTTTAGGCAGGAATTTCGGATGAGTACGAAGAACCACCTTGTCATGATGGAATACAGTGAACGGTGGATCCGCCACTAGGGCCTGAAGCTCACTGACGCGGCGAGCAGACGTGAGGGCCACCAGAAAAACCACCTTCCAGGTGAGATACTTAAGTGGAGCCTTGTTGAGAGGTTCAAACGTAGGCTTCATGAGATGAGACAGGACAACATTGAGATCCCAAACCACAGGAGGAGGTTTGATAGGAGGGTTGACATGGAAAAGCCCTTTCATAAATTTGGAAACCACAGGATGAGCAGACAAAGGTTTCCCCTGTAGAGGCTGATGGAAAGCCGCAATAGCACTCAGGTGGACTCGTATGGAGGTAGACTTGAGACCAGACTGAGATAGGTGTAGAAGGTAGTCCAATACAGAAGAAAGGGAAGCTCGCTGAGGTTCCGTGGCATTGGAAATACACCAGGAGGAGAATCTAGTCCATTTTTGGGAGTAGCATTGTCGAGTAGCAGGCTTCCTGGAAGCCTCCAAGACCTCCCTCACTGCTTGAGAAAACTGGTGAGGAGTTATGTTGAAAGGAACCAAGCTGTCAGGTGGAGGGACTGCAGATTGGGATGAAGTAGTGAACCTTGATGTTGAGTGAGTAGTGAAGGAAACACTGGAAGAAGTATGGGCTCCCTGCTGCTGAGTTGAAGTAGAAGGGAGAACCAAGGTTGTCTGGGCCACCGAGGAGCAATTAGAATCATGGTGGCATGGTCTGATCTCAACTTGACCAGAGTCTTCTGAATGAGAGGAAAAGGAGGAAACGCATATAGGAAGCGATTCCCCCAACCCAGCAGAAAAGCGTCTGCCTCGAGGTGGAGAGGAGTGTAGATCCTGGAGCAAAACTGAGGCAGCTTGAAGTTGTGGGGGGCTGCAAAGAGGTCTATCTGAGGTGTCCCCCACTGTGCAAATATCTGATGAAGGGGTTTGGAATTGAGCGTCCATTCGTGAGGTTGGAGAAGACGACTCAATTTGTCTGCCAAGACATTGTCCTTCCCCTGAATGTAGACAGCCCTGAGGAAGGTGTTGTGGCGGACCGCCCAATCCCAGACTCGAAGAGCTTCCTGGCAGAGGGAGGCCGAGCCCGTGCCCCCTTGCTTGTTTACATAATACATGGTGACCTGATTGTCGGTGCGAATCAGGACCACCATGTCGTGAAGCAGATGTTGGAAAGCCTGAAGAGCATTGAAGATGGCTCTGAGCTCCAGAAGATTGATTTGATGGAGTCGTTCCGCACTTGTCCAGAACCCCTGAGTGCGAAGACCATCCAGATGAGCTCCCCATGCATAGTTCGATGAATCGGTCGTGAGAACTTTCTGGTGGGGAGGAGAGTGAAACAGCAAACCTCTGGATAGATTCGAAGAGGTCATCCACCAGAGAAGAGACTGCCGTAGAGCAGGAGTGACTACAATGTGGCGGGACAATGGGTCGGACACCTGAGTCCACTGAGATGCCAAGGTCCATTGAGGAATTCTGAGATGTAGTCTGGCAAAAGGTGTCACATGAACTGTGGATGCCATGTGACCCAAGAGGACCATCATGTGTCTCGCTGAGATGGACGGGCGAGAAGACACCGATTGGCAGAGTAGAAGAAGAGCATCCATGCGCTGAGGAGGAAGGAACGCTCGAAGTTGGATGGTATCCAGGACCGCCCCGATGAAGGGGAGAGTCTGGGTGGGCTGAAGATGTGACTTGGGAAAGTTGATCTCGAAGCCCAAGTGCTGCAGAAAACAAATTGTAGTCAAGGTCGCCGAAATGACCTCTGGGGCCGACGGGGCCTTGATGAGCCAGTCGTCGAGGTATGGAAACACCTGGAGACCCATGTTCTGGAGTGCAGCGGCCACCACCACCAGACACTTCGTGAAGACTCTGGGCGAAGAGGAAAGGCCAAATGGAAGCACTCGATACTGCAGATGTAGATGTCCCACCCGAAATCTGAGGAACTTGCGGGAGGCCGGATGAATCGGGATGTGAGTGTAGGCCTCCTTGAGGTCCAGAGAGCATAACCAATCGTTCTGCTCGAGGAGGGGATAGAGAGAGGCAAGGGTCAGCATACGGAACCGCTCCTTGACCAAAAACTTGTTGAGGACTCGAAGGTCCAAAATGGGCCGCAGATCGCCCGTCTTCTTCGGAACTAGGAAATACCGGGAGTAAAACCCTTGGTTTTGCTGATCTAACGGGACCGGCTCGACGGCCCGAAGCCGAAGCAAAGCCTGAGCCTCCTGGAGAAGAAGAGCGGTCTGCGTTAAGTTGGAAGGATGCTCTCTTGGAGGGTGGTCCGGGGGGACCCGTTGGAAATGAAGAGAGTATCCCTCTCTTATGATGGTAAGGACCCAAAGGTCTGTGGTGATTGACTCCCATCGATGACAAAAATGATGGAGACGACCCCTATGGGAAAAACCGGGGAAGACAGAACGTCGGTTATGCTCCCTGGAAGAGAGTCAAAAAGGCTGAGTAGCCTTGGGTGCAGCCGGCATCTGAGGCTTCTGCTGAGTCTTTTGCGGAGGCTGTCTCTTCGCAGGCTGTCTCGCAGGAGGAGTCTGCCTCGGTTGATAACGCCGCTGGTAAATTTGAGGCGGTCTAGATGGACGAGACTGCTGAGGCTTCGGTTTAGGACGTAGAATAGACTGAAAAGACTTTTCATGGTCCGACAGCTTTTTAGTAACAGTTTCGATGGACTCATCAAATAGATCCGCTCCTGCACAAGGTACATTTGCAAGTCTGTCTTGGAGGTTCGGATCCATATCGATGGTTCGAAGCCATGCCAGGCGACGCATGGCAACCGAACATGCCGCAGCTCGAGCTGAGAGCTCAAAGGCATCGTAGGAGGATTGCATCAGTTGAAGGCGTAATTGGGACAGGGTCGCCACCACCTCTTCAAACTGGAAACGAGCCTGAGCATCGATGAAAGGAATGAACTTGCGGAGCACCGGCAAGAAAAAATCCAAGTATGAAGAGAAGAAAAAGTTGTAGTTGAGTACTCGAGTCGCCATCATCGAGTTCTGATAGATACGTCTACCAAACTTATCCATCGTTCTCCCCTCTCTGCCCGGAGGCACGGAAGCATAGACTTGGGAGGGATGAGAACGTTTGAGAGAGGACTCGACTAGAAGGGACTGATGAGAAAGTTGAGCTCCCTCAAACCCCTTGTGGTGAACGATGCGGTATCGAGCATCCAGTTTACTGGGAACTGCAGGCAAGGAATACGGTGTCTCAAAACAGCGCATGAAAGTCTGGTCCAGCAGCTTGTGTAGAGGAAGCCGAAGTGTCTCCGCCGGAGGGTGAGGTAAATGCATGGTGTCCAAATACTCTTTAGAATATTTGGACCCAGTGTCCAAAGTCACATCCAAGTCATCCGCCATCTGTCGGAGAAAGGATGAGAAAGACAGTTGGTCCGCCAAGGCCGGCCGACGAGACGGGCTAGAAGACGTGGAAGCCTCCGGGTCCAGGGAGAGCTGAGATCGGCAGGGAGAATAGGAGGTAGATGGTTCCTCATACTCCGGCCCCTCCGGCTGGGACAAATCCGACGAGGAGTATCCCAAACGCTGCATCTTCTTCTGCGGAGACACCTCCGAATGACGTGAGGAGTGCCGAGAAGAGTGCCGAGATCGATGCCCCTCCCGGTGACGGGACGGAGAACGAGATCTTCTATGCATCGATTGGTCCTTTGAAGCCTCAAAGGAATGGATAGGGCTCGATGCAGTGGATCGTAGAGGTGGCAGAGATGCAGATTCACGCAGCGCCACCCAGGTCTGGTATGGAGTGCGGAAGAACTCCTCCTGCGATGCAGTATGCCCAGGACTACGATTATCATGAGCCGCCCTAGCACCCTGTTGGCTTGGAGGTGTGATGGGCTCCAAAGGTGGCATCTCAGGAAGGGAAGCCCTTCTGGAGGATTCCGCCGCCCTCCGCCGATCCCCCTCGTCGAGTAGAGAGATCGAACGACGAGGAGGAGGGGGAGGGGGCGGACCGCCCTCTGAAACCGGGGTCGGAAGCTCACCGTGAATGTTGGCGATAAGCCGGGGTCCCATAGTGCGCATAAGCTCGACAAACTGAGCTTCTAGCAGGGAACGAAGCGAAGCCGATATGGAGGGATCCGCACCGAAAGGGGGTCCTCCAGTATGGTCTTCGCGCTCCTTCGTGGCCAAGTGCTTCTGCTTGCTAGCTTTAGGCACTTTGATGACCACAGGAGGGACAGTGGAAGGCGGTACCTGAACCGAGGAGACGGAAGCAGGCGCCGATGCTGAACTCAATGCTGAAGCCGGTGCGAACGATGCGGGCTTCACGATGCTCGATGCAGGAGTCGTCGATGCAGGTTTCGAACGGACCGGCGAAACCTCAACAGCCGCAGCAGCAGAGATGTCCTTGGCAGTCTCCATCTTGAACATCGACTCCCAGAGCAAGCAGCGCCGCTTAAACGAGCGCGCAGTGAGCGTGGAACAAGGCCGGCACGATTTCGGAACGTGTTCCGGACCAAGACACTGAAGGCAGCGTCGGTGTGGGTCCGTCAGCGAAATCGCACGCTGGCACTTGCTGCACTTTTTAAAACCGGTGATTGGTCGGGACATAGGCCGGAAAATCGACGCTGCAAGGTCGAAGCCGCTAGGCCGCAGCCACGAGGCCGGCCCGGCCGAACCGCCGGAAGAAATAATTTTAAAATTTTTTTTTTTTTTTTTTTTTTTTAGAAAAATAAAGTAAAATTGAAATAAAATCAAAGAAATAAACAGAAACGCGGGTTAATTAGAAGGCAAAAACTGAATTTCAGTCAGCGCAGAATGAAGTACAAACTTCTCAGCTCCGCGGAAAGAAAAGAACTGAGGAGACACGCCCGGTACATCGGGCGGGAAGGCACTGGCGCATGCGCGGTGCGGGCATCTCGAAACTTCTAAGTTTCTTCAAGCAAGACATGCTTTCAAGATGTCCATGTCGGGGCTCTGTCGGATGACATCACCCACTAGTGAGAATACCTGCCTGCTTGTCCTGGGATAACATTTATTCCCAGCCTCAGCAGCAGCCACTGCAGTAAATGTATACTTCACCCTCCGAATCCGCGGTTTCAGCATCTGTGGATTCGGTTATTCGAGATTTTTTTTATTTTTGTCCATTTTTTTTTTTTTTGGGGGGGGGGCATTTTTAAGCCCTCTTAGACCCCCCTTAAGCCTTACCTAGTGCTAGTGGGCTTTCGGGGCAGGACGGAAGCTCACGGCAGCCATTTCCTATGAGTGATTTGCACAGAGCAGGAGCGTAGGAAGATTGCTCCAGCCCCCAAAAACCCACTAGACCACGAGGTAAAGCTTAAGGGATGCTGGGAGGAAGCGGGGGGGGGGGGGGGGGTCAGAGCCGGCCCGAATATTATTTGCGGTTTTTTTAATATTCGTGGGACAGCTCCGCCCCTAACCCCTGTGGATACAGAGGGAGAAGTGTATAGTAGAGTTTGTGGTGAAAACAGAGAAATAATTCTTATCTTGTTCCCTTTCCAGCTCCTTACTGGAAAGGGAACAAGATAGACCACAAACAGAATAAATTACATCAAGATAATAAAACATCTAAAATAGAAGACTAACAAAATTCACCAGACAGCCTCCCACCCCCATCCCCTTTGCAGAGAATGACCTTCACAATCTGCAATTCCACACAAATATGAGTACATTTACATACAAGTTTGCCATTATTAAATTTTTCACAAATCTCTAAAAATATCCTCCACAGTGAGCAAATTGATATCCCACCATATACTGGCTTCTTGCTGGCTTTCTCGAAAGCATCCATCTTGCTCCCACTGCACAAAGGGCATGGCATGTTCTTTGAGATGTCAGGCTCAACAGATCTTCTTACATCTCCCACAGAAAGAGACCTTAAAACTGGTAGAAAAAAAAAGAAAAAGGTCTGGCTAAAAGTCCTAAAAATTTAATGCATTGTGCCGAGACTCATTGGGGCCAATAGTCAGACCCCCAACAGAGAAGCTGGCTAACTCTCGTGGTCAGCGCTGAGCCTGGATATTCAATGCTGGGCCATTTCTGGTGACGTCTATTTCTGGCCAGATGAAAAATTAGTTGTCTAAGTCGATTTTAAGCACTAGCCAATTAAGTTATAGTGGCCAAAGATAGACCAGCTATTTCCTCAACCCGATTTGGCCACTATACTTGGCCCGTCGGCCCTTAACAATTAGTGGCAATCGCATGATATAACCAGTTTAGCTTTAGCTGCTAAGTGCTAATATTAAGCAGAGATAGCTGGCAGTATCCCACTGAATAATAACTCTTAGCCAGCCAAATGCTATTTAAACAGCCAGGAACCGTTCTTGGCTAGTTAAATAGTGTTGAATATTGGGCAGATCCGATACAGGAAGGAGAAATTAGGTCCATACCTGCTAATTTTCAGCTCCAAGAGTTCAGCATTGGGTAGATAAGGGACACACAGTAGATCAAATAAGATGGAGGATTATAGATTTTGTGGAAATAGGGAAGGAGGATGGGAATTTAGAAGAAAGGCTGAATTTTAAAGAGCAAAGGTGGCTATATAGACTTAATACGGTAACACCGCATGGTCTCAATGCGAAGTTAGACTGACTCTCACTAATTTAAGCTGTCTGTAAAGTGAAAATAATAGCCCCGCTCCTTTCCTCAGAAGTGATTTGCATAAAAAGATGATGTTGCCGGTCAGCTGAGACAAGCGTCGGATATTTAAGCTTTAAAAAGAACGCCGCCACCATCTCAGTTTGAAAAGGTGGTCGAACAGGAAGGTGGTGTGATAAATAGGTAGGTTTTTACCTTGTGACAAAGTAGCTTTTAAAAAAAAGGGTAATATTTTATAATGAAATTTTCAAGTATTTATAATGAAAGTTTCAAGAGTTGTATTTTATATTATAGAGGAAAAGCCTTGAGAAAGCTTCGGGCAAAACATGTCGGCTGCATTTTTCCCTGATTTTGAGAGCAAGCAGTTAAATAACTTAAAAAATTGAATTGAAAAAACCCCAAATGATTTATACTGTTAAGAACCAGTGATGATTGGACACAAAGCTTAAGGCGATGAAATGCTTGAGCCTTAAGTGGCGTCACTGAGGTTTTAGAGCAGGGCTGCCCAAGTCCAGTCCTCGAGATCTACTGGCAGGCCAGGTTTTCAGGATTTCTACAATGAACATGCATGAGAGAGATTTGCATACTAAGAAGGCAGTGCATGCAAATCTCTCTCATGCATATTCATTGTGGATATCCTGAAAACCTGGCCTGCCAGTAGATCTCGAGGACCGGACTTGGGCAGCCCTGTTTTAGGGGGATTGCCTGAAATGAAGTTAATGGAATATTCACAGGCATATTCTACATGGTGGCTCAGATAATAACTGAAGACTAGTCTGAGGGAGCTAAAAGTGGAAGATACATGGTGCTTGCCTCATACTGGTTTTGGGAATACTTACCTGGGGATTTTATTCCAGTGTCCTGAGAATGAATGCAGGTGGTGGAGTCCATGCCTTCTTCAGGGCTAATGGACCCAGGGACTTGCATCTGATACTCTGCTCCTGTGAAACACATTCAAAGCTCAGCCAATGTAAAGAAGGTGATTACTACTGAAATACGGAGTGTGTTGGGTCTGCAACACAATTTTTATTGTGTGTTCTACATAGTGACTATTTTGACTGCATCACTTGTATTAGCTTTTAACTTGTGAAGAATCATTACCAATAAACTTTTACATCAAAAACTTTGTTTCCACAGTACTGTACTGTTTTTGTTTTAGGCTTTCACAACATTGTGCAAGACAGAAGACAAACTCCATCTGTAACAAGATTGTGTGAGACAGGTTACAGGTTGCATTTATTTTATATACCACTGTCTCATAAGTAAATAAAGCATTGTGCAATTAAAAAAAAAAAATTTAAAAATCTAAATAAAATAGAAAAGAACTCCATCAAAGAAGGTGGTATAGGAGCACCTCCATCTGAAACAGGAGTGGATGAGAAAGAAGGCAAAGTACAGGAATGGCTTTACCTGTAAAAGCACCCACCAAAAGGAATATGGTCAGACAAATATCCTTTCTAGAACTCCAGAGGTAAACCAATTTAGAGAATCTACTCAGAACATCAAGAATCAAGACTTGACAAGGAGTGGTGTTTCAAGCGTCAACAACCTGCCTCAAGAATTATAATACATACATATAAAAATATAAGATATGAGAAACATAGTATATTAATACATCTACAGAATATTAGACTGTCAGGGACAATGTGGATTAAATAAAATCTTATTAAGTTAAACTGAATATTTTGTGCGAAGACCATAGCTAATAATGCCTTAATATTCCTTTGTTTTTAACCACATCCTAATCAAGTATTTCATTTTGCATATTATCACTAATAATAAAACCCTAAGCGCGCATGTGCACTCCTACCTGCGTGTTCCGTAGCTCTGTGGCTGGTAAAATGTTAAAGAGTGCGGCGCGTGCGCACGTTCGGAGCTGACATCGGGGAGAGAAGGAAGTGGCAGCAACCGAGCTACGGAGCTAGGGGAGGGAAAGCTACAACCACTGCCGCTCCCTGGTTCGCATGGCCTTCTCCTCTGCCTCCACTCTCCCCTCTGGGTCAGAGCACCGTTGTAGCTCGCACGAGCCATGCTTTCTGCCCGCCTGGCGGCGAACCAACACCCCTTACCTCTGAATTTGAGTTTGTTGGGCGGGATGAGGATTTGTTCATTCGCTGCCATGGCGCTGGAAGCTGGTGGTGCTGCCGCAGAGAAGGGGTGGGGTGGGGTGGGCTGTTGGGGCGGCCAAAGGAAGGGGAGCGGGGCGCAGGCAGGGAACGGGAGGGAGGGAAAGAGACAGAAAGGCAGACAGACACACAGACAGTGGCCAATGAGAGAGAGAGAGAGAGACAGAAAGACACAGACAGCGGCCAAGGGGAGAGAGACAGAAAGACAGCGGCCAATGAGAGAGAAAGACAGAAAGACACAAAGACAGCGGCCAAGGAGAGAGAGAGAGATAGAAAGACAGACAGACAGTGGCTAATGAGCAGAGAAAGAGACAGAAAGACACACAGACAGCGGCCAATGAGAGAGAGAGAGAGAAAGACAGATAGACAGCGGTCAACGAGAGAGAGAGAAAGAGAAAGAAAGACAGCAGCCAACAAGAGAGAGAGAGAAAGACAGATAGACAGTGGCCAACAAGAGAGAAAGAGACAGAAAGACAGCAGCCAACAAGAGAGAGAGAAAGACAGATAGACAGTGGCCAACGAGAGAGAGAGAAAGAGACAAAAAGACAGCATCCAACAAGAGAGAGAGAAAGAGACAGAAAAACAGACAGCAGCCAAGAAGAGAAACAGAAAGACAGCAGCCAAGGAGAGAGAGAGAGAGAGATAGAAAGACAGCAGCCAAGGAGAGAGAGAGAGAGAGAGAGAGAGATAGAAAGACAGCAACCAAGGAGAGAGAGAGATAGAAAGACAGCAGCCAAGGAGAGAGAGAGACAGACAGACAGCAGCCAAGGAGAGAGAGAAAGAGACAAAATGACAGCAGCCAAGTAGAGAGAGAGAGAGACAAAAAGACAGCAGCCAAGGAGAGAGAGAGAGAGAGATAGAAAGACAGCAGCCAAGGAGAGAGAGAGAGAGAGATAGAAAGACAGCAGCCAAGGAGAGAGAGAGAGAGAGATAGAAAGACAGCAGCCAAGGAGAGAGAGAGAGAGAGATAGAAAGACAGCAGCCAAGGAGAGAGAGAGAGAGAGAGAGAGATAGAAAGACAGACACACACAGAGAGTGACAGAGGGAGACGGAAAGACAGACAGACAGCAGCCAAGGAGAGAGAGAGAGATAGAAAGACAGACACACACAGAGAGCGACAGAGGGACAGAGAAAGAAAGACAGACAGTGGCCAAGGAGAGAGAGAGAGAGAGACAGACATCATCAGAGACGTGGCAGAGCAAATCAGGGCAGTAGAAGGGCCCGAAGCAGCATGTGAAGACTGCTGCACACGCTGCTTAAATCGCCAGTCGGGCCTGCGGGAAGGGAAGGGGGGGAGGCGGCAAAGGACTTGGGTCCCGGGCAGCGGAAAGTTGCTGAGTTCCTCGGTGGGGGCGCTGAGCGGCCGCGATCCCTCTCCTCCCAGACCCCCACTCCCCCCCCCCCCCGCTGGAGGAACGAAGATCGGCGGCTAGCTGCGGTCCCGGCTTGTGGAGGCGATCGGCAGCTGGTGACGTATAAGCACGCATGCGCACTCCTGCGACCACAGACCTACTGATCACGGAAGCACGCAAATAGGAGTGCGCATGAGCGGCTAGCCTTTTATTATATAGGATGATAATGGGAATGTGGAAATGAGAAAACTTAATGGTGATATATAATGTTGAAAAAGTGAAGGCATTAATGGTGATCAGTTTAGGGTGTATATTAAAAATGGTGAGCCAAAATAGGCATTTGTGTGTGTGTTTTGTACTGTTTATGTTTTTTGTATTACCACACTTCTAGACACTGGGTTGTATAGTGCTTTAAGCTTGTAAAGACTCTACAACCGGCTGCAATACGGGTTTTTTCTCCTGGTAGAGTTTTTTCCGTGGTGGTCGCCGGTTGTAAGAGGAGCCGATGATTGAAGCAGGTCAGCTGTGTAGCTGAGTATTACAGGGGCTCTGGCGTTTATTGCCATGTCTTTAGCTCTGAGTCTCGATTTGTTTAAAGTTGCGATTTATGCGAGAGGCCTATACACCACAGTGTCTAGTATAATTTGTCAGAGTGGGATATCTATGTGTGTGTGTGTGTGTATATATATATATGTGTGTGTGTGTGTGTAATATATATATGTGTATATATGTGTGAATATATATATGTGTATATATGTGTGAATACATATGTATATATATGTGAATGAATGTATATATACTATATATGCAAATACATATGTTTTTATTTATATTTATATATATATATATATATATATATATATATATATATATATACACACACACATACATACACAATAAAACCTTGGTTTGCGAGCATAATTCGTTCCAGAAGCATGCTTGTAATCCAAAGCACTCTCATATCAAAGCAAATTTCTCCATAGGAAATAATGCAGACGTACTTGTATTGCAAGACCTTGCTCATTTAGAGAGAGAAGAACCATCGGCTCAGTTGTGATGTGTAATCAAAAGTTTTGCTTGTCTTGCAAAACACTTGCAAACCAAGTTACTTACCTCTGCTAATCTTCCTTCTTGTAAATCTCCTCTGGAGGCATAGTTTTGAGCATGAACCCACGAGTTCAGCCTCCAGAGGGATTATACAAGAAATATATGAATATAATGAATAGCAAAAAGATAATGGTTTGTCCTGAATTTAAGTTACATAATAGCAATGAGATAGTGGATACTGCGGATGGGCAGAATGGATGTGCCATTTAACTATTATCTACTAGCATGTTTCTCTGTTTCTATTTTTATATGACCCCTGTAGCAGGTTGTTGATGCTGAAACATGGCCCCATGTCAAGTCTTGATCTTGATGTTTTTGAATAAATGCTCTAAATTGGTTTACCTCTGATGTTCTAAACTTTTGGAAGGCCATATGTCCGACCATGCCCCTTATTGTGCTCTATTTAATGCAGGGTTCATTTTCCTTCCTGTATGATTGTTTGTACATTAGGGCAGAAAATACATAGTTGCTTCTTCCTATGACAAAGTTTATAACATAAATTGCTTTGTGATATTACATTACATTAGTGATTTCTATTCCGCCAATGCCTTGCAGTTCAAGGCGGATTACATCAAAGTTATCAAGAATTACATAAAAGCTTACAGGAATAGATACTGACCTGTGTAAGGTCCTCTGAAGGTGAAAGGATTGTACAGTCTTTGGGGAATCTGTTCCAGAGACCACGACTGCCTGTGTTTCTGATTCTGAGGCCTTGATAAAAACTGATCAGATTCTGAACCTAAAAACCAATCAAAAATTATATTCATTGCAAAACCATTTCTGAGTGGCTGTAGTAGAACCTTGCTCCCTCCACCCCTTAGTGAAAAGGAGTCACCATGCATTTAATGATGGCGCTAAACCATCGTTAAATGCACATATTTTCTCCCGATTATCAAAATGGCTCACCGTGATCTTTTCTGTGCTTTATAGCAGCCTATGACTGTACTATGGAAATGTGGTAGAATGAGGTAATTAATATTAAAACTGTAGTATAACAAGTTTATTAATATTAATATGATCTCTCTGGGTGAGTCTCGAAAAGGAACGCCCTTCCATTTATGAGGAATCGAAGCTGATATTTACCGGCAGAGTCTGAGCTGTCATAGCCTTACTTTCCTGTCAGTGCCTGAGTGCTGATTGGCTCAGGCACTGACAGGAAAATAAAGCAGCTTAGACCTGCCACCACGAATGGCCCCAATTCCTCCTAAATGGAGCCCAAAAACAAGCCTAGTGGTCTGGTTGCCTAGTGGCCCCCTCCCCCGCCATTGCCACTCCCCGCCGATGCTCCCTCCAATCCATGTGGAAAATCAGCAAGTTTTCCCCCCCTCCCGACAACCCCCACCACACCAAGCCTAGTGGGCCATACCCCCTCTGACCCCCCGGTACTGTTTTTGGTTGTTTTTTTTTAGAAGACTGACAGGAGGGATGCTCACTCATTCCCACTGACAGGCTTGCCTCTTCAAAATGGCAGACCTTTCCCTTCCCGGTACAACCTGGGATGCACTGAGGAGGGGCCTAAGGCCCTGATTGGCCTGGGTGCCTAAGGCTTCTCCCCCTAGTGGACTTGGGAGAGTCCTTAGTACCTGGGCCAATCAGGGCCTTAAGCCCCTTCCCGGTGCACCCCAGGGTACACCAGGAAGGCCCACCATTTTGAAGAGGAGTGAGCATCCCTCCTGCCAGTCTTCTAAAAATGGTATGGATAGGTTGGAGGGGGGGGACGGCCCACTAGACCATCAGGTTTAGAATGGGGGTGGGGTGGAGCTTACTGTCAGGGAAAAGTTTGCTGTCAGGGGAATACCCCGGCGTAGCTCTTGTGTGTGTGTTGTGTACATACAACAGCTGCACCCATTAAAAAAAACGCACACCTTGTTTGCCAGTTCAGGCAGGGAGAGCAGGGGAATCTTTTGGGGTTTTTTTTTTTGTTGGCAGGCAGGAGGAGCAGCTGTGCTAGTGATTATTTATCTGAGCAAGCGCCAGGCATAGTTCCTCTCCCCCTTTACCAGCGATTTACCGCACACATAGCATGCATATAATTTGCATGCTATTGTGCTGAGAATCACCTGTAAAACAAAAATCACTCTCACCGCGGTATTTTTTTTTTTTAACCGTGGTGTCAGAGTTTAGAGAATCTGGATCAATGTTTCATAAAAAAACCACACACAAGATCTGAAAAAACAGAAACTGGAATCTTCCTCCCCCCCCGAATATTCTCTCAAATTATGAACATCTTCCTCTCTCTTCATTCTTGATTTTCAAAGCCAACACAGGTGCAATATCTCTTGGTAAGTTAAACAGGTAGGTGTGGAAATAGAATGATGATGGGGAAGGAAGAGATTAAACATTTCAATACTACATTGAAGACTGGCATGCTAATGAAGGGGGTTTGTTCTGTGTAAGAGGACACTATGAAGCAGCAGACCACGGATCTGACATATAAAATAGAGAGCTGCACGGGAACGGGGCAGATGGGAATGCCGCGGAATCCATGGGGAGCCCCTCCCTGGGGTTGTAGGGATCCTGTGGGGATGGAGGCACTTTGAGGGTCTCCCACAAGCGTTACCTTGCTCGTTCAAGCAGTGCCTCTTTCTTCCTGCCCTCCAGCTGCAATCGCTCCTCCACAAAGCCACATGCAGAGCTCCCCACACATCACATGCAGCCAACTAGGAAGCCTTCCCTCTGCCATCAAAGCTGACATCAGAGGGAATGTTTCCAGCTCAGCCGTGTGCGGCTGGAAGGCAGGAAGAGGAAAGTCCCATCTGGAGAGCTCTAGTACACAAATGTGGGAGGGAGACACAAACTTGGACCACAGAAAGGAGGGAGAAAGTGAGCACGTTGGGACAAGGAAGGGAGAGAGGGGCCATGAACTTGGGACAAAGGAGGTAGGGAGAGAAGGAGCGCATTGTGAGTTGGACATGGGAAGGTCAGAAACCTGGGAGAAAGGCTGGAAGGAAGGAAAGAAGATGGAGGGGTCACCAACTTGAGACACAGAAGGAAGGGAGGAGGCATTAATATGGGACACAGAATAGAGGGAGGAAGGGGTAATGAACTTGGGGCATAGATGGAGGGAGGGAAAGAGATGCTGAGGTCGGAGAAGAAATACAAAGGGAGAATTATTGGGCATGGGTGTGCGAGTGAGAGGGAAAGAGAAGGTGCACATATGGAAAGGATGAAAGAGAATTGCTGGGCATAGGGAGGGAGAGGAGTGAGGTAGAGATGCATGGGGAAGAGAAAGATGAGAGGGAGAAACGTTGGCTATGGTGGTAGAGACTGAACAGTGGGACAGATTGAAAGGATGGTAAAACAGGGAGACAAGACATTTTTTAGGTATATTATTGATAGGAAGAAGTGCAAAAGTGGCAATGTGAGACTCAAAGGTGAAGGGGAGGAATATGTAGAAACTGATAAAGAAAAGGCCGAATTGCTTAACAAATATTTCTGTTCTGTGTTCACGGCCGAAGCGCCGGGAGTGGGTCTGAAGAAGACAAATGTGAATACGGATGGAGGAGTAATAGATCCTGATCGATTTTCAGAGGGTTGTGTTCGTGAGGAGCTAGCTAAAATAAAGGTAGACAAAGCGATGGGGCCGGATGGTGTACATCCGAGGGTGCTGAAGGAACTTAGGGAAGTTCTGGTAGCTCCGCTGACTGACCTTTTCAATGAGTCTCTAGAGTCGGGAGTGGTACCGGAGGACTGGAGAAAAGGGCGGATGTGGTCCCTCTCCACAAAAGTGGAAGTAAGGAAGAAGTAGGAAATTACAGGCCGGTAAGTCTGACTTCTGTGGTAAGCAAATTAATGAAAACGCTTTTAAAACAGAGAATGGGCAAGTTTCTGGAATCCTGTGGATTATAGGACTGGAGGCAACATGGATTCACTAGAGGTAGGTCTTTTTTTTTTTTATAATTCTTTATTCATTTTCATATTTTACATGAAGTGTACAAAATATTGAGTTACAACTAATGAATACACAATATCACTTTTATATCTATTACATAATATTCTGAACAAATTTTTTTTATCCCCTCTCCCACCCCCCACCCTTCAAGACTAGAGGTAGGTCTTGTCAGACAAATCTGATTAATTTATTTGACTGGATGACAAGAGAATTGGATAGAGGATGTATGCTAGATGTGGTGTATTTAGATTTTAGCAAAGCCTTTGACAGTGTTCCACAAAGACGTCTAATAAATAAACTGAGTGCCCTTGGGATGGGTCCCAGAGTAACAGGCTGGGTCAAGAACTGGTTGAGTGGAAGGCAATAAAGGATAGTGATCAATGGAGATTGCTCTGAGGAAACAGATGTTACCAGTGGTGTGCCTAAAGGTTCTGTTCTTGGGTCTGTTCTTTTTAACATTTTTATAAATGATATTGCTGAAGGGTTGTCGGGTAAGATTTGCCTCTTTGAGGATGATACCAAAATCTGCAATAGAGTAGACATGCTGGATGGTGTGAATAACATGAAGAAAGACCTGGCAAAGCTTGAAGAATGGTCTGAAATTTGGCAGCTATAATTTAATGCTAAGAAATGCAAGGTCATGTATTTGGGCTGCAAAAATTTTCAAAAAATTCATCCAAATATCTTAACCCTTCTTCACCTACCTCAAGATATCACTTCCCCAAATAACCCACCTAAACACCTTCCATGCAAACAGACCCCTAAAATAGATAGGTAATCTTACCTACTCTAACTACATTCTCTTTGTCTATATCACACAGTTTGGCACTATCATTTTACTATCCAACCCCTAAATCCCCTTAGGAATCTATCCAGCTATCTCTCCTCTGACAAAAAATAAAAAATTGTATCTTCACTGGAAAATGTCCAGTCAAATCTTTTGTAATCCGCCTTGAACTGCAAGGTATAGGCGGAATAGAAATCCGTAATGTAATGTAATGTAATGTAAAACCCGAGGGAACGGTACAGTTTAGGGGTGAAGAACTTATGTGTACGACGGAAGAGCAGGACTTGGGTGTGATTGTATGTGATGATCTTAAGGTGGCCAAACAGATTGAAAAGGTGACAGCAAAAGCTAGAAGGATGCTAGGTTGCATAGGGAGAGGTATGGCCATTAGTTTTTCCTGTTTTGCCAATGACAATAAGAACGCCAGCAGTAAATTATCAATGATTGCTGCATGATAATAGTTTTTGAGGCTTTTTCATCACCTGTTTTGATTTCAATTTTAGATCTTAGAGAGGTAGCCCACTGCTGGTGACATTTTTTGTAATTATTGTTTAATTGTCACTACGATAGTGTTCTTGAGAGTCATTTAAATACCTACGTAATATAAATGTGCATGAGTCAAGTCTCTTTCATTTGAAAGGAAACTCTGCAATGAGAGGGCATAGGATGAAGTTAAGAGGTGACAGGCTCCGGAGTAATCTGAGGAAATACTTTTTTATAGAAAGGGTGATAGATATGTAGAACAGTCTCCCGAAGAGGTGGTGGAAACAAAGACTGTGTCTGAATTCAAGAGGGCCTGGGATAGGCACATGGGATCTCTCAGAGAGAAAAAGAGATAATGGTTCCTGTGGATGGGCAGACTAGATGGGCCATTTGGCCTTTATCTGCCGTCATGTTTCTATGATGCAAGAGGGAAGAATGCTGGACATGGTAGTAGAGGGAATGGAGGGAGAGATGTGACATGGTGCTGGAGAGGGGTAACAGAAAGAGAAATGGTGGGCATGGGGCTAAAGATGCTGCACATGGGCCAGGGGATGAGAGAGGGAGAAAAGTTGGATGTGGCAGTAGAAGAGGTGGGAGATATGCACTATGTATCCTTCTCTCTCTCTTTCCCCACTCCCTTGCAGCATGGGAGGGAATGAGAGAAAGCGAGATGATAACTTTATTTTTTTTTTTTTAATCCCGTCATGATGGATAGTGAGAGAAAGAGGGAGACATGTTGTACATGGGGATGGAGGAGAAAGGAAGAAATGTTGTGCAGGAGTGAGTAGGGGAAAAGAGGGAGAATGATGCAGGATAGAAGGAAGTAAGGATGCTGTACAATGGGAGGGAGGGAAGAAAGAAATGTTGGACCATGGTAGGAGGAATCAATGGATAACAACCGCATGAAGAAGAATTTGCAGAAGACAGGAAAGTAGAAAATAGAGAAGCTGGAATCAATTTGATGGAAAAATAAATCTCCAGACAACAAAAGTAAAAAAAAATAATTTATTGACTGAAATATGTTAGCTTTGGGAAATGTATATAGCAGATGTTGCCCATGCAGCACAGAGTTCACTTTAAGATTCTTTCAACTATACATCAGATTTTGTATCATGTCTCCCTTGCTGTTTTACAAGGATTTTTTTTTTTTTTAATTTATCAACCTAGAACAGCGGTCTCAAACAGGCGGCCCACGGGCCGCATGTGGCTCTCCAAGTTTTATTTGCGGCCCGCGGTCTGGACTGGATCATTCTCTTCCTTTTGGAGCTGCAGCGTGTCTGGCCGGTTCGTTCCGTTCAAAGCCGCGGGTTGGCGGCTCCTTGCGCTATCCACTCCTGCATCAGAAGCCTCTCTGACATCACATCAGAGAGACTTCAGACGCAGGCGCGGATCTCGCAAGGAGCCGCCACCCGCGGCTTTGACCTGGAACGAGCCGGCCAGACATGCTGCTGCTCCAGTGGCGTACCAAGGGGGGGCGGTCCGCACAGCTGGCCACCCTCCACTGTTCTCCCTAGAGTGCAGCTCGTCTAGAGCAGTGGTGCCTAACCTGCTTCCCTTCCCTTCTCACCACTGCCATCGGGGAACAGGCCGGCACCGTGCTCTTTGATCTCCCTGGATACCGTGCTGGGTCTCATAGTATATGACAAGAGATGAAGACCTAAGGACCCATCCAGTCTGCTCTTTAATTACAATTTAATGATTAAAGCGTCTTTTTTTTCTTTGTTATAAAATTGTAATGCGTGTAATTAAAGGGCAGACTGGATGGACTGTTCAGGTCTTTGTCTGCTATCATTTACTATTAGACCCAGCACTGTATAATATGGTAATCCTCCCCGATGGCAAATTTTATATTAGATACATGGTCTGCTGCTTCATAGTGTCCTCTTGAACAGCAGACCCCTGGTATCCAATAGGTAATAAGACAATGATGAGTAAACTGTATTGTTATAGGTGGGCTATAAATTATTAAAAGTTTACTTATTTCTTTTTACAGTGGTGCCTCGCATAACGAACGCCTCGCACAGCGAACGCTGCGCACAACGAACTTTATGTCTTGCTCCCTACAACGAACTTCGTTTCACACAACGAAGTCGCCCGAGCTGCATCCTTCCGCGCAGGCACTGCGCTTAACTGCCCTCTCTCCGCCTGGCTCCCTCTTGCCCCCCCGACTCCCCGACACGATCGGGGCAAAAAGGAGCCCAAGCCCTCTTGCCCCGCCAATTCCCCAACTCCCCGACAATATCGGGCCAGGAGGGAGCCCAAGTCCTCCTGGCCACGGCGACCCCCTAACCCCACCCTGCACTACATTACGGGCAGGAGGGATCCCAGGCCCTCCTGCCCTCGACGCAAACCCCCCTCCCCCCAACGACCACCCCCCCCAAGACCCTCCGACCGCCCCCCCAGCCGACCCGCGACCCCCCTGGCCGACCCCCACGACACCCCCACCCCCCTTCCCCGTACCTTTCTGTAGTTGGCCGGACAGACGGGAGCCAAACCCGCCTGTCCGGCAGGCAGCCAACGACGGAATGAGGCCGGATTGGCCCATCCGTCCCAAAGCTCCGCCTACTGGTGGGGCCTAAGGCGCCTGGGCCAATCAGAATAGGCCCGGGAGCCTTAGGTCCCTCCTGGGGGCGGGGCCTGAGGCACATGGGCCCAACCCGACCATGTGCCTCAGGCTCCCTCCTGGCCCGAACAACTAGGGGGGGGGGTCGCCAGGGCCAGGAGGACTTACCGTAAGCACCGTAAGGAGGTAAAGAAGGAGATGTTAGGGCATGTAAAGTAAGGGCATGTAAACAGTACCCGGCGTATAAGACGACCCCCGACTTTGGGGAGGATTTTAAGGTACTGAAAAGTCGTCTTATACGCCGGCAAATACGGTATGTTTTTAGATGTATCTAAATAAAAATAATAACAAAAAATTTATCTTTTTTTATGTCATCTTAGCATATTTTATGCTACAGAACGAATTATTTTTTTTAACATGTATTGTTATGGGAAAACGCGTTTCACATAACGAACTTTTCGCATAACAAACTTGCTCCTGGCACCACTGTATTTAAAAAAAATGTATAACTCGCATATCTAACAATTCTATGCAGATAACAATAAAACACACATAATAAAATCAGTCAAAAAACATACAACATAACATTGCAAAAACATATTAATATAAAACTAATTCAAACATGAACATAAAAACACTAATAAGTATACACAGTATAAGACTTAGAAATCTTATTTATCATAACTATAATAAAAGCAAAACTAACAGCCTAAATTATGAAGAGAACACTCGCTCAAATAGCCTAGTTTTCACTATCTTCCTAAATTGCAAAATACCTAGCAAAATAAGCAGTTTTCTACTTGTGTGACTAGTAAATTATTGAATCAAAGGAACTCTTGCCTCACCAATCTACTACATTTCTTTGAAGGGGTGAATAAACATGTGGATAAAGGTGAACCAGTCAATATTGTGTATTTGGATTTTCAAAAGCCATTTGACAAACAGGACAATTGCCCTCGGCATCTCAGCTCTGGGGGGTCCCCTGTTGGCCTTCCCCCTTCTTTCAGCACCGGTCTGATGTCACCCTCACCTTCCCTGTCCTGCTGACAAACTGATCGCAGCAGAAGTGCTGCCTGTGGCTTCCTCTGTGCTTTGCCGCGGTCAGCCCCCAATGAATCCTGGGTGGAACGCGGCAGAAGAGTGGAGGAGGCTGCAAGCAGCGCTTCAGAATTGTTGCATTGGTCAGTTTTTCAGAGGAATGGGGAAGGTAAGAGCTACATCAGATTGGCGTTGAAAGAAGGGAAAAGGCATGCATGGCCTGAGGAAGCCCTCTGGACCAGCTGGTTTTTTTAAAAAAAGTACAAAGGGGGAGGGGTTTAAAGAAGTGTCAGACTGGGGGTGGGAGCGGTCAAGTGAAGGTGAAGAATTTGTGGGGCCTGGAAACAGAGGAGATTTAGAAAGATGGTGGGCAATAGTCTGGAGGGAGAGAAGAGAAATGGAGAGAAGTTGGACTCAGGGTGGTGTGGAAGAAGGGAGAAAAACTTAAAGGGAGAACAGTTGGATAGAGAAAGAGAGATAGTGCATCTGAGGAAGGAAGGGAAAGATATAGGATGGGAGGGTAGGGTGGTTGGGAAGAAAAAGGGAGAGATGGTGACCAGGGAGGGAGGGAGAGATATGGGATGGGAGAGAAGTTGGGAAGAAAAAGGGAATGAAGTTGGACCTGGGGATGTTAGGGAGAATGTTAGGGCTGGGGGTGGAAAGAGAGATGCAGCATCTTTTATTCCCCGTCATCCTACTGTTCAGAATCAAGGGGGAGGGAAGAAGAACAACAGAAGAGAAGGAGAAATGTTGGAACATGGGGGGCATGGGAGAGAAAAGGAGAAATGGACCCATGGGAGGAGGGCAGGAGAGAAGAGAGCTGGGAGAAGAAGATGTTAGGGGATGGGGAGAAAGGGACAGGGAGATATAGCTTGACGAGAGTGGAGAGAGGGAGTGGGATTCTGGAAATGATGGAGCTTTGTAGAAGAAATCAAAAGCAGAATGACAAGAAGATGAGTGAGACAACAGTGAGAGAGTAGCGAGTACAGTGATAGAAATGTGGTAATGGGGAATAGATAGAAGGAAACAGAAGGCTGTGAAAGGAGTGAGATGGGAAATAGGAGAGCTAAAGCATGAGAAAGGGAGATAGAAAGTGGGTAGATAGCTGAAAAGTAAAAAGTGGTGAAATTTGAGTGGATGGAGAGACAGAAAAGAAAAGAAAAGAAGGGTGGGAAGAGCTAAATAGAAAGATCAGTATATCAAAGACAGGTGTAGAGAGGGAATGAAACAAAACAGGCGAGACAAGAAAAGACATATGAAAAGCAACCACTAGAAAGAGAATTATCAGAAGACACAGGAAAGCAGAAGTAACAAAATGGGACCAACATGATAGAAAAACAAAAAAGTCCAGACAACAAAGATAGAAAGTATTTTAAATTTATTAACTGGAATATGTTAGCTTTGGGATATGTTTATCACAGATCTTTGTATCGTGTTCAGTGGTTTAGCAGACAGCTGATTCGGGGGGATGGTGGGCACTGGCCCTGAACACAAAATGGGTAAGCACCAAATTTTCTCCCTGCCCTCTCCATGCCCTTAAGTTGATGGGGAATCCCAAAGTTCTGTCAGCTGAAGACCTCTTCCTCCAGTACATTAGCCAGAATGCTTCAAACTCTGCGTCAGGTGGCAGCTCAGGGACACTGCTGTTAGCTGCAGAACTTGGAGATTTCTGGCTGCCAGACCAGAGGAGGAAATCTTCAACTGGCAGGGATTTGGGATCTCCACCAGCAAAGCAGGTGGCTAATTTTAGGAGATCCTAGAACCAGGACCCCTGTGTATTCAGTTAAAAAAAAAATGCATATCTGTTTTTATTTCTCTTGCTGAGCTTAATTTCTTGGAATTCCCAATTCTGTATTCGGTAAAAATCTGTCTGTGTTTTGAGTGTGAAGAAGTCAGTTAAAGTTGTTTTTATGTGTGATAGTAATGGCAGGAGGGGAAATTACAGGGAGAGAGCAGGGCAAAGAGAGATCAGGTGCTCCTCCTTAATTTCTGCTCTGGATCCCAGTATGTCTAAAACCAGCCCTGCATGTGGGGAAAGAGGAACCCAAACTATAGCTAATGATACAAGGTTCCACATTAGGAATCACTGCCCAGAAAAAGGATCTAGGTGTCAATACAGCTGATGCTTTCTGCTCAATGTGGAGGAGCAATAGCTAAGAAAGCAAATAAAATGTTAGGAACTATTAGAAAAGGAATAGAAAACAAAAATGAGAATGTTATAATGCCTTTGTATCGTTCCATAGTGCTACCACACCTTGAATACAGTGTGCAATTCTGGATACCGCTACTCAAAAAAAGATAAATTGTGGAATTAGAAAAGATACTGAGAAGAGCAACAAAAAATGATAAAGAGGATGGTATGACTTCCCTATAAGGAAAGGCCAAAGCAGCTAGGGCTCTTCAGTCTGGAGAAGAGATGGCTCACGGTAGATATGATAGAGGTCTATAAAATACTGAGTGGAGTAGAATGGGTAGACATGAATCGCTTGTTTACTCCTTCCAAAAATACTAGGACTAGAGGGGCATGCAGTGAAGCTACTAAGTGGTAAATTTAAAACAAACCAGTAAAAAATATTTCTTCATGCAACGTGTAATTAAACTCTGGAATTTGTTGTCAAATGATTTGGTGAAAGCAGTTAGCTTAGCAGGGTGTTATGCCAGTTATGCCCCAGCATATTACTGATAATTTTGTTTATGTATTCTCAAGTCTGCTGACCTGAACTCCTTACCCCCAAAGAAAAGTAATACCAGATGGTCTCTACAATAACCTTGCTTATTTGAGATCCTGACCTCTTTGATCTGACTTCCTTGACCACACCAAAAGGATAAGTAAAGACAAATGGCCTCTGTAACACCTTCTTGATAGCATCAAAGAGACAGTGCAACACCTATCCTGACTTCCTTTATTTGAGTGACAACTGGATAGCATCAAAGAGACAATAAACTGCAACACCTCCTTGCTTATTTGAGATCCTAACCTCCTTGATCTTCAAAGGGACGTTGACAAGTATTTGCTATCTTGACCTCTTTTGACCTGGGTGTTGTCAAAACAGATAACAAAAGAGGCCCGTAACATCAAAAGAACTGAGATCTGCTATCTTGACCTCTTTGACCTGAATATTGTCCAAACAACTTCAAAGGGACCGACCTGGGGTGTGCCTGAATCAAAGGACGCTGTTACTGCAGGACCAGCTGTTTAACTCAGCAGCTTATAAGGACGGAATTCTACTCCTAGAATTCAGAATCCTAGCCGGCTACAGGAACAGAAGCCACGAGGCTAAAGGGTCAGTCTCCCGTGTCCACTCACCTATCAATTGTATGGATTCTCCAATTGGGAAGGGAGTGTTTGCTTGGGATACGGTGAAGGTATTTAATTCTTATCATATATATATATATGTATAATAAAATGTTATTGTTTATGCTTTATATTGTCTGGGTGCTTTTCTGAGTGTTACTGATCATCCCACCTGTATGAAATTAGTGGCAGAACAAATTGGTACCAGGAAGTGGGGTAATCATGTGGTCAGAAAAGCTAACTAGAAAACAAGGGGTGGAGGAGCAGGCTCCCAATCCCTCCATTCCAAATGGGAATGAAATTATGGGAAAATTAATGACCACTGAGTGGTCTGTAGAAGCAGTAGAAGCAGGATTGTGTGAATCCTGTACTTTTGGAAGTGGGGATCCACATGAATTATGTGCCTCCTTACAAAAGGTGAAAATCTCAAAAGGAGAAGAGCAAGAAGTAATTTCTAGACAAGGAAGGATGATTTTGTCAGACTGGAGGAATTTGCATGAAGCTAAACAGGAATTACAATTGAAATCAGGAGAGCTGGAAAAGAATAGGTGTAATCAACTGCATGCCTTTGGAATGCTGCAATGTCAGAATAAGTTGTTAATAGATAAGGCCGTGCGATATGCACGATATAAATACAAAAAACGGAGGCGGAAAGTGAGTTACAGAAAAGTTAAAATCTTAAATTATCATCTGCCGGATAATTGGAATCCAAACAAACGGGATGGGGAAATTTGTGATTCAAATGCTAATAACAGTGAGGAGGATATATGTATTGAAGGAAAGCAGGCAGAAAGTTCAGAAGCAAAGCCAGTGAAGAGACAAAGATTACAGGGAAATTTGCAGACAGGAGAAAATCTAACTAAAAATTATGTTATGGAAGACTTTACTCAGCAAGAAGTCATGGATACGATGGCATGCTTTACACAGCAGCCTGGGGAACCACTAATACCATGGGTAATTCGGGTACAGGAGATGGGTGCAGCAGGGATTATGTGGGATGCCACAGATGCCCCTAAATTTGTTCAAATTAGTCAAGAAATAGCAGTACAAACTGCGTTACGGGAGGATCCTTATTCTGCAAAAAATGCCCAATGGTCTTTATTAGAGATAATTAGTAGGGGTGTCACGAGGCGATATCCACTTGAATCTGATTGGCCCTCAAATAATAAGATTTGGTATACATTAACAGATGCTCAAATGAGAATTAAGGAGGAGTCTATGAAGGCAGCCTTAGTAATAGGTCACGCTGACACATATATGTCATTACCTTTTACTGAGTCCATGAGAAATAAAATGATTAAGTATGCTGCACCAGCATACAAACAGGTAAAGATAACTTTGTTGATCAATCAAATAGACAGGACTATTTTTGAAGCCTTAGAAGCGGTCCGACAGTTAGGAGATCGGGGGGACTGGGGACCTCAAAATACTTTTGATAAAAAGAGAACAGGACAATCCAATTCAAACAGGGCTAAGCGGGTGTCTCGGAGGAATATGTTTTTGGCATTAATAAAAGATGGTATAAAGAGGGAAGAAATAGATGGAGAAGATACAGGGACATTATGGGGAATGTACAAAAGTAGAGAACAAAGGAGAGAGGGAGGATATTTTGGTGCCAACGGCCCCCCTGAGGAAATTGCTTCCATTCTTTATCCTGATTTAAAAGGGTGGAAGTGTTGGGAGGATCAATAATGTGAATGCCGAGTCTCAGTGTTTGCCTGGACCAAATTAGAACAGCGTCCGCAGGTAGAGATAAATATCTAATAGAAATCTGAGGAGCAAAAGGTACTATTCCTATAGTGGAACAATGTCCAGACATCCACTTGGCAAGGGAGGCAACAAGCTGTAGTGGACACTGGGGTGTAGGAATATAAATATCAGGATTGGGGGGAAAATTATACAAACAGGAAGAAAAAATTTTACAAATTTTAAAATTGGACAATTACCACTTTGGGATTAATCTATAGGATTCCTTGCCAGATATCCAAAAAGGGTTAACATGACAGCTTTCCGATGGAATCTATAGTTTTGGTAATATACATATACCAGACTACCACAAAAAATACTTACAGATGCCGAGAGGTGATAGAGAAAGCTAAACTGTAGAAATATTGCTAAGTGACCTTTATAATGTATAAAGTTTTGTTAGATAGTATAAGAAAGTTGCACTCCAAGTAATTTTGCAAATGTGTCTTTTACCTAAAACACTAATATTGTGAACCACTGTACATGCACGTAAACCTCTCTTGTATATTTTATAGATTAAAATTCCCTGCGTGCATTCTCTTACGATTGTGTGACAGAGCTTTGAAATGGAAGAAAATAGAAAAGAAGACCAGTAAAACTATATAGAGCAATTAACTTAAGTTTCTATCTCTATCTTTCTTTTAGAAGCTTAGTATCCAGACATGGTCAGGAGAACCAATTTCACTGTGCCACATTTAAAATACGTCCAGCACTGTGACCTGATAGTGGGAATCCAATGGATACCACATTTGTTTGTGACTCTTTTGATTAATAGTGTGCTTATTTACAGATTAAAATTAACCCTGAATCATTACCGATGGAAGAAAGCATGCCGGAGCTCTGTGTTTGTCTGTTTCTGTTATGTGTTGTCTGTTTTAACTTATGGGGTACCCCAACATTGCACATTGGCCATTTCCAGAGTTTATTCCACCCCTTCTATTAGTCCAAATGGTACCATATCCCTTTCCAAAAAAGATTCCCCCACATACCAGAAAGTATCTTATGAAAACCATGCTCACAATGATTTTATGCTAGGACTCACAGGCAATCGAGGCCAGCAGCGTGCCAGTTTTTTAGGAATAAAGGGGACGCCCATGTGGGATCCCTACGTGGGTCAGGGCAAAGGGTCTATAGAGTGGGCAGACTTGATGGGCCTTGGCCTTTTTCTGCCGTCATCTTTTTATGTTTCTATGTTTCTATACAGCCCAATGATAATTTAGTTAGGGGTTATATTATAAAAGAATATCTGAAGAGAAAAAATTAGAAAGCTTTATACCTGGTAAAATGGTGTTCATTGGTATTTGATATTTGCTAAATAAAAATAAAAAATGGTCTATCTTTATTTAACTTACCAGGTATAAACAGTGCAGTGCACATCTCTGACATAAGTTATTTTAGTATCACATTCTGTACGTGTGTATGGTCTCTCTTAAATGACATAATAATTATGTCCAGAACATAAAAAGGTGTATTTTCTGAATGTCTTACAGAATACCTTTAAGTGCATTAGTGTTGTTTCTCTTATCTCACACAAATACTACTTTACACACAAGTATTGTGTCAAATGTTATCACATTCTGTACGTGTGTATGGTCTCTCTTAAATGACATAATAATTATGTCCAGAACATAAAAAGGTGTATTTTCTGAATGTCCTACAGAATACCTTTAAGTACATTAGTGTTGTTTCTCTTATCTCACACAAATACTACCTTACACACAAGTATTGTGTCACATGTTATCACTTTCTGTACATAAAGTGGTTTTTCTCCTTTTTCTCTTATACTCTCTTTTACCACTAGGGGGGTTTAATGTAACTAAAGCATTGAAGCTAAACAATCATGAGGAAATATTTTCCTTGAAAAATCACGTACTGGGAAATGTTATTCCATATAGACTTTCATCCTTTTGTGATAAAATTGGTCAGCTCTACTCTCTCATTCTGATGATTTGGCTAACATGCTGGGTTAAGAGAAAATTTCACCAGACCGAGAAGATGACCAGACATACAGTGCCGTGCCATGAGGCTATTATGTGGCACCGACTTGGGAATAGAACTGAGCCTATATCCTGCCACTTCACATTAGGGCTGGTCTCTGGGGGTAGTGCACGTGACTTACATGAGTGAAGGCATGTGAGTGGCATAGCAAGCCTATTGAAACTGGAGCATAGCCAGACCCTAACCAAAGCTGCTAAGAAAAACAGGATACAAGATAACTGCAGTGATCGATGGTGAATATGAAGCTACCCTAAATGTATGTAAGCCATGAGTAAGAGCACAAATATAATATTAATAAGATTATTAATTTCCATGATTCCCTATACGTGATACTTTCAAGTAAAATGCCTAATTAGCTTGAAATATTAGGGAATGCAAGAATACCAGGTTTAGCCCATAAGGAAATAAATTATGAAGGGAAAATTAATTTTCCCATTTTACCTTTGCTTAAAAGTAGAATAGATACTATTGTTTCTGAAATACTGGCTGGCAAAGAAGCATATTTTGGCTCCAGAGTAGCAGATGTATTTAGATGGGAAGGTGAATGGGTGCCAAATACTATACATAATTATGAACTAACGCTACGATATGATCAGTTAATGTTACATGTCGTTAATGATATCACAAAGAATTAACTTGATTTAAAAACCACATCACATTCTGTACCCTTAGATAGAAAATGGTGTAAATTTTGAAATGAAACAATGTGTCCTTAGTACTGTTGAACTTGTGATTCCTGCTAATCAAGCTCCCTTTTCAGTATGTTTACAGAATGTTAGTATGTTGCAGTGGGCAAATAATGCAACTTATGAAATACTAACTTGCATTCTGTGGCAGATCATATTGAAGCTACCACTGCACTCCATGGGTGGGATGCTATTACTAGAGGCTGTGATATGGCACAAATGTTTAGCTATTAGGAGGACTTTTTATGGGAGCAGACTTAAGAATCCAAGGGTGGAATGTTATGCCAGTTATGCCCCAGCATATTACTGATAATTTTGTTTATGTATTCTCAAGTCTGCTGACCTGAACTCCTTACCCCCAAAGAAAAGTAATACCAGATGGTCTCTACAATAACCTTGCTTATTTGAGATCCTGACCTCTTTGATCTGACTTCCTTGACCACACCAAAAGGATAAGTAAAGACAAATGGCTCTGTAACATCTTCTTGATAGCATCAAAGAGACAGTGCAACACCTATCCTGACTTCCTTTATTTGAGTGACAACTAGATAGCATCAAAGAGACAATAAACTGCAACACCTCCTTGTTTATTTGAGATCCTAACCTCCTTGATCTTCAAAGGGACGTTGACAAGTATTTGCTATCTTGACCTCTTTTGACCTGGGTGTTGTCAAAACAGATAACAAAAGAGGCCCGTAACATCAAAAGAACTGAGATCTGCTATCTTGACCTCTTTGACCTGAATATTGTCCAAACAACTTCAAAGGGACCGACCTGGGGTGTGCCTGAATCAAAGGACGCTGTTACTGCAGGACCAGCTGTTTAACTCAGCAGCTTATAAGGACGGAATTCTACTCCTAGAATTCAGAATCCTAGCCGGCTACAGGAACAGAAGCCACGAGGCTAAAGGGTCAGTCTCCCGTGTCCACTCACCTATCAATTGTATGGATTCTCCAATTGGGAAGGGAGTGTTTGCTTGGGATACGGTGAAGGTATTTAATTCTTATCATATATATATATATGTATAATAAAATGTTATTATTTATGCTTTATATTGTCTGGGTGCTTTTCTGAGTGTTACTGATCATCCCACCTGTATGAAATTAGTGGCAGAACACAGGGTTTAAAAAAGGTTTGGATAATTTCCTAAAACAAAAGTCCACAAGCCATTATTAAGGTGAACTTGGAAAAAGTCCACTCTCTATTTCTAGGATAAGCAGCATAAAATTAGTTTTACTCTTTTGGAATCTTGTCAGGTACTTGTGACCTGGATTGGCTACTGTTAGAAACAAGATACTTGGCTTTATGGATATCTGTCACAGTATAGCAGCTCTTATGTTCTTATGACTAGGCGTGGTTCCAAAGAGAAGTATTTTATTTTTAAAAACTTGCTGCAAATCCCATCATTAAAGAAAAAACTGCACGTTTCCGCCAGCTGCTGTATGATGGGACATACACAGTCAAGTATACTGTATACTGGAAAATCCAGCAAACAGTTTTCACTCCTGGCCTAAACACATTCCCAAGAATGCCTATATTTTATATGAATATAGGTCTGTGCATACAATTTACCTGCTAGCAGGATCAGACTAAAGGTCTATCTAGTTCAGTATCCTGTCTCCAACAGTGCACAATTCAGATCACAAGTACCTGGCAGAATCCTAAAACATAGATTGAGAAATCCACAGCTTATACCCTGGGATAAGCAGCATGGAATCAAAGTCTACCTTAACTATAGTTTATGGACTTTCCCTCCATGAATTTGCCTACACTCTTTTTATACCTAGCTATATTAATTGCTTTCACTATATCTTCCAGTGTCTCATAATTCTAGTAATATTTAAAAAGGTAACTATCCCTTTTGAGTTGGTTAGTTCTATTTTTTTGAATTCCAACATTTATGACTAACTTTTAAAATCTACCCCTAATGTGTGTGCTGGGATCTGTCATCAGCGTGATTGGCATATCCAGAAGGGCATATTGAGAAAATTGAGGAAACAGTTCAAACTATTAACTGCTTACCAAGGTCCATGTCTGATTTTCGCCTATCCTGTGGTAGTGATGCCACTTGGATCTGTTCTACGGATTTCACTGCACAGGCAGGTTCCCTTCTCTCTTCTAAACACCCATTGGTGGGTTTCCTGTCAAAAGAGAAAGACTGTTCTTCTTGTGCCTGGTGTGGTGCTGAAGGGAAAAGGATACAGAAAGCTGAAAGGTACAAGCGAGGGATAAGGGAAAGGAGGGCAAGGAAGAGAAAAGCATTCTACCATGCACTAACAGCTGTATAAAAATATGTCATTAGTAGGCCTTGGAGAGTGCAAGCTTTTAGTATGGGTTCTTAGTAAATCAGCTCCAAAGACAAAAGCAGGAATAACTACTCAATGCACCAAAATCTGACAAAAAAGGACAAGGAAAGGAAAGGTATCCCCAAAATCTAGTCCTCGTACCAGGTCAGTCGTATTTCAGATTTTCATAATGAACACGCAGATCCATGGTGAGACCACACCTGGAGTACTGCGTCCAGTTTTGGAGGCCACATTACCAAAAGGAAGTGAAGAGAATTGAGTCAGTTCAGAGAATGGCCACAAGGATGGTCTCAGGACTTAAAGATCTTTCATATGAAGATCATATGAGCAGTCTGCGCTTATACTCGCTCGAGGAGCGCAGAGAAAGGGAGGACATGATAGAAACTTTCAAGTACATAATGGGCCACATCGAGGAGGAGGAGGAGGAAATCTTTACTCTTACTGGGTCCCACGGTGACAAGAGGACATCCGCTAAAACTTAGGGGAGGAATATTTCATGGGGACAAGAAGGAAATACTTCTTTACCGAGAGGGTGATTGATAGATGGAATGGTCTTCCACGTCATATAGTCAAGGCTAGTAGCATGCTCGACTTCAAGAGACGATGGGACAAACATGTGGGGTCGCTACAGAGGTATGATAGAGGATAGTTTCTCTAGGGTGGAAGGGATCATGATTGTGCAGACTTGTTGGGCCGTCGGCCTTTTTCTGCCGTCATATTCTATGTTTCTATAAGGCTTATTTACATGTACTACCTGCACTGTATGCAAATATACCTTGTGAATGAAAGATTAGGTTCTTACCTGGATAACCTTCTGTCTGTTAATCCTCTCAGGAGTCCATATGTATGGTGATCTATCAGTTTTCCCAAACTGGACTTGCAGAAGTGTGAATACGTATGAGCTTTGAACACCTCCCTTATGGAAGCGGAGCCCAGTCACCTTTCAGATACATCCCAAAGCAATCAAGTTCCACTGGAACAGAAACTAAAGGACGGGAACGGGGAAAGACCCCACATACATTATACAATTCTGTTCTGTTCTGTAACTTAGAAACAAGAATTAGAACAATGAATTTGTATAAAACAACCTTAAGAGAACCAACCTGTTGACTACAACTAGCAATAACAAATAAGGAGCCAAGATTTCTTCACATACAATACAGCCATCTGACTGACAGGAGAAGAGCTCCAGGCCTGGAATCTAGAAACATCTGAAGCAGAAAAATAGGCAAAACAGAATATACTGAGGGCAGGCAGTATGGATTTCTGAGAGGATTAACAGAAAGAAGATTATACAGGTAAGAATATAATCTTTTATTCTGTTACATCCACTCAGGAGTATGGTGACGTACCAAAGCAATGGTTGACATCTAAGGAGGGACAGAAGAGCCTGCCTGCAAGACCGAAGACCCCAAAATGGCATCCTCTTGAGCCACCACATCCACTCTGTAAAATCTGGAAAAAGTATGCATAGTAGCTGTTCTACAAATCTCTGCGAGAGGAACTGCCTGAGACTCCACCCACGAAGAGGCGACAACCCTGGTGGAAATGTGCCTTGAGAGAGACTAGAGGCTGTTTACTACAGGCAGTGTATGCTAAAGAAATAGCCATACAAAATCTTGCTACAGAGGCCATGGATGTCAGCCTGCCACACTGGGACTAGCTGGTAAGCATGAACAGATAGTCATTGGTCCTTTCCAATTACTGAAGCAAAGATCTCCGCACATCAAACTTCTATCCTGCTTGTCTGAGCCTGTAGATTGAAAAGCAGGCAGATGATACTCCTGATTGACAAGGAAATCAGACATAACCGTCGGAAGAAAGGAGGTACAGGACAGAGAGTGATACCCGCTTCTGTAATTCTAAGGAAAGACTCCCTAAAGGAGAGAGCTTGCAGCTCCGAGATATGCCGTGCTGAAACAATACAATTTTGAAAATAGGCACTCTATAAAGTAAAGGAACAGTCTATGTATAATTTTTATCCACTCCTAATCGAACTCTGCTCAGAGACATGATGGCAGTATCCACCAGAGACACTGATAAAGCTAAATTCGTAATATATTCTTAAGCTCTCAAAGTATAAGTAGTAGCTTAAGCAATAACAACTAGCAACAGTTTTGACCTATATTGAACACTGCAATGATTGGGTGGTGAGGTGGTGGATACTGCCTTCATGTCTCTGAGCAGAATTCGATTAGGAGTGGATAAAAATTATACATAGACTGTTCCATTACTTTATAGAGTGACTATTTTCAAAATTGTATCAACTATTTTTAGTCACTAAACATAATAGTATTGTTGAGTTCATTGGCCCTTTAGTATTTTTTGTGCTGAAACAATAGACATCAGAAATACAGTTTTGACCATGAGATCCAAAAGGGAAGCATCTCCAAGTGGCTCATATGGGGGGCCTTGGCAAAACCCTTTAGGACAATGTTAAGATTCCATGAAAGTAAAGGATGTTGCAACGGAGGTCTGAGTCGAAGCACACTTCTGAGGAATCTGGTCACATCTGGATGAACCGTAAGTGAAACCTTGTGACTCTGTGCCAGAAAACAGGAGAGCCAGGCCATCTGCATTTTCAGATAGGCTACTGCAAGACCTTTCTCCAGTCCAGCCTGAAGGAAAGCCAGGATGACCGAAACAGGAGCCTGTAGTGGTTACACTTGGACCTTTTCATACCACTGTTGAAAAGCCTTCCAAGCTTTAGCATAGACCGCCATAGTAGATGGCTTCTTAGTCCAGAGGAAAGTAGAAATGGCCACATCTGAATACCCCTTGCAGATCAGAGCCTTGCACTCAAAAGCCATGCCGTAAGACCAAAGTGCTATGGATTCTCCATGGGGACTGGTCCCCTGACTCAGAAGTCCACGATGAAAAGGCAGCTTGAGGCTCCTATTCTGCTGAAGATGTACCAGGTCCATAACCACCGACAGTGAGGCCAGTCTGGGGCCACTAGGATCATATGAACCAGACAAGTTGCGATCCTGTGAATGACCCAGCCCACTATGGGTCAAGGGGGAATGACATAAGATCATCGTAAGGCCAAGGCTGGACCAATGCATCTAAACCCGAGCTTCCAGGTTCCTCTTTTTGACTGAAGAAGCACTTCACTTTCAAGTTTTTGACAGAAGTCATCAAATTCATCACTGGCTTGCTCCAATAGCGTAAAATGAGTATGAACGCTTTTTTGGAGCGTGACCATTCCCCAGAGTCCAGAAACTGACAATGTAGGAAGTCAGTCTGAATGTTTTCTACATCGGCCATGTGGGCCGCAGAAAGAGCCTGAAGGTGGGCTTCTGCTTATCAGAAGAGCAGCTAAGCCTCTAAACAAAAGGGGATGCTCCTGGTGCCTCCCTGTCTGTTCACATATGCCACTGCTGTGGCACTGTCAGAAAACACCCTTACAGCTTTGCCCTCAACATTTTTTCCAGTACCTTCAAGACCAGCCAGATGTCCCAGAGCTCCAGATGATTTATGGACTACCCCTTCTGATGGTGAATCCACAGTCCTGAATTGAACGGTCCCCGCAATGAGCTCCCCAGCTGAAAAGACTGGCATCAGTCATGAGAGTCATTCACTCCAAAATTCAGAGAGGCATGTCCTTCAAGAAGAAAGTCTCCTGAAACCACCAGCATAAGCTGTTTCATGCTTTCCCTGTCTATGGGAGCTACACCTGAAGCGAATGCCTCTGCGGAGACCACCAAGACAGAAAAGAGTCCAGAAGAAGACGCATGTATGCCCCAACCCTAGGGGTCCACTTCAAGGATGCTGCCAAGGAGCCCAATCCCTCAAGGTAATGCCAAGCAGTGGGAATCTGCATTGCCAAGAGAGACAGGATCTGTTGTCTCAGCTTCTGTCTGCTTGGCTCTGGAAGAGAAACGTGGCCCCAAGCCATGTTGAAAAGAACTCCCAGATACTCCAGAGTCTGGGTCTGTTCCAGATTGCTCTTCTTGAAGTTGACAATCCAGCCCACCACTGGAGCAATTCCAACACTTGTTGCACTGCTATCTTGCACACCTACCTGGATGGAGCTCTGATCAGCCAATCATCCAGGTGGGGATGTACCTGGATCCTCATCTTCCGGAGATAAGCCCAACTACTACCATAATCTTGGTGAAAGTACAGAGGTTGTCACCAATCTGAATGGAAGGGCTGCAAACTTAAAATGCTGAAGTATGTGAAATCTCAAATATTTTCTGTGGCCCAGAAAGATGGGTATATGCAGATAAGCCTCTGTGAGTACTAGGGAGGCCAGAAATTCTCCAGAAGCCACAGCCGCAATGATTGACTGGGCTACTTCCATGTGGAAATTGAAGACCTTCAGAAAAGCATTCAAAGCCTTCAGATCCAAGATGGATCTCCAGTCCTTTGTGCCTTTTTTGGGCATGATGAAGTATCTGGAGTATCTGCCTGAGCCCGAGCTGACATTAGGGACAGGTTCTATATCCCAAATGTCCAGAAGTCTTTGAAGCGTGGCCCTTATTTTGGCCTCCTTTTCCGATCATCCAGCCGGAGAGTTGAGGAACAAATCCAGAGGAGGGCAATAAAACTTGAAATTGTGGCCCGGGGGGCGTGGCTTGGACACGCATGAGGAAGGTCGGCTAACAGAAGAGCTCCCTGAAAAAAGTCCTTGAAAGAAAAAAAAAAAGTTACTAAAAGTGGAGATTTAAGAATTATTTAATGATAAATAAAGAAAAAAACGCGATGGCTTCAGGAAAACAAAATAAAAATGATTTTGCGGTCTCGGGAAGCAGCAAGAGAGCAAAGCCTGAACAAGAAACAGGATCAAAAACAGGAGATCCAGAAGTAATGAAAGAATTGAAAGAAATCAAAGAAATGCTTTTACTTCTTACTAAAAAAGTTAACAATTTAACTGAAGATGTATCCACGTTAAATAAAAAAATGGATTTAATGGAGTTAAAGTGCAATGACATGGAAGAAAGATTAATAACAGCTGAAAAAGAAATTTCTAACAACATAAATGAAAAAAAGAAAATTGATTTGCTTACTAAAGAGCTGGAGGATCAATCGAATCGTGAAAGAAGGAGTAATATTCGTCTGATTGGTCTCCCGGAAGGAGCAGAGAAAGGAAATCCGGTGGCATTTATAGAAAATTTACTACCTAAACTACTTCCTCTAAAAACCAAGTACCCCATAGAGATTGAAAGAGCACATAGAGTGCCTACAAAAAGATCAGGAAGGTATCAAGGACCGAGGCCACTGATCTTTAAACTGTTGCGCCACCAGCAGGTTATAGAAATTTTTCAACTTGCAAAACAAAATAAAGGATTACAATTTCAAGATGCCCGCATTCATTTTGTTCCAGACTTTGCAAAAAGTACGGCGATCAAAAGAAAAAAGCTCCTGGACTTGAGACCACAACTAAGAGAAATGGGAGCAAAGTTTGGTATAGTATACCCGGCTAATATGAAAGTAACTATTGCAGATAAAACTTTAACTTTTGACAATGCAGAAGAGCTACAAAAATTTATACAAAGCCAAGAATTACCAATGTCACCTTAATTTCTCTTTATTATATGTTATATTATTTTAACTGGAAAAACTTTTATTTTATTTTATGATATACACTTATTAAAATAATATTGTTTACCCATAGCAACGATTTAGAATGTTTTTAACCTTATTCAAAATTACACTTCAACGTTCTTTATGCTAATGATATGGCCTGGCTAAGTATTCCATAATGGAATGAAACAGTTAAGGCATCAGCTGAATTCTATTGATCTCAATTATAATTTTTAATATTAGGAAAAACTGTATGCGAATTGATTGTAGGATGGAGCTTCCTTCCTTTAAAATAGCAGTAAGACTATTTGAACTATATGCATGTGACTAATTTAACCCCTCAAGCAAATTGAAAAGATAATCAGTATTTCAACATCTTTACTATTCTTTAATACTACAAATACTACAAATCCCAGACATCAATGCGAAAGAATCTGCGAATAAGAAGACTTCACGAAACCGGAAAGAGGAATTATAAATAGGAGATGTTATTTCTCGAATGGATATTAAAGAATTACTTCGCTGTATAACAAACTATTAAAATAAAATATGAATGGAACAGAAACAAAGACCAACTTATATCTTAAAATTGAACGACGAAGAAAAATAGAAATCACCTGGAATACAACAAAATGTGATAAGAATATTGAACTGGATATAAAAATACAAAGAGGCGGTGAAAGAAGAAGGAATGATTTTCTACGAAGAAGGAAGTACTGAACATTAAATATTAGTAAATAAAGAGCACGATATAAGAATAAAAGAGACTTCTGCGTTTGAAGGGGGGGAGCTCTGGAATATAATTTTATTTTATTTTTTTGTCGCATACTTAACCTATACCTTATATATCTTTTAATCTTTTCATGTTTTTAAAGATTAATATTATAGAAAACAGTATATGATTGGGTTTGATATAATGAAAGATTATTTCATTTTAATATATATAAGTATAATATGATTATACAATGTGATATTTTTAAATTTATAAAATTAAATATATTTACATAAGATTTAAATTAAGGTCAAAAATAGTAATGGAACATATAATTTGATATACAGGAACCATAGAAGGGAACTTAAAATATAATCTATATTATATGATTTATTAGATTTAGATTAAAATAAGAGTGTATTGAATAATAGAATAATAAATTAATTTAAAGTCTATATTAACATAAAATCTCAACCGGATTTATAGAAATATGAAATGTCAAGGAAAATATTAATTATCTTTAAAACTACTATAATATATATGACTTATTTGTGAATCTTAACAGATTTGGACTTTCAGGGAGTGTTTTTTGATACCGATCTAATATGTGTGTTGCCAAGTGTGCACTGCTATTAATTAGGGGGGAGGGAGGGTGGGATGGGAGGAGAGGGGAAATGGGAATGGGAAATTATATTGTTACAATGTATGGATATCTGATCGTAAAACTTATATTACATTTAAATCAAAATAGTTCTAAAATTTTAAATGGATATTAAAATATATACAATTAATGTCAATGGTTTAAATCATCCTATCAAAAGAAACAAATTATTAGGATTTCTCCATAAGCAAAACGCCGATATATACTTTATACAAGAGACTCATCTCTCAGATAATGAATCTAGGAAGTTAACAGGGGGTTGGATATCAAAATGTTTCTATTCACCTGCTTTAGGAAAAAAGGCTGGGGTAGCGATCCTGATAAATAAGAAATGCACTGCAAACTTTAAATTAATAAATTTTGATCCTTCAGGAAGATGGGTACATATTAAAATGGATTTGGGAAGTACAACCCTTGATTTATTTAATCTTTATGCTCCTAATTCAAATCAAAAGGAGTTTTTCAATCAAATTCAACAGATATTACTACCACTGGCTACTTCTAACTTAGTAGTAGCTGGAGATTTCAATGCTGTAATGGATCCAATTATAGACAAAAAACCAAGTAAAATCATAAAATCTTTAGGACTAGATAATTTAATACAATCTTGTAATTTAATAGATATATGGCGTATCCTTCATTTTAATGATCGGGAATATTCTTTTTGTTCTCAAGTCCATAAATCTTTTTCAAGAATTGATTATATATTTGTAAATAATAACATAGCGCAGCATGTATCAAAAGCAGTAATTGATCCCATTATAATTTCAGACCATGCTGGTGTGTGGATTAACCTTCAGAATTACAATAATGATCAATTTAATACAATATGGAGATTTAATAATGATTTATTAGCAGACTCGAAATTCTTAGAAGATCTTAAAGCAAAAATGCAAGAATTCTTTCAATTTAATACTTCTGATGACATTAATATAGAAATTTTATGGGATGCTTTTAAAGCAACAATGAGAGGAAATATAATTTCATATTCAGCTTTTATTAAAAAACAACTTAAAAAACAATATGAAGATATGGAAAAACAAATAAAAATTTTAGAAAATAAATTAATTACAAAATGGGAAAACAATACATTACAAGAGTTGTTAAAAGTAAAAGTTAAATATAATGAGATTTCTTCTCAAATTGTGAGGAAAGATATTTTCAATAAACAAGTACAATATTATGGCAATTCAAATAAAGCAGGAAAATTATTAGCAAATTTTCTTAAAGCAAAGAAAAGAAAATCTAAGATTATTGCAATTAAAGATATACAAGGTAACACACATACCAACACAAAAGATATTATAACACAATTTCTTGATTTTTACAAGGAATTATACACTTCTAATTCTTATAAAAATAAAGAACAAGACGGATTAACTTTCTTAAATTCTTTTATTGGACCGAATATTCCGGATCATATAAAAGGAAGTTTAGAAGAACCTATATCTTTAAAAGAAATAGAAACAGCATTGAAGTCTCTTAGAGTTGGATCCGCTCCAGGTGGAGATGGTTATACTGTTGAATTTTATAAATCATTCCAAAATATCATATTACCATATCTGTTAAATTTGTTTCAATATCAAATAAAGAATGAAAATATATCTGGTACTATGGCAGAATCGATAATTATAGTCTTACCAAAACCAAACAAAGATCCTACTCTGGTTTCAAATTACAGGCCTATTTCATTATTAAATGTGGATAATAAATTAATGGCTAAAGTATTAGCATTAAGATTGGCAAAAGCTCTTCCTTTCATTATTGATGTACATCAAACAGGATTTATTGCTAAAAGACATTCATCAGACAATACTAGACTTGCATTCCACTCATTAAATTTAGCAAAAAATATAAATGATCCAGTTTTTTTAATTTCTTTAGATGCAGAAAAAGCTTTTGATAGAGTGGAATGGAATTTTATATATCAAGCTTTACATTGGTTTGGTATAGGATCCGGTTTTATTAAAATGATTCAGACATTGTATAGCTCTCCTGGAGCAAGATTATATATTAACAATAATTTATCAACTAAATTCAACTTGCATAGGGGAGTTAGACAAGGATGCCCTTTGTCTCCATTACTTTTTGATGTTGTCCTAGAACCTTTATTAATTGCAATAAAAAAAACTAGGGAAATAAAGGGAATCTCATTTACCAGTTTTGAATTTAAATTATCTGCATATGCAGATGATATATTATTATATTTAAGAGAACCGGAAATTACTATTCCATGTATGCTTAATTTAATAGAAAAATACGGTACATTTTCTGGATATAAAATTAATTGGAATAAATCTGAAATCCTCCCAATTAATGTTCATTGTACCAAAGGATTATTTGATCCATATTCATTTATTTGGAAAGAGGATGGAATAAAATACTTAGGAATTATGATCAAAAATACAATTGAAGACACAGTCAAAGAGAATGAAAAACTTTTATTGAAAAAAATAACAGAAATGTGTGAGCAATGGAATCCATTACATCTTTCTTGGTGGGGAAGAATTCAAACAATTAAAATGATGATATTGCCTGTGGTTTGTTACCAAATGAGTATGATTCCAATATTTTTTCAGGGGTCATTTTATAAAAAACTTAACAATATTCTTACAAAATTTGTTTGGTGTGGGAAAAGACCAAGAATCGCTTTAGTATCATTACAAAGACCAATTATGGAAGGGGGGGTAAATTTTCCAAATTTTTATAGGTATCATCAAGCCTATATTTTAAGACAGGGTATGTATTGGATCCTCCCAGATCTCTTAGAAAATGTACCAGATTGGCTGTATTTAGAATGGCGGCTCCTGTTCCCTTTAAATCCAGAACACTTAATTTCTATATCAATGCCTATAAGATACAAAGAACACAGAATCTTATTAGATACTTGGAAAACATTAAGATACATAAATAATCTGACACCAGAACCAATTGCTAAATCCCTAAATCAATCAATATGGGTAAACTCCAGGATCAGAATTGGCGGATTTAAAATCGTCTGGAAACAATGGATAACTGCAGGAATAAGAACATTAAATGACGTCATATCAGAAGGTTCCTTGCTTAGTTTTTCACAATTGCAAAATAAATTTAGACTAAATAAAACACAATTTTTTAAATGGATGCAATTGAAGCAAGCCATTCAGGTAGGGTTCCCTGAATGGAAAATTCTCAATACTCAATATAGTTTGCAAGTTTTATGTTTCCAGACGGATTTCTTGGGTCACCAAGCCGCAAAATGGTATAAATTAATAAATGGATTTCTAAATAAAAAAAAGAAAACTGGACTTAGGGATATTTGGAGCATTGAGATTGGACAGACAATTTCTGCATCTCAATGGCCAAAATTCTGGTCCTGGAGATTAAGATTAACAAAGTCAGCATCTATGAGTCAAACATGGTTATTTTTATTACATAGAGTGTTATGGACCCCGACGCGCTTGCAAAAGATAGATAATACTAGATCTAATAGATGTTGGCATTGTAAAATAGAAGTAGGGACATTGGATCATTTAATTTTTTTTTGTCCCTGTATAAAAGCTTTTTGGAATTTAATTTGGCCCCAAATAAATATATTACTAGAAAATCACGTAGGACTCTCATATGATACCATATTATTCGGTACTGCAATGAGAACACAGAGTCCAATATCAGCAAATAATAATAAATTACTTTTAATATTGACAGGAGTTGCCATGCAGCAAATCACACAAAATTGGAAAGATTTTACCAAACTAAATTATACATTCTGGTGGAACTCGGTATGTCACATTTACAAAATGGAGAAAATTTTGGCTTTACAACAAGGAAATATTAAAAATTTTAAGAAAATATGGGATCCATTGACTAATTATTCTAGAGATCAGATATCTTAACACATTGATAATAGTAATATAGGGTTAGGGTGGGAAATATAGATATTAATATGAAAGAAAAATGGAAAAACAATTAATAGGGGAAAGGGATGAATATCTATGATATGAATTTGTACATACATATATATTTTATTATACATTTTATAATATGTGATTCATGTATTGAAAGAATGAAAATTCTATAAATAAAAAGTTAAAAAAAAAAAATAAAAAAATAAAAAAAAAGAAATTGTGGCCCACTTGGAGGATAACCAACACCCATTGGTCTGAGGAAATTTTCTCCTACTCTCCCCCCCAAACGCTGATATCCGGCCCCCAATATGTGTAGGCGCAGCCGCCAACCTGGAATCATTGGAGCTTCTTGGAGTGAGGGTTTAGAACTGCCCAGAACAATGGGAGGGATGAAAATAGCTCCTACTCCCATCTATTGTTCAGCGAAGTCCACTTTCCCACAGAGACTTAGGGCAGTAATCTACCACACTGGCCATAAGGTCATCAAGGCCCTTGAAAAAGCATCTGTCTTTTAAAGAACAGCCTGCTCAAGGTCACCTTGGAAGTTGAGTTGCCCAACTGTCTGATCCAGAGCATTCTGTGAACAGAGACAGCGTAAGCCAACACCTTGCTCATGACCTTGTAAAGGTTGTATAAGACATCTGCCACATAATCTACCCCCTCCAGCACAAGCTAGGGGCAGGTATTTTCCTCCACAGAGGGCTACCGTCGCAGTCTGATGTGGCATACCCGAGCAGAAAAACGAAGCAGCTGCAGCAGCTTTTATCTCCAGAGCAAAAGCTTCAAACTGCTTTTTGAAAATCATGTCCACCTTGTGGTCCTGAGCATATTTCAGCATACCACCACCCTCACTTGAGAGAGCCAAACATTTGCAGAAAGAAAAACTGAAAGGGGACTCTGGGCTCTGCTTCCATAAGGAAGGTGCTCAAAGCTGTAAGTATTCACACGTCTGTAAGTCCAGTTCGTGGCAACGGATTGATTACTATACGTACAGACTCCTGAGTGGACATAACAGAATACTGTATTCATTGTGGAAATCCTGAAAAAAACCAACTGGATTTTGGCACTCAAAGATTGGATCTGGAAGGGATAAAGGCAGGATAGAAAAGGTGAGGCTAAACACAAGGCTTGTAAACTAAAGCACAAAGAGAGAGCATGAACATATCTTCCCTATAAGGAAAGGTTAATGCATTTCCTTTTACCTACCCAAAGAGCACAGACTGCCCAGGTGACAGTGAATCCCCTTCTGCCTGTCCCATGATCACAGAAGGCTCTGGCAGCTCACTTTTGGGCCTATACAGACTCTCCTCTAGTCTCCGTCGGAGTCGCTTCACCTCACTCTGTAGGGCCTGGATAGCTTGGCTGTTTAGAAGGAGCAAAGGATACAGAGAAATCATAGTGAGACTTGAAGTGTCCAGGAGTCTCCATGCACCTGAGCACTCACTAGGAGTCAAGAAACTGCACAAAGCTTATAACTGAAATCAAAATTTGTATTTATTTTCCACAACATTTAGATGCCAAGTTTCATACTGTCTGCACAGCTGCAAAGCCCCTGGGTTCTTTTAGCCACAGACCACATCAGTTGTCCTAGTGGAGGTACGCACTCTTTGAAACAGGGGCTGCAGAATACCTTTTGGCTGGAGAATCAAGCAAGCCAATCTCTCCTCCCTTTCAAACTCAGACAAAATATTGGCTGGATAAGGGCCCCAGTGGTCTACCCCATTCCACTGCCTCTGCTTTGAAAAGGCAAAAGGCACCTGCACACTCTTGGAGTTCCTTTTCCTGCAGGTACATTTTCTCACCAAAAGAATGCTACTACTTTTGAAAATATTTAAGTAAGTATTTCTATTTATTGGACTGTCTTTAGGAAGAGATTCACCCTCCTAACCCTGCTCTCTGCCATCATACTCTATGCTCCTTTTTCACTCATCCTAAATTTGCACTTATTGCAACCAGAGCTGGCCCAAGGGTATCAGACTCCCTAGACATCCCTCAACCCCTGGGATGGTTTAAGGCCCCACCCACGTAGTTCAGCATCTTCCCTTTCCTTCTCTATTTTCTTTCCCTACCATGGTCATCATTTTCCCTCCCCCTCCTCCATGTGGCTAGCATCTCCGTGACACCTCTCTAATCCCAAATGGTCAACATCTCTTTTCACCTTCCCTATACCTACCCTGTGCCCAGTATCTCTTTACGCTTTCCTTTCTCTTCTAGGCTGAAACTGACACCGTCCCCCTGCCTTCTCCTAGGCTCATCCGGTCCAAAGCTTGACAGCACTGTGCAGGCCCGGTAAGCACAGGCTCATGCCAAAGCACTGCCATGTCTCACTCCAGCTGCTCTGAAAGGCAAAAGCAGTGTTTGAGCATAGGCACTCAATCTTCTTTAAGCTTTGGGCAGTGAAGGGGAAGGTTGTGGAAGCATCAATAGCAGGTTTAGAAGGGGGAAGGTTTTTGTGTATGCCTCTATTCTGCAAATTCTGCTGTCCTATGTAGATGACTAGTGCACTTGGTTTTTACCTGTTTCTATGTTCCTCAATTGAGTTTAGTGAAATTCTTAGCATAAATTTAGACATTCAGTCTTAGTAAATTTTTGAAGCAGCCAACTGAGGAGCATGACTCTCAAAAGAAAAAAAAGCACAAATCCTTTGAAAAATTGAGCCTGATATTTTTAACATGGCTTAGAATGGAATCAAAAACAGAAGAAGAAATTGATCATGGTTAACAGTATTTAATCAAGCACAAAAACTACTCCAGTTTTTTTTACTTAAGGAGTTTCCTAACTAAGTAGGAAGTATATTTTAGGTTTAATGGTTTTCCGTCCAGTCAGGTCAATGGTCTGAAAACACGCCTTAACATGTGCATTGCAAGACCAGTGTTTGAATGTTTGTATCATATCAACAGAGGTGATATGAAACAGACATTCAAATATTTGAGAGGCATTAATATGGAGGGAAGGTGGTAGAACTAGAGGACATGAATCTAGATTGCAGGGGGGGCTGACCCAGGAATAACATCAGGAAGTACTTTTTCACGGAGAGGGTGGTAGATGCCTGAAATGCTCTCCCGCAGGAGATGGTGGAGATGAAAACGGTAAGAGAATTAAAAAATGCATGGGATGACCATAAAGGAATCTTGTATGGAAGGCATGGAATCAAAGAAGCTTAGCTGTGATTAGATGGCAACACTACACTTCCCCCTCCCCATTCGCGGTTTTGGCAATCGCAATTTCACATATTTGCGATTTTTGGGGGGAGGGGGAAAAAAAGATAAAACCTTCACAGTTTAGCCTTCCCCCCGGTGTCCCAGCATTACCTGGCATTAGCGGGCTTTCGGGACAGGAGCGATCTTCCTACACTACTGCCCCGTGTAGATCGCCAATAGGAAATGGCTTTGGGGAGTTCCCGTCGTAGTCTCGAGAGCTATTTCCTATTGGCGATCTGCATGAGGCAGGAGCGTAGGAAGATCGCTCCTGCCCCGAAAGCCCGCTAGACCACCAGGTAAGGCCGGAATGCCGGGGGGAAGGCAGGAGGGAGGCGGGGGTGGGTCAGAGCCGGACCAGAAGATATTTGCGGTATTTCACCATTCGCGGTCCGACTCTGCCCCTATCCCCCGCGAATCCGGAGGGAGAAGTGTAGTAATTAAGAAGAAAAGCCAGTGCTGGGCACACTTCTATGGTCTGTGCCCCGATTGTGGCTGAATAGATAGGCCAGTGCCAGGAAGATTCTACAATCTGTGCCCTAAAAATGGCAAGGACAAATCAAGTAAGCATATATAAGGCTCTTTTACTAAGGTGCGCTAGTGATTTTAGTGCATGCGCTAGATGAAAAATTACCACCTGCTTAAAAGGAGGCGGTAGCGGCTAGCGCACACGGCATTTTAGCGCACGCTATTCCGCGCATTAAGACCCTAACGCACCTTTGTAAAAGGAGCCCTTAGTATCGCATCACAAATTATGAGAACATCTTGTTAGGCAGACTGGATGGACTGTACAGGCCTTTTTCTTTTTGAATGTCTTTATTAGCAATTGCAAAGGAACATACAAGATAAAAGCAAGGCAAAACAACCAAGTAATTCAACAAGCGAAAGAACATGGTAACAATGAGACAAAGTACAAAGTCCCCATGATTGGATGCCCAACACAACTGACATTTTGAGTAATAGAAAACCCCCAGACAAACCTCAGGCAAACCTCACACAGCCAGTCCCAAGTCACAACAATCACTCACCAGGCATCCCAACAGTCATTTTTACCTGCTGTCATCTAATATGTTAATATGTCAAACCTCACAGTTCAGCATACAGAATGAGGGACATTAGGGTCAGAGTTTTAACTTCTCTAGTTTTTCCTACATTCTGGTACTCATGGAATCAGGTCAGCAAAGGCCAGGAAAGGTTGGGACTCTTTCACAGCTATGGCCAGAGGGTCTCCACAGCAGCTGTAAATGATCCCTTCCTCCATGCATTCTGCAGTTCATCAGTGGGGTGCCCTCCTTCCCAGGCCTAGCAGCTCTTTTAAGTCATTAGCTCTGGTATAGAAACGAGTCCATTAGATTTCTAGAAACTGCCACCAGCATGTCGGGTATAACCGATGCCAACCAGTTCCTGAACACGGCAACATGCCAGCAAATAAAGAACACACACACAATAAAACAGGGGAACCAATTCCACAAAAATCGAACAAGCAAGAGCAAAGTGGAAATGTCCAATCAGAATGGTGCACAAAAAAGTGTCTTTCAACTCATCTGATAAATCCAATGATCTTTATTCATCCAAACCAATTCAAACATCCAAAGCAACTCAATGACTCGACATGATCATGTTTCGGCCATCCGGCCTGCATCAGGAGTCTTAGGAGTCTTTGGGTATCAAATGGTCTTTAAAAGAACAAGTGGACTAAAGTAAAATGTTCATGCCATTGCTCCAAATCTATAGCACTGCAAAACAACTCAGCCATTCTATAGATTCGAAGCAATGGCATGAACATTTTACTTTAGTCCACTTGTTATTTTAAAGACCATTTGATGCAGGCCGGATGGCCGAAACATGATCATGTCGAGTCATTGAGTTGCTTTGGATGTTTGAATTGGTTTGGATGAATAAAGATCATTGGATTTATCAGATGAGTTGAAAGACACTTTTTTGTGCACCATTCTGATTGGACATTTCCACTTTGCTCTTGCTTTAGCAAATAAAGAACTGCATGGTCCATCCAGTTTGCCCTAGACAGCCAGAGTCCCATTCAAATGGAAAGGGCACAGTAAGCCTGGAAAGTTATGTCCAGCAGAGCCACGGTGTGAGAGATGAGACCTTTTTAGCACAGCCTTTAACCTGCTTGACTTCCCTCCCCTGTGAAGCAGTAATCTGGCTGACTCCAGCACAGTCAAGCTTCCTAGCAACTGGCCTCACAGTCATGTTTGCTAAGGATTGCGCAAGAGCGTTTGGAAGACTTGGCAGGAAAGGACGCCCTCATGCTTCAGTAATCGCCTCAGGCAAAATCCTTCCCAAACTGCTTTGCACAATAGAAGGCTAGAAAGTTATACGATTGCTTTCTGCAATGGAAACAGTTTCATAGGTTAAAAAAAACAACCCACAAGAACCTGTAATATAATCGCAGCCCCGTATTCTGAAATCCCAGCAGGGCTGCAAACTGTGAGTACATTTACCCGACAGTAAATATAATTTCACGTCAATAAAAATGTCATGAGTGATGGGACCTGTGCCTCCAACGTTCAGGGAAAGACTGCATTATTCAGAAGTTGAGGATTATGGGATCCTTTTACAAAGCTGCGCTTGGGTCTTAACGCACGGAATAGCGCGCGCTAAATTGCAGCGCGTGCTAGCCGCTACCGCCACCTTTTGGACAGGTGGTAGATTTTCAGCTAGTGCGCGCTAATCCGGTGCGTGCGTTAAAAACGCTAGCGCACCTTTGTAAAAGGAGCCCTATGTCTCAGTGCATAAAGAGAATAATTCTGGGATAATAGGGCAATTTTCAAAACTGTGCAGGCAGGTATTTTTAGGCGTAGATTTTGCATCCGTTCTCAAAGGGCACATTTGAGTGAGCTTTCTCTTGAAAAATGTCCTGCAAAAAAATACTTGCGGGGATATGGGGTCTGCATTTTTTCTGCAAATACTTTACTTGGTTAAAACTAAACTAAAACTTAATTTTATAAACCTGGTCTTCAGCCAAAAAGGTGCTCGACTTGGTTTATAATAATGTAAGTACAGTACACAAACAGAGAAGACGAATGTAATCTAGAATGACTTAGTTTCCAAAGTTTTTAGTAAACAAGAAAGTTTTCAGAGCTTTCTGAAATAAAATGAAGGGGCCTAGACTTCTAGAAACATATGTAGCTTTGAAAATGAAAAGCTACTCATGTTGTTGCCTCCCCTGGTCAAACCCCAGCACACAAAGGCCTCTCTACACGATCACAGGTAGAGATACAGTACATGCGTCATGCAAAGGTAATAAAGGTAATTTTATAACTGCATAAGTGCCAAGATAATTGGCTTTTACACGTGCATGTGCATTATTTTGTAAAGGTATTTAAAAAAATAAATCCACAAGTCCAATATCCTCACGGACCTCAGCAACACCACTCACACAAGCTCATAGCGGTAGAGCTTTACGTGTTCTCTCGTCATCGGTCCTAGTCTTATTTGAGTTTTAAATTTAATTTTAACTTTCCTTCATAAATAAATTTATAAACTTTTTATAAAATGCACTTATCTCAGAAGGGTTTTCCGCACGATCTGGCCCATGGCTTTTTCAAGGATCTTCCCCAGAATCACCCATTGTCAGCCGACTATATTCACTACTTTTTTGTCAAGAGGATCACATATGTACGTGTGGGTGGTACATGGGTGAATCTCCCATTTAAGCATATAAATTATAGAACAACCTAAGTTACCCCAGTAGCATAGCTAGACCTGTTATTTTGGTGGGCCTTTCCAAACTACCCCACCACCACATAATTTATCCTGTATCTTGCTCCCTCTCCTTCTGCACCTGGATCTGGCATTTCCACAACCTTCTCCCGCATGCAGCCTGGCAACTGCCCCCCCTCCCCCGTATGTTCCTGTGTGGCGGTGATGGCAATGTGCATCCACTACTTGTGCTGACCCCACAGGCTTCCCTCTGCTGCGTCCCGCCAGAGAGAAAACAGGAAGTGACATCAGCGAGGGTGGGGCGTGGCAGATGGAACTCTGTGGGGTCAGCACAGGAAGAGAATATGCATCGTTGCTCCTGCCTACAAAGACGATGAGGTTCAGGAAGGGGGAGGTTTAGAGAGAGGGGTATGTTGCCAGCCTGTGGGTTGGTGGGTAGCGGTCCTGGCATAAAAATTTAAAATGACTTAACTCATGCACACGCCATGACAATTAGGAGCAAGAAAAACTGGCAGCATTAGAGGGCTGTGCTTCTGAGTTTGCCCCTGAGGAAGGACACAAAACGGGGTCTCTGTTGGGTAATCAGCCGCAGCACCCCTGAATAAGACGGAGGACTGCATGCTTCTACTGATAAGCAGTTTTGCTATCTTTTTAATATTATAGTTATTATGGATTTTTATGGCCTATTTTGAGTAGGGCCTAAGTTATATTTAATATTTAAAGTTTCCCACTCTCACTGCACTTTAGTTGGTAGAAAAGATAGATACTTGTTGGTGAATATATATGAAGTTTTTGGGTCACTCCTACGGTGGGCCTTCGCATGCACATGTATTGTTGTGGGATAAACCTTGGTGGAGACTTTAAGATTTGTTATTACATAAAAAGAAGTTTCCCCCAGAACTGATTTTTTTCACCAAATATCTCGTCACAAGTATCGTTTATTGAAAATTCATGATTTATTATTAATTTCTTCATTAATTGACGAGTGTGTTTTGAGAGTTGGGAATCTAAGAGCAGGTTTCTCTTATCAACTATTCGTCTCAACCTCCTCTGATTTTTGAGGCTTTCTTGAGTTTTGAGTGGAGGCAAATGCCAGATCCAGGTGTGGGAGAGAGGGGAGAAAGGCAGCCATTGCTGAATTGTCTTGGGTGGGTTTGGGCCTACCCAAGACCACCTGTAGCTACACCACTGAGTTATGTGTGTGGCATGTACTGCATAGGCACACTGTTACACCTGTCATTGTCCTGGCATAAGTAAACATACCTATCTTTGTGTGCACAAATATGAGTTTATATCTGTATGCTAAAATAGAACCTGTGTGCACAGACACCATTATAGACTTGGAGCTTCGGATGTGCTATTGCATCTTGCCAGGTATCTGTGACCTGGGTTGGCCACTGTTGGAAACAGTATACTGGGCTTGATGGACCTTCGATCTGTCCCAGTATGGTTTCTAATGAGTGCTCTGGACTATTGCATTATAGGGGCAGAGGCCCACCCAGTAGCAATGCACCCTTATCAGGGTTGGTGTTAGGAGGATAAAATGGATCCCACAACTTCTGGTGGCCCCGTGGTCTGGCATCTCCTTCCGTCCTTTGGCCTACCTTAACACAGCAGCAGCGATTCAGTCACACTGCCTTCAGTCAACCCTAGACGTTGTCCTCTGCCATATCCTGCCCCCTCTGACAAAACTTTCTGTTTCGGCAGGGTGGAAAGCAGCAGACGGAAGGCTCCAGAGTTGGCTACAGGCAGCATGAGTTTGTTGTTACTGCTGCTGGAGTACCTATAAATCAGGGGTGTCCAACCTGTGGCCCGAGGGCCACATGCGGCCCCGTGAAGTATTTTGTGTGGCCCTGGTCGAGGGTGATGCAGTGTTTTCCTCTACTGCCCCCGGGTGTGTACCATCTTGCCGGCTCCCTCATGTGTCTTGCTGCAGCTTTTGCACGTTTGTGCGGCCCCAGAAACATTTTTTCCAGCCAGTGCGGCCCAGTGAAGCCAAAAGGTTGGACACTCCTGCTATAAACGAAGACAAGCATTAAAGGTAAAACACAGGGGGGGGAGGTGGAGATAGCAAATTCCATATACAACCAAAATTGGTTGTACAGCTGTGCTACTGAGTTAAGGGGAAAGGGATTGGGACCTGTATACTGCCTTTTTGTAGTTTTACAACCACACTCAAAGTGATTAATATACAGGTACTTCAAGCATTGTCCCTATCTGTCCTGGTGGGCTCACAATCTATCTAATGAACCTGGGGCAGTGGAGGATTAAGTGGCTGGCTGGGTCACAAAAAGCAGTGCGGGGTTTGAACCCTCAACCTCAGGGTGAGGAGACTGTAGCTCTAACCACTTAGTCACACTTTGTAGATTGCAATTAACGCAAAATACTGCTGCACAGATCATGACGGAGGCTAAAAGAGGGACTGTGCACAAATGTCACTATCCAAACTTTATTGGATAGCAGTTGGGGAACAAGCCCAAACTGAATAAATGGCGATTACATTGAAGAAAGTGCGGCATACTGATGAAACACCCACCGAAGTACACACCAAGAAAATGCCTACATTCTTCACAGAGGCATCTATTAAGTAATCACTGGTGTATATGAACAAGAAGGCAAAAAGGAGAATTGGGGCTCTCTTTGCTGCTGTGCTCAAATTATGGAAACAAGATTCCATAGGATTTATGAGCAGAAAATAATTTATTTGCTTTTAGGGAGTTCAAAATGTACCTGTTCCCCTGGGAATGAGGCACTGATAGCTAAGGACTGATTTTCGCAGGCTGCAGTTTGAAGCATTTACCAGATTCAATGGTCACATCTGTAGGGTTTAACAAGCTTCTCTAGAGTTTAGCATTTTAACTATGTTTCCATGCTTTATTTTGTTTGATGGGTAAACTATGTTTTAAGTGGTAGAAAAGTACCTTGAATGATTGCGGTTAGACTTAGGAGCACAAGATTTTATAAATAAATACCATAAATAAAAGATATAAATAAATATACAAACATACATATACACAATCATACAGGGTTGGCAATTTGTATAAATCCCTTTTACCCAGGTAGCTGGCTTTTGAAATTTCCCCTCCATAAATGCATAAAGTGGTCATACTAAAACATGTGCCTGCAAAAATACTAAGGTGACAGTAAATAATATTTTCATTGCCAGTTCTGAATGCATCTCGTTGAACCTGCTGGCTTGTGAATGGTTCAAGTTGTTCAACAGAGGTCACCTGCTTACACTGAGAACAAGAGGTCATATTACAGTAAGCTCAAACCTTTCATTTTCAAACACATACTATAAAAACTAGAGAGACTAAGAAGAGCCCATAAGAACATAACATAAGAACTGCCATCACCGGATCAGACTTGGTCCATCAAGTCCGGTGATCCGCACGCGCAGAGGCCCTGCCAGGTGTACACCTGGCGTAAATTCAGTCACCCATACCCCTCTATGCCTCTCATAAGGAGATGTGCATTAGAGAATGACACAGTGACAAAATTCATTACCGTTCCTGTCCCTGCGGATAACCGCGGGAAATAATCCTATGTCATTTTTTAGTGTCTATTTCAACCTCAGTCCTTCTACACCAGCATTCTTCAAAGCAAAGCTTGAGGGTCAATGTTTATGGCCATTCATACTCTGATTCTTCCCTCTCTCCTTAAAGAATGACATGAAGATGATTTACCGCAGTTATCTGTGGGGACGGGAACGGTGATGAATTTTGTCACCGTGTCATTCTCTAATGTGCATCTAGTTTGCTTTTGAATCCTAGAACGGTGGATTCCGCAATAACCTTCTCTGGGAGAACATTCCAGGTGTCCACCACTCATTGCATGAAGCAGAACTTCCTGATATTTGTCCTGGACTTGTCCGCCCTTAGCTTCAGTCCATGTCCTCTTGTCCGTGTCACATTGGACATTGCAAATAATTGTTTTTCCTGCTCTATTTTATCGATTCCTTTTATTATTTCGATCATATCCCCTCGCAGTCTCCTCTTTTCAAGGGAGAACAATCCCAGTCTCTTAAGTCGTTCCTCATATTCCAAGTTCTCCATACCTTTTACTAGCTTCGTTGCTCGTCTCTGCACCCTCTCCAGCAGTTTTTTATTCTTCCTTAGGTTGGGAGACCAATGTTGGACACAGTATTCCAAGTGTGGTCTAATCATTGCTCTATATAGCGGCATTATAACTTTCTCTGCTCTATTTGTGATTCCCTTCTTTATCATGCCTAATATTCTATTCACTTTCATTGCCGCCACCACGCATTGTGCTGACGGTTTCAGTGTCCTATCTATCAGTACACCCAGGTCCTTTTCCTGTTTTCTTTTACCCAGAGTCACACCTGACATTCTATATTCGTGTTCTTTCTGCCTAAATGCACTTTTCCACATTAAACTTCATCTGCCATTTCTCCGCCCATTTCTCTAACAGCACCAATACCTAGACATCATGAAAAATGGGAGGAGAAAGGAAACATCGTATGACTGCGTGCGGACTTACTCTCGAGCTTTGCGGGAGCACAGGACATCGGCCTGGACATTTAGTCTCCTCTGTGGTGGAGGCGAAGAGGTCCAGGATGCGCTCAGAGATCTCCTGCTGCCAGGAAGGGGTTCATAGACACTGGTAGTGCTCCGCTCTTCCTCCTCAGAGTCTGTGTGAGATGTAGCAAGTAGAATGCAGCACAATAAGGAAAACTTTCAGCCACCAAATATTTAGATGTTCCACCAAACATTGAGATTGTGTGTAAAAGCACCAACATAGCAGCACCTCTATGTGTAGATGTGCTAAACACCAGTGCTTATATGTATAATCTGTGGGTCCAATATTCAGCCGCCGGTGGTAGGGTTTTGCCGATTGCCACCCACCTTATCCCCAGAAATTCAATGCTGGGCCATGTCTGGGTTCCAGTGTTGAATTTCTAGATATACAGGGGTGGAGGAAACATAGATAGTAAAGAACAATATTCAGCTCTTAACCAGCTATGATGAAATGCATAAACATAGGACTGACTATTTATGTGGCTATCTTGGCCAGTTAAGTACTGAACATTGGTACTTAACTGCTCAAATGCTTCCAAAACAGCCAGTTTCAACTTGGGCACTGTCCAAGTACCACTGAATACACCTGGTTAGCCTTGGACAGGAAATATAAATGGCCAGAAGTCTCTCGGGGGTGGCTTTTTTATTTGCAAGGGGTACCAGATATCAAAGCTTTGATTGTTGCCTCAAGAAGAGGTATTTCACGTGTTTGACATATGTTTTTGAATTTGCTGCATTGTTTTCTCTTTTTTGAATAAAGATTTATCAATTAAAGAAAATTGCATCTGCTTTTTCTTGAATTATTTTCCTCTAAGATTAACCCCATCTTGAGACCTCCTCTGAAGTATATAAGTAAAGGTGCTTATGTTGATGAGCTATGTACATGCTTTCACAAAGGTGGACAAATTCTAAAAAGCCCATTTCTGCGGTAAAATGGTATTTTAACTATGACAATGGTATTGGGCCCTACTTGTAGTTCAGCACCTTCTCTTTACTTCTCTAGTCCCTCTCTCTATCATGGCCAGCATTTCCCCTTCCCCCCTCCCCTTCTGTAATCCCGCAGGTGGTCAGCATCTAGGTTTCACTTCTATTCACTTCAGCACCTAGCTAGGCAAGGTTCAACTCTACATTTTAGGATAGCCTGGACTTTGTTCATCCATTCACCCAGTTCTAAGATCCTATTGCTGCATTCTGGAATCATCTACTGAACAATGCCGAGTACAAGAACGCCCAAGCCAGCTCCAGCTCAGATCTCCCCTAGTTTTTCCTGCCTCTTATGCTCCCGCTACCACCCCCACCCCCGCCCCCGCCACAACCAGTACTTACTGCTCTCTGTATTATGTCCCATCTCACTTCCTGTAACACTGTTTGTCCAGCGGGAAGGAGAACTGGTTTGGAATGAATTGCCTAGGGGACTAGCATCCTGTGTCACGATGTGCCTCTGGGTACTGCCCCTTGGATGGGCGCTCCTGACTACAACTGATGTTTTAACTGGTTCATTTGCAGATCCTCTTGATTGAACATCTAGCCTCATTGACAAATGGCGTGGTGAATTGGCGGATACCATAACCGATCTGTCTGCTGCATTTGGTATTCTGAAAAAGAAGAAAGTCTCATACACTTCTCCCTCCATATTCGCTGTGATAGGGGATTAACAGACCCGCGAATACAGAAAAACCGCGAATAACTTTTTCATATGTTATTCATTGTTTCTATTAAAAACCATCGTGAATATGTTGAAACCGCGAATAACATGGTGGGATACCTGGCCTGTTCCTGAAGGAGAGGCAAAACACAGTGAAGAAAGTGCTGGGAATTGGCGATTTTCTCTATTGCAAGCTGATGCAATTTGGGGGGGGGAGGAGCCAGCAAGCTAAAAACCGTGAATAAATGAAACCGCAATTGCTGAAACCACAAATACGGAGGGAGACGTGTATATAGTTTTGCATCCTAATCACCGACATCAGAGAGGGAAAAGAAAGAAAATAGAGGAAGAAAGGAAAAGAGGAAAAAAAAGGATAGACTTGGATAGGGAGAACAAGATAAAACACAGAGGAAAGGAGGATGAACTAAATCAACAGAAATCTAAAGGTTGACAGAGTAGATGGGTAGAAAAGGAAAAGCACAGTGAAACAAAGGAAAAAAAAGAAGAGAACAAAGTGGAACAAAAAGTAGAAAGAGGGGGAGAATGTTCAGAGGTACCTGGTAGGAGGTGTTCGATGCTCTGGGCTCTGTGTGAGTGGAGATACCCTGCTGCTCTCTGAGCCCACAAACCCACTGTCCGTCTCTGGGGACACAATGCGCTCCTGAAAAAGAGAATTCCTGATTACATGACTGCAACTCACCAGACATTAGGGGAATCAAACGCAAAGCTTTAATCTTCACGATTCCCCCTCAGACTGGTCGGGTTTCCAGATCTCCAGTTACCCTTGGCTAGGATATTAGACGGTAGGCTCAGTTGCCCCTGGTTCTGCCTCTCAGGGTGATCTAAGTGTGAGACTTGTATTTATCAGATTTACCTCTGGATGCAGAGTTTTAGCTTGTGGGAAAGCCTTATGAGGGTGGTGCTGAGAAACAGTGCTACTCGCCAAGCTGCTCTGTTGAGACACACGGCCTTGTGGGCTCCGAAATGAGGATTTACGGTTTGCTGCGTTAGATGTTGAGCTCTGGGAGAGTACTTCTTTTGCCTTGGGGGAAGGTGGGTGTCTACTATTCAAAACAGTCTCCTGGCTATCTCTCAGTGGGCTTGGCTTCCTCTCCATGGGTTGCCTGAAAACATAAAATGAGAAATTTTCAATGGCAAAGAGCTGCCCTGTTTCAGTCCCACCACTTATCAGAAGTGGCAAAATATATGAATTATCACACAATACCACACTAACACTGATAGATATTTGCAGTATTACAAAGCCTTGTGCTTAGATATAAGTAGGGAGAGACCCAGGTAAGGGGATTATTCTATTATCCCTGACAGGCCATATATAAATGTTTAGAATAATGGCATATGTGCGCGTTTATGCCAAAATTTCACCTGCGTGCTATTCTGCAAATATGCTTGTGTCTCAACAGTGCATACTCTAGAGGTGGGTGTAAACGGAGGCGGAGTCTGAGCAGAACACATGCACAAAAGGAGGGATCACAGGAGCAGAGAGGGAGAAATGCCAGACCATAGGAGAAGCAGGGGAAGGAGGGAAGAGAGATGGAACAGGTAGATGCTGAGGGGTGCAGTCAAAGGATAGAGATATGAGCTACAAGGATGGGATGAGAGAGGGAAAAATTGCTGGGAGTATAAAACTGGAGAGAAGGAGAGGGAGGGAAGACACTTTTATGTGCATTACATAGAATTATGTAAAGTTACATGCACATCTCTGACATTTAGGCATAAGCAATGACAGCTTCCACAAAAATGGGATGTGCCTAAAGTGACTTTATTATGGGTTGAATTTTATTTTTGTGAAGCTGATGTTTTGTGATTGTTTATGTATGTACTTTTGGAACCCACTTTGGTAAACGCAGGCTACAAGTCTATTAAATAAATACATTCTACATATATATCAGACCTGTTAAACTCATGCTCTATAAAGGAATAAAGTAGGCACCTTCTTTCCTTTATAGAACATGTGTCGCACAGGTACCCCTCAACCAGGCCTGGCTTAATCTTTCGATCATGTAAGGCTGTGGCCTAGGGCACCAGTGATTAAGAGCACCAAAATACCCAGCCTCTGACCTTACCTAGTCTAAAGGTCAAGCCTGTTCTTGTTCCCCCCTCCCAGGTCCATCTCTCCCCTACTCTCTTCCTTCTCCCCAAAGGTCTTGTGCTGCTCCCTCACCTCTCTCACTCACTTGCTTGCCTGGGACTTCCCTCTTCCATATCCTCCCTTCTCTGATGTAATTTCCTGTGGGCGGGATACAGCAGAGAGAAAACCCAGGGACTGGTCAAAGGCAGTCTGTCATGCTACTTCTGCTGCTGGTGACCAACCTAAACTTTACAGGACTGTGAGGTGAGGGTGCAGTTCTGGACCTGAGGGGAGGGGGACAGAGGAGGAGAAAAGAGATGCCAGCCCATGAGAAGAAGAAATGATGAACTTGGGGGAGGGGGGAGGAGGAGGAAGAGGGAGAGGGCGCTGGAAGTGATGTGATGAGATAGCGTGCCACCAGAGCAAGTTGGCTCAGGTTGCTATTATCCTTTGAGCCAGCCCTATTCCAACCACCTAAATATGGATGCCCTGTTATAGAATTGCCCTCTAAGAGAGTCAATATATCAAAGGGGGCCTCTTTGGTGCATACTTTCCTTTATAGAATACAAATGTAGCAGGGCAAATACATGCATTTTGTACATATGTCAGCCATAGAGCTGGTAAAAATGCCAATGCCTAGACAGATAAAGAATATGCGTAAATTATAGCATTCTTTAATGCATGTGAATGCACACCTTGCCTACGCTCCCACCCGTGAGCATGCACACCTTCAAACTATATGTGCCATTGCATTTAGATTCCATTTTATAAAATTGTGCCCAGGCAGTATTCTGGTAATTTGCTCATGTTCTTGGTACCTAGATGTTGGCACACACCTCCTTTTATAGAATTACCCCAACTAAGGAATCCCATACTTTTAGCTGCCCAAGAAAGGTAAGAAACACTTCCTCAATAGGAAATAGCAACATTTAGGTGGGCACACCTTGTGTCACAATCAAACTAAATTTCACTTATAGAATTAGAGGCATAAATCTTCAAAATTAGTACATCAAATCTTAAACCACTTTGTGTAAATATAAATAAATGAAATGTGAACAAAGGAAAAAGCCTCAGGGCATGGTTTGAGTCTCAGGTGTCCTCACAAACCTTATCAATGCCTCCTCGTTGGCAAAAATAACCCTTGTTGTCATGCATGTATTATTACTTTAAGGTCCTTCATAAATGAGTGAATCGAGTCTTGTTTTATTGGAACTTGAACTTGGTTTGTGTATGTTGCATTGTAATGCTTTGTGATCTTTGGATACAGCAGAATATAAGTTTTAAATAATGATAATAAATATAGCTGACAGCTGGGACACATGCTTAGTAGGACAGATTGGATGAGACAATTGGACTTTTTCTGCCTTCCTCTATGTAAGGAAGGCTTAGAAAATATCCTTCTGAATCCTAAAGGCTTTTTTGATGATGTTTTTGCACTGATTTCATAGCATCCTGCTGGCTTTGTGTCAGTCACATATAGCAAACCATAAGTCAGTTAAATATGATCTACAGAAAACTTAACGCAAAGAAGTTAGATCATGTTACTCCCCTCCTTTATAAAGCTCATTGGTTGCCGGTAGAACATAGAATCACATACAAAATTATTTTACTGACCTTTAAAACTAGACAAAATAGTCAACCCTATAGTTCTTCTAAGACTTTAAGATCTTCTAAAAATCTGCTATCTGTTCTATCTCTGAAGTTTATCAATACAATGAGGTCTACCATTTTTTCTGTCAGCGCTCCATCTCTTTGGAATAATACTCCAGTCCACTAATTTCTCTTTAGAAGATCTGGAGCTGTTACTCACGGTCGGGGAGCTGTTTGGCATTTCTCCTCTTTTAAAGAAGGCCGCCTCCAAGATTTCATGCTATGAGCATCCCCTGAGAAGTCTTCTACTTCCTGTTTACCCCCATCTTCCTGGTCCGTCCCCAGATCCATTGCATCTGGCAATGTCTTGAAGTTGTTGTACCTGGAGTGTGGCAGAATTACCCAGCAATAACTGACTCTTTGGTTGTGAGAAGAGAGCATAACTGCTGTTTATCACTTGGCCTATATCTTACATTTTGACTCAATACTGGAGCTGTTGTCTTAAGCCTAAAAGACCACTGTGTCTAGTCTTTTGTTGAATAATAATTACGTCCTCTAGTTAAAAGACCTGCACATCTCTTTTTTTTTTTTTTTTTTTTTTTTTTAACTGATCCTTTTTTTTTTTTTTTTTTCATCTTTATTCCTTTTTATTTCTTTCAACAAGTGTACAATATTATTACAAGTAATTCACATCACTCACTTGACATTCTTAAGCAATATTATTACACATGTTTTAATTCCCTCCACCCACCTCCCATCCCCTCCCCTATCAACAAAATATTTTATCCAAACATATACATATTTAGACTCTCCCTCCCCCCCATTTTTACAAATTATCCCCTAAGGAAAAAGAATAACCCTTAATCATTACAATATTCAATTAATGGCCTCCACACCTCCTTAAACCTTTTAAAATATCCCCTCTGTACGGCAAGAAATCTTTCCATCTTATATAAATGACAAACTGAGTTCCACCAAAAACTACAATTCAATCTAGAACAGTCTTTCCAATTAGTCGTTATTTGTTGAATTCCCACTCCAGTAAGAATCATCAATAATTTGTTGTTTGCTGCAGATATTTGACTTTTGGCCCTCATACACATTCCAAAAATCACTGTGTCGTAGGATAATGCTACATGATTTTCCATCAATATATTAACTTGATCCCATATTGATATCCAAAATGCCTGAATACATGGACAATAAAATAAAAGATGGTCTAAAGTTCCAATTTCAATTTTACAATGCCAGCATCTATTAGACTTAGAGCAATCTAATTTTTGTAATCTAGTAGGGGTCCAGAATGCTCTATGCAACAAAAAGAACCATGTTTGCCTAATAGATGCCGACATCGTACCTTTAATTCTCCAAGACCAAATACGTGGCCATTGAGATGCATTAATTTGATGCTTAATCTCAATGCTCCAAATATCTCTTAATCCATTTTTTGGTTTCTTATTCAAATAATTAGATATCATTTTATACCACTTTGCGGCCTGGTGTCCCAGAAAATCTGCCTGGAAACATAAGAATTCTAAGCTGTAATGATCATTTAAAGATTTCCATTCAGGGAACCCCACCTGAATAGCCTGCTTCAATTGCAACCACTTATAACTTTGTTTTTTATTCAGACCATATTTATGTTGCAATTGTGAAAAATCAAGCAGCTTACCATTATCAATTACTTCCGTTAAGGATCTTATACCTGCTTTAATCCAATCCTTCCAGACAATCTTAAACCCGCCTATTTGTATCTTGGAGTTTACCCAAATAGTCTGCTGTTTCGATTTTAAAATAGAATCACTAGTTAATTTATCTACAAATCTTAATGTTTTCCAAGTATCCATTAATACTCTATTGTCTTTACGTATTCTAGGCACTTTTATACCAAGCAGAAGATCAAGCCTAAGTGGAAAAATAAGTGATCTCTCCACCCTTAACCACTCTGGTAATTGTTCCAAAAGCTCTGGGAGGACCCAATACATACCTTGGCGCATGATATAGGCCTGATGATACCTATAAAAATTGGGAAAATTTACCCCACCCTCCTCAATTGGTCTTTGCAAAGACACTAGAGCCACTCTTGCAATTTTACCCAGCCAAATAAATTTAACCAGAATACTATTTAATTTTTTATAAAAAGACCCCTGAAAAAACACTGGTATCATTCCCAATTGATAGCAAACTACAGGCAAAATCATCATTTTAACAGTTTGAACTCTTCCCCACCATGACAAATGTAAAGGATTCCATTGCTCACATAACTCTGTTACTTTTTGTAATAAAAATTTTTCGTTTATTCTCATTGTCTCTTCAAGTGTTTTATTCAACCAAATACCTAAGTATTTTATACCATCCTCTTTCCAAATAAAAGGGAAAGAATCAAGTATACCTTTTGTACAATGCACATTTAAAGGTAAAATTTCTGATTTATTCCAATTTATTTTGTATCCTGAGAATTTTCCAAATGTATCTATTATCTCCAGTAGACATGGAATTGTTGTTTCCGGATTCCTCAAATGAAGCAATATATCATCTGCATAAGCGGATACTTTATATTCCACTCCAGCACATGGAATACCCTCTATGTCCTTTGCCTGTTGAATAGCTAACAACAAGGGTTCAAGAACTATATCAAAGAGCAAAGGAGATAATGGACAACCCTGTCTAACTCCCCTCTGCAATTTAAAAGCATCTGAAAAATTATTATTTATGTATAAACGAGCAGTTGGGGAGCTATACAGTGCTTGAATCATTTGTATAAATCCGGATCCAATACCAAACCATTCCATAGCTTGATACATGAAATTCCATTCTACACGATCAAAAGCCTTCTCAGCATCTAGTGATACTGAAAAAGCCGGATCATTAATTTGTCTTGTTAAATAATACATCTGAAATGCCAGTCAACCTGCACATCTCTTGGACAGCAACTGCCTTAGAATTATTTAATTTTATATAAAACATTTCACTCATCTAGGCAGTGAAGGCTCTTTCCCCAGTGCATCGTATGCATGGAACAAACTAACTGAGTCTTTACATCAGGCGCCATCTCTAGCAGTATTCAAATCCAAGCTAAAAGCCCACTTTTTCGATGCTTTCAACATCTAACCCCCACTCACCATAAAATTACCTATGTCCATGCCCCTCATATATCCTGTCTGTTCAAATTAGATTGTAAGCTCTTCTGAGCAGGGACTATCTGTTGCATGTTGCATGTACAGTGCTGCGTACATTTTTCAGTGCAATAATAGTCTACAAAATTTGGTAAGAGTGTCAAAGCCTTAAAATGTTTCGTTTAATTTGCAGGCATATAGTCCACATCTTTCAACAGTTCAGTGCACATAAAAAACCAAGTCTTATGTTGCTTTCTGAAAGACCCATACGGAGGAAGTTATCAACGTATATACTTTAGACTGCTTGTGATGGTTTATTTGTGTATGCATGGTCTGCCTCCTGCAAGTTTGGCGGGTATTATGCAGGTTCATGTCCCACTATCCAAGTTATGTTCTGTCCATCATGGTGACTTGTTCATGCCACCCGTAAGGGAATTGAGACTGAATACCTCGCATGTAATTAGAAAGCAATGTAATTTTGATGCTTTTAAGAAGTTATTGAAGAGACATCTTTTCTGTAACATGAAATATGGGTATTAAGGCATTTGCAATTGTGTAAGCGCTGGCTACTTATTTGTTTGTGTTTTATGTATTTTTTTTTATTGTGCATGTTTAAATTGTGAGCCGCCTTGGTAAAGGCGGATTACAAATAAAACAAAAACAAACGTGGGCTACCGTTAGGATGAGTTATTTCACCACAAGGGTCTCATTGCATAAAATAGGACCCAGTGCTACAATAGCATGATGTGATACTTTAACCAAACTTAATGACAGTCCCACTTTGATAACTTCCCCTCATATTCATTGATAATCTTCAAATCTTTGGGCTCCTTTTACAAAGGTGCGTTAGGGCCTTAACGCATGGAATAGTGCGCGCTAGCCGCTACCGCCTCCTCTTGAGCAGGCGGTAGTTTTTTCGGGTAGCTCGCAAAAATCCGGTGTGTGCGCTAAAAACGCTAGCACACCTTTGTAAAAGGAGCCCTTTGTGTAACCTATTCCAATATCCCTTGTACTGCCCCTAAAAACAAAACTTTAACAGTCTGAACTCCTTCAAAGGTGATAAATTTGAGTCCACTATAGGTTGATACTTGAAGCCTTAAGCCATGGTCATTCTCTATCCATTGAGGCAGCTGCATTATAACATGAAACAACTGTACAAATTTTGCATACACAAAGGTAGTTGAGCAATAATGAATTACCTGGTTACATTTTTAAAGCCCACCCTCTTCCACCCCCCACCCCCTCAAACAAGCTAATTTTTCCCCTATCAAATTTATGTGGCCATAGATTTGACCCATGGGAAGAGGAATGTTGATCAGTCCAAGATTTCCATGGCTAAACCTCGATTTTAGCTGCTAAGTCTTTTCAATATTGAGGTGCCTGCATTAGGTAAGGGAGTGTGGACAAGATTTGACACGACTTACTGCTCTAGAAGGTTATCAAACTCTTTCTCCACTCGAAGCTGTTTGTGCTGCAGGGGTTCAGGCAGCCCTCCTCCATCCTCACCTTCGCTGCTTGCCGAGCTCACTTCCACTTCTACCTGGCCCTGGTGGGTGCTCTCTCTCAGGAGGGCATTCTAAGAGGATGGGAAGGAGAAAGATCAAAGACCAGAGAAGCCTGCACCAGCTGAAGTCACTGTACAGTGGAACAACAGGTTTTACCAGTCAGTGCTGGGAAAAAGGCACAGCAACATTGACGTCTTAGGAATAGAAAGTGACTTTAGTCAAGAGAATGGTGTATAAGCAAAGTGTGTGTGTGAGGGGTGGGGGAGGAGGAGGAGGGCAAAGTTGCCCCAAAAACCTAAAGTTGGAAAAACTGTGCAAACTGAAGTTTTTCCCATTAATTTGATTGTGTTTGATCAGAAAATAATTAATAAATAATAATAATTTGAAGCCCATCCTAGGGCACCTCAAAACTTAATTTTCTTAAAGTTTGCTATTATTTTTGTTTAATTGAGCAAATTTCTTGGTATTAAAGCTATAACTTTTATGTTTTCATACTCATCAATAATACATTGATAAAAAGATATTTTATGCAAAAAAAATCTAGCAGTATTTTATTAAACCTCCCACCCTTTACAAAACTGCAATAGCAGTTTTTAGCGCAGGCCGGTGCGCTGAATGCTCTGCTCCCGACACTCAGAGTTCCTATGAGCGTCGGGAGCAGCGCAGAGCATTTAGCACGCCGGCCTGCACTAAAAAATGTTATTGCACTTTTGTAAAACAGGGGGGGAAATGAACCTTCAATATCTGCACTTTTATTGTGGAAAATAACAGAAATTTAACATGCTTCACTAATAGCTAAACACAAAATTTGCTGTACTCATTTACCAATGGCATTCCAAACACTCAAGTACTGTCTTTTTGATATAGTCAGGATAAAGCCTGCGATGCCATTCAACTCCCTGCAACAATGCCTCACACTGTACTGGGTCTGTGGTGATGTTAGTGGCAAAGTCAGTTATCAGTTTAACAACTCGCTCGGCTGTGTTGTTAAACAGTGGTGCACATTTATTGGTATTAAGGCTATAACTCAGCAATGATACGTTGATAAAAAAACCAACTGTAACATGCATTCAGGTACCACAGTGCAATAGGAAAAATGCCACAGATATTCTTAAAAAAAGTGGAGAAAAGACCTCAGCGTCACAGTAGGATATAAAATATTGTAATCCTCCGGACATAGCAGCTTCAAAAGATATTTTGAAGTTGCAGACACATCCTCGGTCTGAAAAACTCCACCGAGGATGTGTCTGCACTTGGGGAGTGTGTGGTGCAGTGGTTAGAGCCACAGCCTCAGCACCCTGAGGTTGTGGGTTCAAATCCCACACTGCTCCTTGTGACCCTGGGCAAGTCACTTAATCCCCCATTGCCCCAGGTACATTAGATAGAGTGTGAGCCTGCCAGGATAGATAGGGAAAAAATGCTTGAGTACCTGCATGTACACCACTTAGGTTATAAGTGGTATGTAAATACTTATAAAATAAAATAAATAAAAAATATCTGTGGCATTTTTCCTATTGCACTGTGGTACCTGAATGCATGTTAGAGTTGGTGATTTAAGGAGCATTCAATTTGATTGTTTTTCTACTTTTTGTCACATTGATAAAAAAGACATTTTATGCAAAAATTCTAGCAGTGTTTTATTAAATGAACCTTCAATATCTGCACTTTATTGTGGAAAATAATGACAAAATCGAGCAAGACAAAATCAATGCCACTGGCATCACCACAGACCAAGTGTAGAGTGAGGCCTTGTTGCAAGTTGTTGAACAGCATCACAGGTTTTATCCTATCTCAAGAAGACATTGAGGCCCTGATTCTCCAAAAGTGCGTCCCGATTTTAGGCAGCTGTAGACGTCCTACAGCTGTCTAATCAGCCAATCGGGATGCACGTTTTTAAAAAAAAAATGCTCCCCAGGCAGGCCTGAAGGCGCCTCCGGGAGCCTAGGGAGACCCGCAAGATGCCTAAGCTCGCCTACAGGCCTTAGGCGAACTTAGGCGGCCCTACGCGTCTCCCTAGTAGAGGAAGAGACGCTTAAAATGTAGGCCAGCAAAATGCTGGTCTACATTGTAAGTAGACGCGGCCGCTATACTGATCGCGGCAAGGGATCTCCCTGCTGCAATAAAGTATAGCGGCCGCGGCCGCCTGTTCCCATCACCGACAGGAGGATGCCTAACTCCTCCTGTCGGAACCCCGAACCCCGGAACCCCCTCCCCCCCAAAACTCGTAATCGCCGACAGGAGGATGCCCAACTCCTTCTGTCGGAACCCCCTCCCCCCCCAAACTCGTAATCGCCGACAGGAGGATGCCCAACTCCTCCTGTCGGAACCCCGGAACCCTCTCCCCCCCAAACTCGTAATCGCCGACAGGAGGATGCTCAACTCCTCCTGCCGGAAAGCCCAACGACCCCCCGCCCCAACTAATCTCCCTCCCCCAACTAACCTTTCAATGTTGGTCAGCTGGACGGGTCTTGCTGCCATCCAGCCGACGGGTCTGCCTCGTGGAAATGAGACGGCACGCCCCTTCCTGGCCCATCCCCGCTAAATCTAAGGCCTGATTGGCCCAGGCTGTAGAAGCCTGGACCAATCAGGCCTTAGGCATAGCGGGTCCGCCCATCCCCACTAATCCTAAGGCCTGATTGGCCAAGGTGCCTAGCCTGGGCCAATCAGGCCTTAGATTTAGCGGGGATGGGCCGGGAAGGGGCTTGCCGTCTCATTTCCACGAGGCAGACCCGTCGGCTGGACAGCAGCAAGACCCGTCCAGCTGACCAACATTGAAAGGTTAGTTGGGGGAGGGAGATTAGTTGGGACGGGGGGGTCGTTGGGCTTTCCGGCAGGAGGAGTTGGGCATCCTCCTGTCGGCGATTACGAGTTTGGGGAGGAGGGGGTTGGCATCCTCCTGTCGGCGATTACGAGTTTGGGGGGGAGGGGGCTCCGGGGTTCCGACAGGAGGAGTTGGGCATCCTCCTGTCGGCGATTACGAGTTTGGGGGGGGGGGGGGTTCCGGGGTTCCGACAGGAGGAGTTGGGCATCCTCCTGTCGGCGATTACGAGTTTGGGGGGGGAGGGGGTTCCGGGGTTCCGACAGGAGGAGTTGGGCATCCTCCTGTCGGCGATTACGAGTTTGGGGGGGAGGGGGGTCCGGGGTTCCGACAGGAGGAGTTGGGCATCCTCCTGTCGGCGATTACGAGTTTGGGGGGGGAGGGGGCTCGGGGTTCCGACAGGAGGAGTTAGGCATTCTCCTGTCGGTGATGGGACAGGCGGCCGCAACAACCGCGGCCGCTATACATATTGCAGCAGGGAGATCCCTTGCTGCCATAAGTATAGCGGCCGCGTCTAATTTAACCCGATTCTCTAAAGACGCCGGTTACAGAATCGGCGTTTAGTATAGGACGCCTCTCCCGGGCGGCCTGCCTGGGGAGCATTTTTTTTTAAAAAACGTGCATCCCGATTGGCTGATTAGACAGCTGTAGGACGTCTACAACTGCCTAAAATCGGGACGCACTTTTGGAGAATCAGGGCCTGAATGTTTGAGAGTTTGGAATGCCATTGGTAGATGACTACACCAAACAGCACATGTTTAGCTTTTATGCTGGATTTTACTAAGCTGTGGTAGAGGTTTCTACCATGGCCCAGCGAGATTAACTGCTCCGACGCTCATAGATTTCCTATGCGTGTCGGAGCAGTTACCTTGCTGGACTGGAGGAGAAACTTCTACCGTGCCTTAATAACAGGAGCTCTTAATGAAGTACTGGATGTTAAATTTCTGCTATTTTCCACAATAAAGTGCAGATATTGAAGGTTCATTTAATAAAATACTGCTAGATTTTGTTGCATAGAAACATAGAAAATGATGGCAGATAAAGGCCAAATGGACCATTCAGTCTGCCCATCCACTGCATCCACTATCTCTTCCTCTCCTTGGGAGATCCAACATGCCTGTCCCATGCCTTCTTGAATTCAGACAGTCTTTATCTCTACCACCTCTACCAGGAGCCTACTCCACGCATCTACCACCCTTTCTGCAAAGAACTATTTTCTTAGATTACTCCTGAGCCAATCACCTTCTAACTTCATCCTATGCTCTCTCATTCCAGAGCTTCCTTTCAAATGAAAGACTTGCCTCATGCACCTTTAAATGTCTCTTATCATATCTCCCCTCTCCTGTCTTTCCTCCAAAGTATACTTATTGAGATCTTTAAGTCTGTCCCCATATGCCTTATGATGAAGGCCACTGACTATTTTAGTAGCTTTCTTTTGGACCGACTCCATCCTGTTTATATCTTTTTGAAGGTGTGGTCTATTTTAAATGAGATCTCACCAGTCTTATACAGGGACATCAATACCTTTTTCCTACAGGCCATAACTCTCCCTATGCACCCTTGCATCATTCTTGCTTTCGCCATCACCTTTTCGACCAGTTTGTTCACCTTAAGATCTTTGCATACATACATTCTCACATTCCGCTCCTCTTTCGTGCACAAAGTTCTTCACCACCCCTAAACTGGCTTTTTAATCATTGTATCATTGCTGAGTATGAAAATATAAATATTATAGCTATAATACCAAGAAATTTGCTCCATTAAGCAAAAATAATAGCAAATTTTAAAGAAAAACAGAGCTTTATGTAATCAGTGGCTTTGAGCGACTCCAGGACAGAAACATAGAAACAAGACGGCAGATAAAGGCCAAATGGCCCATCTAGTCTGCCCATCCACAGTAACCATTATCTTTTTCTCTCTCTGAGAGATTCCACACCTGCCTATTAAAAAAAAATTACTATTATTTTCTGATCAAGCACAATCAAATTCATGGGAAAAACTTCAATTTGGACAGTTTTTTCAAATTTAGGTTTTTCTGGACAACCCTAGGGGTGGGGCTATCATAGTTGCTATAGTCTCCACCAGAATATTTACAGACTGCTACGGAAGTTCTTTTATCAGGTGTTTTATACACATTTGTTTTCATGTTGAAAAGATCAAATCATCTGAGGTTTCCCAATAGAAGCAGAACATTAATAAATGTAGGAGAGATTCTCAATACCGTACCTCAGGATAAGGCGTGCGCAGTACTGGTATGGGTGTTAGGGGTAATGGTGTTGGGGACCAGGCCAGGGAATCAGAGACTGCTGTTACCAGCGGCGTTTGGGTTGGTGCTGGTGCTGGAAGAAGTCTTGGAGAAAAATGACTCTGTCCAGCAAGGTCAATGCTTTCCTTCAGTTCTTCCAGCTGCATCCCCAGGTGGAATATCTCCCCCTCCATCAGTCTAAAAGGTAAGAGGTACAAAAACTTAGATTGTGAACTTACCAGGGAAAGATGCCTGCACATAATGTTTACAGATCTGCGTACCTCTAGTAGCACTGTAGAAATGATTAGTAGTAGTATAAAAGAGGCCAGACAAGTATAGAGAATAAAGCTAGACAAATTAAAGCACCCAGGGGGAAAATCTCATTGTTTACTGCTCTGAAATGGACAACTATGAGGCCTTCATTTTGCCGTTATCTAGACAGTGTTCTATAGTGATTTGGGTTTGCTGAATTCATAACTGACCTTATTTTCCAATAAAACCCTCTGATTTTTTGCAAAAGAGCATTATAATGCAATAATTAACATTTTCACTATATTTTCTATTGCGTGGAGTAAATGTTATAACAATCTCTGAAATATTAAAGCAGTTTGCCTCAAATTAGATTTTTAAGCTAAAATATAAATTTTAATGGTATAATAATGTGCTATATAATTAAATTATTATGGGTGAGGAGGGAGCTGGAATATGCAGTTCTGTGTAGGCCTATTGCATCATCAGCAATTTTCAAGCTTCATCAGCACAGCTGAGATTAAATCGTCGATTTTGTATCAGGGTTTTGCTTCTTAGTTACCAAGTTGTTGCTTTTGAAACGTTTTTGTTGTTTTGTTAGTATAATGTCAAGAAAGTGTGCGAACCACCCTGACTTCTTCTGTTATGTCTGTGGGGAGTATACAATCTCAGAAGAGAAATATGACTCCACTCATAAGAAAAGTCTATGAATTCTTATTTTGGCTGCAAAACTGGAGATCAAGTTAAGGTTTGGGCACCTCACGTGTGTTGTAACTCTTGTGCCAACAACCTTGGAGCATAGCTGAAAGGCGTTCGTCCATCGATGCCATTTGCTGTTCCAATGGTTTGGAGGGAACGGAAGGACCATTGCACAGATTGTTATGTTTGCTTAACAAAAGTGTCTGGATTTTCTTCGAAAACAGAGTCAAATTCAATATCCTAATCTTGAATCTGCAATACGACCTGTGCCTCATGATGACAATCTTCCAATTCCAAAACCTGGAACTTATACATTGGATTTAGAAGAAGGCTCTGAAGCATGTGCTGATGATTCTATGGAACTGGAATCCAAAAATGATCCTGAGTTTTTGATTTCAACTTCAGGTGAGCCTCACTTAACTCAGGCAGAATTAAATGACCTCATTTGAGATTTTACGTTATCTAATAGACAAGCCAAATTCTTAGGCTCCAGGCTTTGTCAGTGGAATCTCTTGGCACCTGAGATCAACATCTCCGTGTTCCAAAATCATCACAAGGCCCTTGTGGAACATTTCTCTATGACAGACTCATTGACATTTTGTCATGACGTAAATGGATTATTCCAAGCATTTGGTCAAAGTCATGACCCTAATGAATGGCGCTTGTTCACTGATGTGTCAAAGCTAAGTCTGAAGGCAGTGCTTTTGCATAACGGAAAAATATATCAATCTATTCCTATTGGTCATGCTGTCCACATGAAAGAAACATGAAAATTTGCAGTTCCTCTTAGATTATATTAAGTACAGTGCGTACAAGTGGCAGATTTGTGCTGATCTGAAGGTTATTGCATTGTTACTTGGTCTGCAGTTGGGCTACACAAAGTACTGCTGTTTTATCTGTGAGTGAGATAGCCGAGACAGAGGATCCCATTACATCATTAAAGACTGGTCACTTCATAATAATTTGGATCCTGCTGGAAGAAAAAATGTAATTCACCATCCTCTTGTCATTCTGAAACAAGTGCTTCACATAAAGCTAGGAGTTATGAAGAACTTTGTTAAGGCTATAAACAAGAAAGGTGAAGGATTTTGATATTTACATGAAAATTTCCTTTCATAAGTGCTCAGAAGTTAAAGGAAGGCATTTTTGTGGGGCCACAAATAAGAGAATTGTTGAGACAGGTACTTTGATGAAGTCTTGCAAGGACGTGAGAAAAGTGCATGGATAGCATTGAAAAATGTAATTGAGGATTTTCTAGGGAATAGAAAGGTACCAGACTATGTCCAAATGGTGGAGACGATGCTTAAAGCATTCTGTGATCTCAAATGCAACTTGTCACAAAAAATTAATTTTCTTCACTCGCATCTGGATTTTTTCTCCGATAATCTTGGTAGTGTTAGTGATGAGCACAGGGAAAGGTTTCACCAGGACATTGCTACAACAGTGAAACAATATCAGGGCGGATGGAATTCATCAATGCTGGCTATTGTTAGACATTAATTAGAGATGCTCCTAATCTCGTTTATAAATGTACTTCAACAGCAAAATGATTCTAGAAAATAATATTTATAAGAACTTTTAAATCGGCACAATGTGTTACATTATGATTTCTCATGCTATAAATATTTGTGATTTGCTCAAAAACTATACGTGATATGACAAAACTGAGGCTATTTTCATACACAGGAGGTCAAATTCTATAAAGTGAACTTCATTTTCTTCTTGCCCCAGAAAAAAAGTTAAAATTTGTTGCGCAGTGTTATTGTTAAACTAGGGCCTAATCACACGAAGCTTCCAAAGCTTAAAAAAGCATTTTCAAACTAAGGTATCAACCTGTTTAGTGAAACACAAATCTGGCTTCCCTGGTTCTCAGCCTACTGCTCTAACCATTAACCTACTCCTCTACTCATCAACAATTACCGTAATGCAATCAAATACAGATGGTGAACAATTATTTAGGTGCTGAAGGAGTTGCCATACAGTGAGAGATTAGAGAAACTGGGCCTCTTCTCCCTTGAAAAGAGGAGACTGAGAGGGGACATGATCGAAACGTTCAAGATACTGAAGGGAACAGACTTAGTAGATAGAGACAGGCTGTTCACCCTCTCCAAGGTAGGGAGAACGAGAGGGCACTCTCTAAGTTGAAAGGGGATAGATTCCGTACAAACGTAAGGAAGTTCTTCTTCACCCAGAGAATGGTGGAAAGTTGGAACGCTCTTCCGGAGGCTGTTATAAGGGAAAACACCCTCCCGGGACAAAGTTAGACAAGTTCCTGCTGAACTGGAACATACGCAGGTAAGGCTAGTCTCAGTTAGGGCAATGGTCTTTGACCTAAGAGCCGCTGCGGGAGTGGACTGCTGAGCACGATGGACCACTGGTCTGACCCAGCAGCAGCAATTTTTATATTCTTATGTTCTTAACACTGGCTACCATTAAAACAGGTTAATTTACTGTTAATCTGGGTATTACGAGTTGTTAACCCTTTTCCTTTTGTTTTTACCTCTGTTTTTCTACCAACAACTTAAAATGTAACTTTATCCTTTTTCCCTCTCAAGTCATGTTTGTAAATATGTATCAATTTTGTTAAATGTTAGCCTGCTTTTATTAATTGGATTAGATTATGTACATCGCTTAGTAATTCTAATAGGCGATCAATCAAATTCACTAATAAACTTGTAAACTTGTTAATCCAGGTTATTATAAGTAGTAACAAAGGGCTCCTTTTACGAAGGTGCTCTAGGGCCTTAACGTGCGCAATAGCACACGCTAACATGCCACGCGCGTTAGCCGCTAACGCCTCCTCTTGAGCAGGCGGTAGTTTTTCGGCTAGCGAGCGCTAATCCGGTGCGTGCACTAAAACGGCTAGTGCACCTTTGTGAAAGAAGCCCTAAGTCTCATAAAATGAGACCTGTGCTCAAACAGCATGAGTTAGTGCTAAAATAGCATGTCTTAACAGTAGCCCAAATTAATAAACTACACTACTTAAAAGACTATGAGCCCATTTGGGTTCAATGTGCCTTTAATATAATATATCCAAATTGTGATCCGTTTTAAGTTTTGATAAATAAAGTAAAACCAGGTCACATCATTTAACCACCTTTAAAATAAGCACTCTCACAGATGTTTGGGTCAAAAAGTAAGCTTTCTGCAATTAATCGTGTCCATGGGGATTAGAAAGCACAGTTACTTACCGTAACAGGTGTTATCCAGGGACAGCAGGCATATATTCTCACATGTGGGTGACGTCATCTACGGAGCCCCAGCGCGGACAGCTTTTCAAGCAAACTTGATTGAAGTTTCAAGTTTGCACACTGCACCACGCATGTGCTAGCCTTCCTGCCCACTAGAGGGCGCATCCCCACCTCGTGGTCCTCAGTTCCATATCAAGCAAAGAAGCCATCCCCGGGGAGGTGGGCGGGTTGTGAGAATATATGCCTGCTGTCCCTGGATAACACCTGTTACGGTAAGTAATTGTGCTTTATCCCAGGACAAGCAGGCATGATATTCTCACATGTGGGTGACCTCCAAGCCAACCAAAAAAGGGCAGGTGGGAGGATGGCAATTTAGGAAAACAGGTTACGTAACACCGACTGGCCAAACCGGCCGTCGCTTCTGGACAAAGTGTCCAGACAGTAGTGGGAGGTGAACGTATGAACCGAAGACCAAGTGGCAGCTTTGCATATGTCCTCCACAGGAGTAGACCGGAGGAAAGCAACAGAAGCTTCCATAGCCCGGACCTTATGCCCCATAACTCGACCATGGAGCGTGAGACCAGCCTGAGCGTAGCAAAAAGAAATACAAGCAGCCAACCAGTTGGACAAGGTGCGCTTGGAAACAGGATGTCCCAACCGATTAGGATCAAAGGACAAAAACAATTGAGGAACCTTCCGCTGAGACTTGGTACGTTGGAGATAAAAGGCCAACCCCCTCTTACAGTCAAGCGTGTGAAGCGCCGCCTCACCAGGATGAGAGTGGGGCTTCGGAAAGAACACCGGAAGAACAATGGACTGATTGAGGTGGAAATCAGACACAACCTTAGGCAAAAATTTAGGATGGGTGCGAAGAACCACCTTATCATGATGAAACACCGTAAAAGGTGGATCCGCAACCAAAGCCTGCAGCTCGCTAATCCGACGAGCGGACGTGAGCGCAATCAAAAAGACCACTTTCCAAGTGAGAAACTTAAGAGGAGATTTGTCGAGAGGCTCAAAAGGAGGCCTCATCAGTTGAGCTAAGACCACATTAAGATCCCAAACTACAGGAGGAGGTTTCAGAGGAGGGTGGACACTGACGAGACCCCTCATGAAACGAGTCACCAGAGGATGAAGAGAGAGAGATCGACCCTCGAGATGCCGATGGAACGCCGCAATGGCACTGAGATGCACCCGAATGGAAGTCGTCTTCAGTCCAGATTTAGACAGATGCAACAAATATTCCAGCACCGAAGACACGGGAACTGAACTCGGGTCTAGATGGTTCGAAGAACACCAGGATGAAAATCTGGTCCACTTCTGGGAATAACAAAGCCGAGTCGAGACCTTGCGCGAGGCTTCCAAAATCTCCCTCACCGACTGAGAAACAGGAACCGAAGTCAAGGGGAAAGGAACCAAGCGGTCAGATGTAAAGACTGAAGATTGGGATGTAACAGCGAACCCCGACTCTGAGACAGCAGAGAGGGAAAGACAGGCAGAAGCAGAGGTTCCCTGACACTGAGTTGAAGAAGCAGGGAGAACCAGTGCTGTTTGGGCCAACGAGGCGCAATGAGAATCATGGTGGCTCTGGTCGATTTGAGATGTACCAGCGTTCTCAAAATCAGAGGAAAAGGAGGGAACGCATAAAGGAACCTCCCCCCCCAGTCGAGAAGGAAGGCATCGGCCTCGAGACGGTCCCGGGAGTACATCCGAGAACAGTAGAGGGGTAGTTTGTGAGTCTCCGGGGAGGCAAACAAATCCACCTGAGGAGTCCCCCAGCGGTCGAAGACCTCGCGCAGAACCCGAGAGTTCAGCGACCACTCGTGCGGCTGGAGAAGACGACTTGAGTTTGTCTGCCAGACAGTTCCTCTCTCCCTGAATGTAAACCGCCCGCAGGAATATGTTCTGGGAGACTGCCCATTCCCAAAGGCGCAGGGCTTCCTGGCACAGAGACCAAGAGCCCGTCCCCCCTTGCTTGTTTACATAGTACATTGCCACCTGGTTGTCCGTCCGCACGAGCACTACCTGATCGTGCAGTAGGTGGCAGAAAGCTCGAGCAGCCAGAAAAATGGCACGAAGCTCCAACACATTGATGTGACAAAGACGGTCCTCGGCCGACCATAGACCCTGCGTTCGCAGACCGTCGAGATGTGCCCCCCACGCGTACTCCGAGGAGTCCGTGGTCAGGACCTTGCGACACGGAGGAACGAGAAACAGCAAACCCCCTGAAAGACTGGAAGAGTTGGTCCACCAACGGAGCGAGCGTCTCAAAGAAGGAGTCACTGTTATCGGACAAGAGGCTGGGTCGCGATCCTGCCGCCATTGAGAGGCCAGAGTCCACTGAGGAAGCCTCAGATGCAAGCGGGCGAAGGGAGTGACGTGGACCGTCGATGCCATGTGGCCCAGAAGAATCATCATATGCTGAGCCGACACCTCGGATCGCTTCAAAACTTGGCGACCCAACCGAAGCAAGGCCTCCCGCCGAGGAGGGGGGAGGAAAGAGCGGAGGCGAACCGTGTCCAGCACGGCTCCAATAAACTGGAGAGACTGAGCCGGGCACAACTGAGACTTGGGAAAGTTCACTTCGAACCCTAGACGTTGAAGTAAGATGATAGTCTGTTGGGTCGCTAAGATAACTCCCTCCCTGGTCGGGGCCTTGATCAGCCAATCGTCCAGGTAGGGAAAGACCTGAAGCCCCCAAGAGCGCAGGGCCGCCGCGACTACCACCATACACTTCGTGAATACCCGAGGGGAAGACGCCAGACCAAAGGGAAGGACCCGATACTGAAGGTGCAAATCTCCCACTTGGAACCGTAGGAACTTGCGGAAAGCGGGATGCACCGGAACATGGGTATATGCTTCCTTCAAGTCCAGGGAGCACATCCAATCCCCTTCCTCCAACAGGGGGTACAAAACCGGAAGCGATAACATACGGAACTTCTCCCGGACCAGGAACTTGTTGAGCTTCCGGAGGTCCAAAATGGGGCGCAAATCCCCGGTCTTTTTCGGGACCAAAAAGTAACGGGAGTAAAACCCCCGACCCCGCTGGTCGGGAGGGACAAGCTCCACTGCCCGTAGGCTCAACAAGGCCCTGGCCTCGACCAGGAGAAGGGCCAACTGGCTCCGATTGGACGGGCAAGCGCTGGGTGGCATGTCTGGAGGCTGCGCTAAGAAGTTGAGCGAATAGCCCTCGGAGACGGTCCGGAGCACCCATGCGTCGGATGTAATCCCGGTCCAAGCCCCGTAAAAGGACCTGAGTCGACCCCCGATGGGGAGGGGGTCCGGCGATACCGCGGAGGGGGCCCACCCCCACCCGCAGATCCCGTCAAAAAGACGGCGCAGGCTTGGACGCTCCCTGCGCTGGGGGTTTCGACTGACCTCCCCTACCCTGTTGGGGTGGGCGTCGGGGCGGAGGTCTCGAGAAGGCCGGCGTAGATTTCTGCGGGTATCTTCTCGGGGGCTGCCGAAAAGGTTTTTGTGGCGGGGCCTTAGGTTTAGGGCGGACCAGGGAGGCAAGAGAGCGCTCCTGCTCCGACAGACGTTTGGTCGCCGCCTCCAAGGAGTCGTCAAACAACTCAGAACCCACGCAGGGCAAGTTCGCCAAACGCTCCTGCAGATTGGGGTCCATCTCGAGGGTACGGAGCCACGCCAGCCGGCGCATAGCCACCGCACAGGCCGATACCCTCGAGGCGAGTTCAAAGGCGTCGTACACAGCATGAAATAGGTACAAGCGCAGCTGAGATAGGTTCGACATAAAGGAGGCGAACTTTTCCCTATGGGAATCCGGTATCACATCCCGAAAACCTGGGAGGTCCTTTACCATGGTACGCAAGTACGAAGAATATGAAAATGCATAATTCAAGACCCTCGTCGCCATCAGAGAGTTAGCGTAGAGTCGACGACCAAATTTGTCGAGGGTCCGTCCTTCCCTCCCCGGCGGGACCGCTGCAGACACCCTGGAAGGTTGCGTCCTCTTAAGCGCCGACTCCACCAGGAGCGATTGGTGGGAGAGTTGTGCCTTCTCGAACCCCTTAGGAGGGAGGGTCCGGTATTTCGACTCCATCTTGGACGGCACCACCGTGACCGTAAGAGAGGCTTCCAAATTTCTGAGGAAGGTCTGATGAAGGACCTTATTGAGCGGGAGGCGAGGGGATTCCCGTGGGGGAGCAGGAAGATCCTGCTCCTCCAAAAACTCTTTGGTATAATGGGAACCTGCCAACAAGTCCACGCCCAAAGCACCCACCATATCCTGCACAAACCTGGAGAATGACGAAGGTCTGGCAGGTGGAGAAGGGGTCCGAGATCTCCCCGCCGAGCCGAAGGGGGAGGCCTCGGGGGAGTACCTCGGTTCTCTACCCGACCCCGATCCCCATGAGGCTCGTTCCCGGGACCTCGAGGGGGTCGGGGAACGATCATGCCTGAAAAAACCCTTGGGGGAACCCCCCGGGGTACGAGGTATCGAGGCCCGTCCCTTCCGCCCCGGCGAGGAGGCACGGGAACTCTCTCCGACAGGGGAGCGAAAAAGAGAAGGGTTATCCAGGCGGAGCTCCGAGACCTGTAAGGTCTCGCCCCCGAGCGGCGAAGAGCGACCGCGCCCCCGAGGCGAGGCCCGTGATCGTTTGGCCTTCCTCGGACGGCGCCTCGCCCGAGGCCTGCCCGAAGGCGAGGAGCCTCGCGAGGACCTCGAGGAAGAAGTGGACGAGAGCCTCCGCACCCGGCGCATCTTGTCACGGGGCCGCACGCTACGCTCAGGTTGGCCCACCGATGCCGGGTCCGAGGGCAAAGCCGGGGTCGAGGTAGTACGAACCTCGGGAGCCGAAGCCCCAGTACCCGAGACCGAGGTCGCCAACTGCGGGGCAGCCGAGACCGAAGCAGTCGAGGCCGAAGCCTGCTGCAGGTGCTCAATGGCCCCGGACAGCTCCGAGGTGATCAAAGCCCGGAGCAAGTCCTGGAAAGCCGGGATCGTCATCCCAGGCGGTATCACCGAGGCCGATCGATGCTCCTCAGAGGGCGACCTCGGTCTCGAGTATTCCCTCGGGACAATCGATTTGGACATCTTGGGCTGGGCGGAGGCCGACCCTCCCGCCGTCGAGGAGCCCGAGGATGGCTTCTTGGTCTATCCCGGAGCTGAGGAGGGAAGTGGAGACTTACCCGAGGCCGGCTTGGACGAGGCAACAGGCTTCGACGGGGCCGAAGGTCGAGGCGAAGTCGAGGGGCCCGAGGCCGAGGTCGAGGCCGAGGTCAAGGCCGGGGCCGAAGCCGAACTTGAGGCCTTCCCGGCCGGGGAATCCACGGCGAAGAGTTCCGCCATGCGGGCCCGGTGGCGTTTGAGAGCCCTTTTCTGAAAAGTGGCACACCGGGAACAAGAGTCAGTCGGGTGCTGAGGGCCCAAGCACCTCAAACAGGACAGGTGAGGGTCTGTGATGGACAAGAGTCGGTCGCACCGACTGCACTTTTTAAAACCCGTCACAGGACGGGACATGGGCCCAAAAAGCGGCCGGGAACAGATGAGGTCCCACGGCCGCGGCTACCGGGAGCCCCCGGAGCGACGGAAGAAAATAAAACTTTTTTTTTTTTGACGAAAAATGAAAGCAAACAACAAAAGAACACAGAAAAACGCAGCGACCGCATCGAAAAACAGGACACAGCCGTGGCGACAGAAGGCAAATTGAGAGCACAATTTTCCACAGGGCTTCTGGCTCCACGAATGAAATTGAACTGAGGACCACAAGGTGGGGATGCGCCCTCTAGTGGGCAGGAAGGCTAGCACATGTGTGGTGCAGTGTGCAAACTTGAAACTTCAATCAAGTTTGCTTGAAAAGCTGTCCGCGCTGGGGCTCCGTAGATGACGTCACCCACATGTGAGAATATCATGCCTGCTTGTCCTGGGATAATATACATTACATTACATTAGTGACTTTTATTCCGCCATTACCTTGCGGTTCAAGGCGGATTACATAAGAGGTTATCGGGACATTTCCAGAAGAGTTACAGAGTTGAACGGGTTATTTCAGGGGACTGAAGTGCTTCCTGCGGTGTTAGTTTGTTTTGATGGATTTCTTGAATAGGAGGGTTTTTATTTCTTTTCTGAAAGTTTTGTAGTCTGGTGTCATAGTCAGTAGATTGGATAGTTGGCGATCTAGTTTTGCTGCCTGCGTGGCCAGTAGGGCATCGTACATTTTTTTTGCATTTGACGCCTCTGATTGGGGTGTGCATGAATGGTGTCTGGGTTCTCCTTTGCTTGGTTGTGGTAGTTCAGATAAGGCGGTTGTTCATATAAGCTGGGCTGTCTCCATTCATGGTTTGAAATAGTAGACAGTAACATATGAATAGTATTCTTGCTTGTATTGGGAGCCAGTGTGAGTCGAGGTATGCGGCGGTGATATGGTTGTATTTCTTCAGTGAATAGATCAGTCTCGGGGCTGTGTTTTGTACGGTTTGTAGTTGTTTTATCATGACTCCGGGGCAGGGGAGATAGAGGATGTTGCAGTAGTTTAGAGGACCTAGGACTAGGGATTGGACCATGAGTTGGAATTGTTTTCTGTCGATATATGTGCAAGTAAACTGTATGCAAGCATTCAATGGCTTGTTCCCCCCCCCTTATCTAACATATAAGAAAAATACTGGCCAGTAGGAGATACATTTTGCATTGTCTCTTGGGGTGTTCCTTTTCTCCATATAAATATACAATACCTGTCTGGATCAAACTCCCCAAGAGGCCCCGCGGTGTCTGGGTGTTGCTGCAACTGCTGGCTCTCCTCACGGGCCTGAAGATAAGCCCTCTCCATAGAATCTTGGGCTTCTGTCAGTTGCTGGAACCCCTGGATGAAAGTCAACAGACAGAAAAAGGGCTTAGGAGGGGAGAGAAAACATTAGAGTTTCAACTACAGCCCGACAGTGGTCTGAGAGGGAGCCTAATTATGGCATGAACATGCCACAGCTAATCCTGTAATTCAATGGATGAGTAACAGCAGCAGTATAAGAAAACAAGCCGATTACCTTTATTTGATCCAGTGGTGACAGTTTTTTCATTTTGATTAAGCTTTCAAAAGATTCTACCTGCTTAACAGGAAAAGAACACTTAGCAATATAAAGGCTATTGGAAAACAAAACACAGAGCAGTACATACAACAAAAGTACAGTATTCATGCTTAGACACCATGGAAACATGAGACTAAAAGGATGAAACTTTAAATATACTATATATACTTGGATATAAACTGAGATTTGGGGGCCAAAAAACTGGCCCAAAAATGGGGGTATCAGTTTATAACAGGGGTAGGGAACTCCGGTCCTCGAGAGCCGTATTCCAGTTGGGTTTTCAGGATTTCCCCAATGAATATGCATGAGATCTATTTGCACGCACTGCTTTCAATGCATATTCATTGGGGAAATCCTGAAAACCCGACTGGAATACGGCTCTCGAGGACCGGAGTTCCCTACTCCCCAAATCTCAGTTTATATCCAAGTATATATGGTATATTTAAAGTTACATCCTTTTAGTCTCGTGTTTCCATGGTGTCTAAGCATGAATACTGAACTTTTGTACCCCTGGTTTATAATTAGGTCAGTGCCCACCTGCCCCCCCTTCCAGATCTGTTGCAGGCCACCATTGGGCCTGCTGTAAGACCTGGTGGTCCAGCGGTGGGCCGAGACAGGAGGGATCCTTCACGACTCTTGTCTGGCTGACTAACAACACTCACCTCCCTCCCACCTCCCTGATTAGTAAAAAGCATACCTTTAAATTCAGCTGTGAACCGGGGCAGAAGCGATCTTCCTACACTCCTGCCTCATGCAGAGCCACTATCTGAATGGCTGCCGTGAGTTCCCGTAGTCTCGCGAGGTTGCCATGAGAACTCTTGGCAGCTATTCAGGATAGCAGCTCTGCACAGGCCTGGAGCGTAGGCACATACAGCCCTTCAGTTATCCCTCCCCTTCCACACTCTCCTACTTCCATCAGTTCAAACTGGCCAAAATTATATGGACATCTGGCTCAAATAAATGGTATTATTGGAAATAAATGTATTATTTGGCACTGTTCCCTCTAAGGTGAGCAGGAGTCCTCCACCTATTGCCATGCCAGAGGGAGGTGCTAGTTTATTATCACATTTTCAATAGTTAAAGGAAATGAAGGCTCTGTAGAACTCAAGGAAACCTGCCTACCCCTAGCAACCGAAAGCATAAATATTGAAGCACCACCTCTCATTGGTGGCAATGTAGTTGGAGGACTCCTGCTCAGTTTAGAGCAGTTGTTTCTAATTTGCGGCCCGCCAGGTACTATTTTGAGGCCTTCGGTCTGTACGCAAGTGTCCGGCAGTTGCTGTCACCTCACGCAAGTGCTTTCCTGCGTCTGTACACGATTGTGAGGTGGAGTCCAATCGCATGCAGATGTAGGATTGCAATGATTGGAGGCATGCCAAATTGCAATGACTGCAAGCAGTGCAGCTTGGAGCAATGGTTGGAGGCAGTGCAGCTTGTGCGTGTGTCAGGTGCTAGAGGTAGCGAGAGCTGAAGGCGGTTGCGGATGCCTGTTATAACTGTTATAATCTTTTGTTAATTCAAAAGAGAAGGAAAGATGTTAAACTTTTACTGTGAGGGCCACAGAAAAAATAGGGTACTTGGCGGGCCGCAGAAAAATAGTTACCGTAATGTCTTATTAAAGAAATGACAATTTTGCATGAGGTAAAACTCTTTATAGTTTATAAATCTTTCTTAAAGGACCTTTCCAATATAAATCTTTCCAAGTACCTACAAATCCAAAATGTGGCCCTATAAAGGGTTTGAGTTTGAGAGCACTGGTTTAGAGGGACAGTGCTATTTGGTCAACCAGAAAACGTTAAGCAACATATGCAATTGTTTCAATTACATTTTATTCATTGCCTTGGGAGAAGAACTTCCAAATGGTTAACTTGCCTGTGCCTGGAATGTCTCTAGTTGCTTAGCCAAGTAACTTGTCAAACAATCCCCTGGAGATCGTCCACCAGCAATGTCTTGCCCTTTCGCCGATGGAAAACCTTCAGCAAAGGAGTTAGAGGGTATGGAAGAACCATGATCTTTTAGCGCAACATGAGAACCTGTAACAACCACCACAAATCATGAGAACCTGCCAGGAGTAAGGGGTCTCCTCATACTTATACTTGATAAATAATGCATCTGATTTATAAATGCTGCAGGCCGATTATAATTGATGCTGGCCAACTCCTGGGCTCTTATCAGCTGCAGATGGAATCTGGAGTATGGACACACATCTTCCTCTTATTTTGACTTAATCTGAGGACCTGAATAAAATGAGTTTTGTGTTTCATATGATAGTGGAGATATAATTTTAGTTTTTTTTATATTTGTACTATTTTCCTTGTGTTATGGGGTCAATTTTGAAACTGTGAGATCACAAACCTATTTTCAAAGGGAAACACTGCATGGAGTTTCTTTATGAAAATGCAGATAGCTGTTAAAATGGGATATCATTTTCAGTCACCTGCTTTGAAGCAGATGCAATTACACCCGCCAAAAGTATGCGCAGTAGGGCTGTCTAGAAAAACCTAAAGTTGGAAAAAACTGTGCAAATTGAAATTTTTCCTATGAATTTGATTGTGCTTGATCCGAAAATAATTTTAAATTTTTTAAAACCCCATCCTAGGGTCGTGCAAAGCCACTGATCACATAAAGTTCCATTTTTCTTAAAATTTGCTATTATTTTTGCTTAAATGGAACAAATCTCTTGGGGCTCCTTTTACTAAGGTACGCTAGCGTTTTTACCGTGCGCTGCATTGCCACGCGCGCTAACCCCGTGCTACACGCCAAGAACTAACGCCAGCTCAATGCTGGCGTTAGCGTCTAGTGCACGTGCTAAAACCGCTAGCGCAGCTTAGTAAAAGGAGCCCTTAGTATTATAACCTATGCTATAGCTACATTCAGCAATGATACATTGATAAAAGGACATTTTATGTAAAAAATCTAGTAGTATTTTATTAAATGAACCTTCAAGATCTGCTCTTTATTGTGGAAAATAACAGAAATTTAACATACTTCGCTAATAGCTAAACACATACACTTTAGTGTAGACATCTACCAATGGCTTTCCAAACACTCAAGCATTCAATGTCTTCTTGAGATAGCCAGGATAGAGCCTGCAACGCTGCTCAACTCCTGTGGCAAAGTCAGTTATCATTTTAACACCTTGACTGGCTGTGTCATTAACTAGTGGTTAATGAAACAGCCGAGCGAGCTGTTAAACCAGGGATGGGGAACGAGGGCACCAATCCAGTTGGGTTTTTAGGACTTCCCCAATGAATAGTCATGAGATCTATTTGCATACAATGGAAGCAGTGCATGCAAACAGATCTCAATCATATTCATTGGGGAAATCCTGAAAATCCAACTGGATTGCGGTCCTTGTTCACTACTTCTGTGTTAAACGGATAACTGACTTTGCCACTGGTATCACCACAGAACCAGTGCAGTGTGAGCCCTTGTTGCAAGGCCTCATGCAGGACAATAAAGTGCAAATTATTGAAGGCTCATTTAATAAAATACTGTATCTACTCGAATATAAACCGATCCGAATATAAACAGAGGTATCCTTTTTCCCCTTCAAATAGGGAAAAAAAGGTTGACTTGAATATAAACCGAGGTGAGAAATTTGGGTAATCATGGTGAGCCAATCTATAAAGACTGTTTACCCTACCTCCCCATTAGCTATCTCATAAGTCACTAAACATAATAAAAATTATCTGTGATGCATATATCCCAAAGCCAACATATTTGCAACAAGGCCCCTACATAAGAAAACGCAACTACAAGCAACCACAAACAAATAAATGTAGACAAAAATCAAACTTAAACCTCAAGAAGCCATATGCAGTTCAACACCAGAGAAAGAGAAATAGCACTCTACACTTTGGAATATAAAAAGAAAGCAGTGCAAATTTACAATACAACTGCATTTTCTGTTCATGAAATTAAAAATAAAATTATTATTTTTTCTATCTTTGCTGTCTGGCCATTTTATTCATGTTTATCCCAGTTTCTGCTTTCTTCTGTCTTTTCTTAATTTTCTTTCTAGGGTCTGCAGTCTGCCTCGTCTCTCATTCCTGTCTTCACTTCCTCTCCTACATCCATCTCGGACTTTATTTTCCTTTCATTTTCCTCCATTTATTTTTCTGCATCTCTATCTGCTTCAATTTCTCCAGGTTTTTTTTTGTGAACTCTTAAGCCCTCTCCCCCCTTCTAGCATCTTCTCTCTCTCTTTTCCCCTTTATTTTCACTCTTCTAACCAGTATCTACTGTCTTGCCCCCTCCATCTAGCATATCCTCTCCACTCTTTCCTCCAACACCTCATTTTACTCTCTCTTCCTCTCCCCCCTACATACAAGATCTCTCCCCATCACATTTTACTCTTCCAACAGAGTCATGGGTCAGGGGCAGGCCCGACATGTGAGGAAGCTGATTCCTCCCGGCGGTGGTGGCATGCTGTTTTCCGGCCACTGGGAGGAGGGGGGAGTGAGGAGTCAGCGGCGTATACAGGTTGTGAGCAGCTTTGCCTTCGTTCCTGTCCCGGTCCTGCTAAACAGACTAGCAATAACTAAGTCAGACGCCATGGGGCCTTCCCTCTTGCTAAATCGCTATGGGCTCTGACGGTCTCGATCCCGCTCCTCAAAATCAGGAAGTAACTTCAGAGGGTGGCGGGATTGAGACTGGCAGAGCCTTCAGTAATTTGGCAAGAGGGAAGGCCTCCGTGGCATCTGGCTTTGTTATTGCCAGCCAGTTTAGCAGAACCGGGATTGGGACCAAAGGCATGGCTGCTCACAATCCGGATCGCCGACTCCTCACTCCCCCCTGCCTCCTGGCGATCGACAAACAGCATGGAGGGCTGCCGCGGCCGCAGACGGGAGGAATCAGCTGCCTGATTCACATGTTGGGCCTGCCCCTGACCTGCGACTCCATTCCCCACAGCCCAGTAGGCTTAAATTTGGATATTGTTTAAAACTACGATAGTAGACTCAAATATAAACTAAGACCCCCATTTTTGGGCCCAAAAATCTCAGTTTATATTCGAGTATATAAGGTACTGCTAGATTTTTGCATAAAATATTTTTTTATCAATGCTGAGTGTAAAAACATAAAAGTTATAGCTATAATACCAAGAAATTTACTCCATTAAGCAAAAATAATATCAAATTTTAAGAAAAACAAAGCTATATGCAATCAGTGGCTTTGAGTGACCCCATGATGGGCTTTAAAATTTTTAAAAAAAATAATTTTTTTGATCAAGCACAATTAAATTCATGGGAAAAACTTCAATTTGCAGTTTTTCTAACTATAGGTTTTTCTGTACAACCCTAAAGTACAGAGATTTCAGGGCTGATTCTACAAATGGGCATCCCGATTATAGGCAGTAGTAGGTGTCCTACTGCTGTCTAGCAGGATGCACTTTTTCAGACAAAAAATTCACCCAAGGCAGGAAGTCTACACTGTAGGCATTTGTCATGGGCCTAGGGAGACAAGGATGGGCATGGGCGTGGTTTCACCCGGAAGTGGCCTTGGGTGAGTTTAAAGCATCCCTGCACAACTCCCTAGAGCCGTGACAGACGCCTGAAATGTAGGCCTGCAAAATGCTGGCCTACACATTTCATCTTAAAAGTAGATGCCGCTGCTGGCTCAGCTGATCAGGGCAAGGGAATCCCCAATCAGCTGAGCCGGCAGGACTCACCAAAGCAGCTTCGGGGAATTCTGCCGGCTCAGCTGATTGGGAGGGGGGGGGAATCAACTGAGCTAGCAGCGGCAGACGACCCTCGACAATCACATCCGCGTGCCATGAGGAATACCTACTCCTTTCTGCCTAACACCCCCTACGCCCCTCCCCCACACATCCGCGCTGCTTAGCCACCTATCTTTGCGATCAGGCAGGCACGATTCTTTAACCAGCGCAAGTGACATGGGTGCCAGTTAGAAAATCAGGGGGGGGGGAGGTTAAGGCATCTGTTCTTTAAGACAGACGCGATTCTGTATAGGATACCAGTGTGCAATTCTCAGCCGCTTCTTAGGTGGCCACCGAGACTGGCATCCTATAGAGCACAGGTGTCAAAGTCGGTCCTCGAGGGCCAGAATCCAGTCGGGTTTTCAGGATTTCCCCAATGAATCTGCATGAGATCTATTTGCATGCACTGCTTTCAATGCATATTCATTGGGGAAATCCAGAAAACCCGACTGGATTCCGGCCCTCGAGGAGGGATTTTGACACCCCTGCTATAGAGAATCAGCCCCTTCCTGACCTAATCTCTTCTCTAGTCACTGGTAAAAATAACCATGTTGTGGTCAGTGTGGGAACTTTTATCCCAAGTTAGATTGTAAACTCTTCTGAGCAGGGACAGTCTATAAATGAAGTTGTACATTGGGGGATATCCAGTTTTCAATGGCAGTTTGTCCAGGAGTGAACAACCCTTGATCCGTACAAGAAGCTTTGAAAATTACCCTTTATTCAATGGAAAGGATAAAATCCCAGCATAAGATAGTCTAGAACTCCTTTGTAGCTAATATGCCATGTTGCTCTGCAGATAGCATGAAAATTGGGCAATAGCCTTCACACACCCTCTCACAATGTGGGAGGTGAAAGACTCTATCCAGGTTACATGTGGGGTGGGTGGGGCAGGTGTCCTAGTTAATGCAGGGATGACCTGGTCAGAGGTCTTGTGTACATTACATATACTAGCTGTGTTGGGCAACAGAGAACCCAGATTAAAGCACTAGTGAATTTTTCTGTAGTACTACCAGACATCCGTAGGACTCTGAAAGTGTATGCCGTCTACACAGGATACTGCTTCTGACTCTATGGCATCTTAATAACACAAAAAGTTCAATTCTAAGATGGCGATCGATTATGTAAAATATTTCCAGATTGTGCCTTATGAACCTTGCAGGCACACACGTATTTTGTACTCCTGGGTCTGCCTACCTATTTTCAAAGGGAATCTCCCTACAGAACTTTCTGGGGGTGGGGGTGGATATGGGGGAGTTTCAAAGGGGCTCTTCTTCCCCCTCTAGCTACCTAATTTAGAGATGCACACTCTGACAGAAAGCATACATTTGGATTTTTTTTTTTAAACTCCCTTGGCTTAATTTGCAGAGCTGCTTCTTTTCTTCTCACTGGGCGAGGGGGATTTTCTTAAGGTTTGTCTCCTGGGTAGGCAGCCACTTACCCACAGCAATCCTCTGAAAAGTGCCCCATTAAATTCCTTTGTTCTTCTCAAAGGTAGTAAGAATGGAGTAGGGATAAAACTATACCATCTGGAGCCTCATCTTTACAACGCACCTGAGTCCACATTCGTTTGAGGTATCTGATTCAGTGCTTGGCTAAACTGTGCTGTCTTGGACTGTGGGATTGTGAAGGCCATGACCTTGGACCCCTGAGAAACTGTTCCCATTTGTAGACTCTGGCTTGGCTTTGGTGGATCAGCATATAAATTTACCTAGGAAAGACAAGGAAGACATTGGAAAGCCCAAAGGAAAAAAAAGTTTGTATTAAGAGCTTTGGATAGTAACAGCGAGAATACAGAGTGATGGTGAGATTTTCCTATTATTTGTAAAGGTATGTGGGGGGAATTTTCAAAACACAATGCCTATAAAAAGTTTTTTTTAAATCACACCTATTATATGCCTAATATATAAAAGGTCAGTCTTCAACATCACTTCAAACATATACGCTATGCACTAGACCAAAATTAAACAAGCTTATTACTGTTGTAACAGGGACTATTATACCAAAGGCTATGAGACTATTTTGATTCCATCCACAAAGTTCATATGTTGCCTTCTGTAAATGCAATCTTAAGATCCCATAAATACAAAACACATTAAAAAAATAAAATAACTGAAATATTTAATTTTGTACTTATTTTCCAAACATGATCTCCTTCTCCAATGATCTTTCTCTTCTGACGGTGTGACCAAAATAAGATACTGGAGGACATCATGTTTGGAAAGACTGAAGGAACCAGGCGAAGAGGATGACCTGAAAATTAGAAGGCTGGACATGTTGAAAACAACCACAGGGATGATGCTGGAAGACCTGATTTCTTTTCAGATCTATAATTCATCAAGTCGCTAGGAGTTGAACACGAGTCATTGGCACCTAACATACATACTTATTTTCAACTTTATGCCATCACCTTAGAGGTAATTGTTTACAAAGACTTATTTATGGGTAGAGAGCCAGATCCATACACTGTGCATCCTTATGAATGGCACAACTTAATGTGGAAGAGCATTTTTGATATGATGTCCAAATCCAAGTTTGGACATTTTGCAGAAAACGCACAAACTCCAGTAGTGAACATGATCGTTTTCACAACAGAAAACCATCTATTTTTTTTTGTTTTGAAAAAATCCGTTACTCAGAAGTGCTTGTCCTCAATGCATCTATCTTTTTCTCAAAAAACAAAACAAACAACACCCCCCCCCCCCCCAATAACAAAACATGTCCAAAAGAAAAAAGCACAAAACAAGCCATAGGGATGTTGGGGGAGCCAGTATTTTTAATGGATTAGCCACACAGATATCCCAGCAGAGCATAGTAAATGATGGCAGATAAAGACCTGAACGGTCCATCCAGTTATACATCCAGAAACCCCCGCGAATCGTGAAAAACTGCGAATTCGGTTTTTCAATGGGGGAGACTGGACAATTACAATGAAACATCAACTAATAATTGGCATATTAAAAAGGGATAAATGAGACAGACAGATGGTAGACAAAAGGAAGTAGGGTTAGAAATACAATTTAGATAGGAACGAAAGACAAATAAGGGAAAAAAAACAAAAGGAAAGGGCTCGTTGCTGCTTAATTCCTTAAGGGAGTTAAAAAGGATACTGTAAAATTTAAATCAAACGTTAAAAGCTTCTTTAAATAAATGACTCTTGAATAGGCTTTTGAAATGTTCGAGATTAGCTTCTTCTCTAACGAGAGAAACTGAGACATTTCAGTGAAAAAATACAGTACAGAAAACATATTACTACTTTAAATACAACATCAGTAAAAACAATTCAATTAAAATACAAATTCCTAAATAAAATACACCATGGTTGATATGCTGTTAAAAAAGTTAACATTCTTGCTTATCAAATAGGTAAGTTTTCAATAATTTCCTAAATTTGAGGTAAGAGTGATTGGGCAACCAGTATTAGTGCACCTAATATTTCGGTGCTCACATCTACACCACCTCTCACATTATTCAGCAAGTTATCTATGTATAAGAAGGAGCAATGCCTAAGCCCCACCCACGCTCCTCGTCTGTGTACACCCCCTCTTGTAAATACATGCTATGTAAATTTTCTAGCCTGGATATGTGTACACGTATGCTCTTAAGTGCTAATATTCTAAATATTTACCCACACAATATGTGAAAGCCAGGACTCTACAGGGTCAATATGCAAAGCACTTTAAATGGCTAGATATGGTTCCTGGACATTTAAAATTGCTTGTCTGGGACCAACTGGACATTTTCACAGCATTAAGCCAAAACCAAGTTATTCTGTGGGTGTTCTGGGTAGGTATCAGCAATTAGATGGTTAAGTGCTAATATTCAGCACTTAACCAGCTAGGATAACCACATAAATAGGACGGCATAAGACACAGTAATATCTTTATGTGGTTCATCAGTACATAACTGGTTACATTTTAGCTGAGTCCGTATGCCTGGATATTAAATGCTGGTGCTCAGATATGGCTCAACATTGAATATCTGGGAATAAAGTTGGCAGCAGACAGCAAAATGCTGGCCACCATTGGCTGAATATAACAACCCTTAAATGTACAGGTATGTATATCCTATATAATAAAACGCTAGCCGCGCATGCGCACTCCTATCTGCGTGTTCCATGATCAGTAGGTCTGTGGCCGCAGGAGTGCGCATGCGCGCTTACTACGTCACCAGCCGCTGATCGCCTCCACAAGCCGGGACCGCAGTCAGCCGCTGATCTCCGTTCCTCCAACGGGGGGTGGGGAGGGGGGTCTCGGAGGAGAGGGATCGCGGCCGCTCAGTGCCCCCACCGAGGAGTCCAGCAACTTTCCGCCCCGGCTCTTAAACTGACCCCACCGCCCGGGACCCGAGTCCTTTGCCGCAACCCCCTTCCCTTCCCGCGGGCCCGACTACAAACCTGGCGATTCCAGCAGCGTGTGCAGCACTCTTCACATGATCCTTGGGGCCCTTCTACTGCCCTGATTTGCTCTGCCGCGTCTCTGATGATGTCATCAGGGACGTGCCAGAGTAAATCAGGGCAGTAGAAGGACTCAAAGCAGCGTGTGAAGACTGCTGCACACGCTGCTGGAATCACCAGGTTTGTAGTCGGGATCACGGGAAAGGAAAGGGGGGTAGAGAAAACGCTAATGCTGCTGCACAGGGAACTGGTGTGGAAGAAGGGAAATGGAGGGGGAGGGAATGCTGCTTTGGACAAACAGATAGAGGGAGGAAGGGAGACAGAAAGAAAAGAAGAAAGACACAGGGGCAGGTGCACAGGGAACTGGTGTGGGGGGAGGGAAATGGAGGAGGAGGGAATGCTGCTTTGGACAGACAGACAGAGGGAGGAAGGGAGACAGAAAGAAAAGAAGAAAGACACAGGGGCAGGGAGATACACAGACAGACAGACAAAGGGGGCCAGGGAAAGAGACAGACAGAAAGAAAGACAGCGGGAGTCGCATCAGGAAGGGTGCGGGATGCGGCAGAGGGAACTTTTCCAATGGGTGTAACTGGGTGGCTGTCGGGAACCTCTGATCAGGGGCAGAGCAAGGTAAGTGTATCATAGGGATAAGAAGGAGGAGGGGGGGAGAAAAAGGAATTGACGCCTACTGCTGGACAGGGGGAGAAGGAAAGAGGTGCTGATGGACAGGGGGTGGGTGAAGAAAAAGGAATGGAGGCCTAATATTGGACAGAGGGAGAAGGAAAGAGGTGCTGCTGGACAGGGGGGAGTTAAAACAAAGGAAGAAGGGCTGCTGCTGCATAAGGAAAGCAGTGAAGGGGTGGTGGACACAGGGGAGGTAAAAGGAAGAGAGAATGGACAGGGGGAGCAGGCAAGGGGTGGTGATGGACAGCCAAGGAAAAAGAAAGACAGAAAGCAGCTAAGGAGAGAGAGAGAGAAAGAAATAAAGACAGACACACACACATATATTCTAGCACCCGTTAATGTAACAGGCTATAAGACTATTATAAAATATTAATGTACCACATAACTCTGCCTCAATTCTGTCCAAATAACAATCCTAGGAATGCTTGCATCAGACTGCATACTAGTGGAATAGAAGAGTGGCCTAGTGGTTAGAGCTTCTGCCTCGGCACCCTGAGGTTGCAGGTTTGATCCCACTGCTGCTCCTTGTGACCCTTGGCAAGTCTCTTAACCCTCCATTGTCTCAGGTACCATAGTTAGACTATGAGCCCACCGGGACAGATAGAAGAAATTGTTCACCACCCTGAACTTCTCCAAGATAGGGCAGTATATCAAATGCCAATAAAGGGTGGGAGGAATGGACTCGATATTCCACCTTTCTGTGGGTATAATCAAAAAGCATACACCCATACAATTTTATAATAGCTATTTTCTGTGTGTCCAACATGCTTTATATATATAAAAATGTTTTTAAAAATTGCCCATTCATTGTCTTGGCTTTTCAGAGAAAACACAATACAAACAAAAAAGTTAACACTACACCCTAGACCAGGGGTCCCCAAAGTCCCTCCTTGAGGGCCGAATCCAGTCAGGTTTTCAGGATTTCCCCAATGAATCCTGAAACCAATCCTGAACCAATGAATATGCATGAGATCTATGTGCATGCACTGCTTTCAATGCATATTCATTGGGGAAATCCTGAAAACCCGACTGGATTCGGCCCTCAAGGAGGGACTTTGGGAACCCCTGCCCTAGACTCAGAAAAATAAGCATCCCTTTTCCTAATCTAAGGGGCCCTTTTACTAAAGAGTATTAGGTACTAATGTGCCCCTAATTCAGCAAAAGACAGACTTTTGCTAAACATGCTACAGTATTGCACAGTAGTTTTTCTGTGTGCACACACTAACTGCAATAAATTTTTGTATTTTAACCAGTTAGCGCATCTACATTACTGTATACTAAAGGCTCCTTTTACAAAGGTGCGTTAGGGCTTTAACGCACGGAATAGTGCGCGCGCTAGACCTTAACGCGAGCATTGAGCTGACCTTAGTTCTAGAAGCGTAGCGCGCGGTAATTTCCTGCGTGCGCCAAAAACGCTAGCGCACCTTAGTAAAAGGAGCCCTAAATGGTTAGTTCACGAATAACACAGAGAGTCATTACCGCCCACAAAATAGGTGTCGGTAAGTGCTCTCACAGTAGTTAAAAAAAAATAGCCAAGGGCAAAAATGGCTTTAGAACACGGAAAACCTGTGAGCACACACTAAAGCCTATTTTGACCTTAGCTAAAAAAAAAAAAAGTTATCAAAGTATGATTTTATTTTACTGAAATATTGGATTGGGATTATTCGGATACATTTGGTTAATCACTTTGTCCTTTGTTCTGTTGTAAACTGATTTGCATTTAAGTGCATTCTTTAGTTCAAATAAAAACTAGATCAACTCAGTGCGGCAGGCAACCCCTAAAGCCTTCTCATGTTCTGGAGGTCTTTCTTTTCAGAGATCAGCACCTTGCCTCTTTTGTGAGGCTAAGCCAGCTTATCTAAGAATAAGCACGCACACACACACACCACATGCTCCCCTGGATGTAGACAGCTCAGAAGAAATTCAGTCTTATTGACAGACCATTTATCCTTGTGATTCCTTCCCGGGTCCTGACGACTTCTTCCTAAGTCACCAGGCGCTGGTCTTTACAGCATTTTGACCTTTAATTTATTTTTAGTGACATGAAAGTTTTTATTATATTTATAGCTCAGAAGGAAAATTGTGATATCTCATGCACTAAACTTATATCAGTGAATAATGCAGGTGAAGCTGGAAAACCAGTGTCAAGAGAAAAATGTTTTTGGTGCACAAGAAAATAACCAGTGAAAGGAGATGAGGAAATAAGCAAAACCACGTATATAAATATTGGCAAAGTCTATTTATCAAAGCTGTTTCCTGCATTTTCCCCCTCTACAGAAATATTTGTTCCTTTCTGATCATTTTACAAGACTGTGAAATCAGACCTCTCTTGAGCGTAATACACAGTCCGCATTATCAAAGTCCCACCCTGAGTAGCAAAAGCACCTGCCAGATTATCTGGATGAGTTTCAAACAGCCAATATCTGCAACACTGGTTTTGTTTCTGAAGGAGATGGGGGAAAAGGAAGCTCTTGATTTCCTAATTCGTGTGGGACATGCAGCAATACAGTTAAGGCAAAAGAAAAGCATTTTTGTTCATATTTTCCTAACAGTGTTGAAGCATCCTTCAGAACAGAGAGGACCTGTCTTACCTACTACAGTAAACTGCTGTCTGTAAACTGTACTCCCTTCAATGTGGCTAAAAGTACCTGGAAATATTCTAGAACGTGCATTCTTTCAGCTGCAGTGAGATGTTTTTCCGGAGAGGAAGGGGAGGGGGAAGTATGCAAGTAGATGTCATTTTCAAATCTTTGCATGCACATTTCCAGCAACAACTGTCCCTTCAAGAAAAGCTGGTGCAAAAGCTTGTGTATTCTTTGTACCAAGGGCAAGTTTCAAAGCACAGACTTATGTGAACCTGCAGTTTGATAATAGATTCAAACTTTACAGGTAAAATGCATGCATGGCTTCTGTCCTAATGCTGACATTTTGAAGTCAGGTTTTCAGGATGTCCACAATGAATATGCATGAGATAAATCTGTAAACAATACCTGCAATGTGCAAATTATCTCATTCATATTCACTGTGGGTATCCTATGAACCCAAATGGATGGGGGTGTCCTGAGGACACCTTACCTCTATCACAAAGGAGATGAATGCTCCCAAGTCCAGAGGCCCTCAGACGTACTCCTTCTGCCTAGCCCTACCCTCTTTCTTACTGTGCAGAATTTAACCAGCTGGGATGTATAGGCACACCTATTAATCATTCCCACTACAAAGGGCCTGAAGGACTCAGCAAGACCTGACTTGTTCTAACCACAATTGCAAACATACTGCAGCTACTCACAAAGCTGAGATACAAAAATGACAGAAACCACCACATTCTTCCTGTACCTAACCTACTTCACGATTCTCTGTTTCTAGTCAATCCTGAGTTTGGAAGATGGGGGAGGGGGGGTAGATGTAGTCACATCTAACAGTTCTAACACTGTGCATTTCAACCCTTCAGGTATACCTAGCCAGTTGAGTTTTATTTATTTAAGTTGTTTTATATCCCATCCTTCCCAGAGAACTCAGAACAGGTTACAAGGTAACGTATTCCAGCTTTACTATAATAAATATCCATGAGATAAAATTTGCAGATACTGAAGACCAACTGAATGCAAATCTCTCTCATGCATAGTCACTATGGTAATCCTGAACACCTGACTGATGAGGTATGCCTCCAGGAGGGCGATAAGAAGCACGGATCTAAAAGGCAGATGTACTCATGTAAACAGGCAAAGGAATGTCTGTTCTCTTAGGCTTCCATGGCTGGCGTCATGATTGAAGCAGGTACTTGGAGAGACCCCCCCCCCCCCCCCAGGAAAGAGACTTGGGAGTACTGGTCGACAAGATGATGAAGCTGTTTGTGCGGCGGTGGCAAAAAGGGCAAACAGAATGCTGGGAATGATTAAGAAGGGGATCATGAACAGATCATGCCGCTGTACCAGGCCATGGTGCGCCCTCACCTGGAGTACTGCCGTACATGAAGGAGGACACGGTACTACTCGAAAGCGTCCAGAGAAGAGCGACTAAAATGGTAAAGGGGCTAGTGGAGTTGCCGTACAGTGAGAGATTAGAGAAACTGGGCCTCTTCTCCCTTGAAAAGAGGAGACTGAGAGGGGACATGATAGAAACATTCAAGATACTGAAGGGAATAGACTTAGTAGATAAAGCAGTTTGTTCACCCTCACCAAGGGAGGGAGAACGAGAAGGCACTCTATAAAGTTGAAAGGGAATAGATTCTGTACAAACATAAGGAAGTTATTCTTCAGCCAGAGAGTGGCTCTTCCGGAGGCTGTTATAGGGGAAAACACCCTCCAGGGCTTTAAGACAAAGTTGGACGGGTTCCTGTTGAGCCAGAACGTAAGCAGGTAGGGCTGGTCTCAGAGCACTGGTCTTTGATCTGGGGGCCACTGCGGGAGCAGACTGCTGGGCACGTTTGACCATTGGTCTTACCCAGCAGCAGCAAATTCTTATGCTCTTGTTTCTATACAGACGAGGCGAGACCTGGAAACCTGCTACAATCAAAGGAATGTCTGTCTCTCTCTTCTCTTGAAAGTGCAAACATATCATTATGGACAAACAAAAAGACCCACTCAATTCAATACCAACAGGTATTCAAAGGGAACTATCAGAATAAATGTAGCAGTTACTCAGACAGTTCCCATAGCTGCACTATCCATGGATTGTCAGTGGTACTATTTGGATAGCACTACTGAACATTCTTATTGAGCAGGGATGGTCCTAGAATTTTCTGGTTAGTGGTAATATTCAGTCTGCTAACCAGATTATTATTTGGATAAAGTTAGGACAGATAAAGGCTGTTCTAATTTTATCTAGTTAGTGCTGATACAGGGTCTGCTATCTTGGATAACTATCTGAACAGCAGCACTGGTCACTCTCTCAGTGTCTCAAACTTTTTTAGCTCTAGCACACTAAACGGAGCAAATGTTTTTTTGTGGCACATTATAATTGAAATTATAAAATTGCAAATCCAACAAAAAATTAAATTTGAGAGTTATTTATTTAAAGTTCTTTAAGCTTTGTATGGCTAATTGTAAAAATAGTGAAACTAAAGCAGATAGAATAGAATTGCTAATCAATGCGATGGATGTGCTTGTTTTTGAGTGCAAATTAACTCAAAATGCAGCTCGATAAATCGACAAGCAAACATGCATTTCATCATCCACCATCTGCAGTTGTTCTCTTTTTTTTTCCGATTTAATTTCTGTTAGAGCTGAAAATTCAAGTTCCCAAAGATAAGATGATCCAAATGGTAACAAAGAGGGGCATGTTCGATAAAAAGGTCTAAGTCCAACTTGGATATTTCCAGTTGAACGTCCAAAGTTGGGAGATACAAAAATGGCCATTTTCAAATAGCAAATTGCTGGATGTCCAAATATATATATATATTTTGAAAATCGTCTATTTAGATGTCTTGGCCACCGGGATGTCTAACTTTATAATCCATTTTCAATCAAAAAACCATCCAGGTTGAAAATGTTCTAATCCTGACCATTTGGACGTGGGTGCGGCCAGCATTATAATGAGCTGGCCACAAAGACATCCCGACAGAGCAATGGGACACCTTAGAGCAGCATTTCTCGACTTGGTCCTGCAGTACCCCCTTGCCAGTCAGGTTTTCAGGATATCCACAATGACTATGCATAGACTGATTTGCATACACTGCCTCCATTATAAGCAAATTTCCTTCATGCATATTCATTCCTGAAAACCTAATTGGCAAGGGGGTACTCCAGGACCGAGTTGAGAAACACTGCCTTAAGAGGGCACTGCTGTGCTGCTGTGAACTTCACATAAAGGGTGCCAGTTGTATATCTCACCATATCCCCCTTATAATTTAGGGTGAGCCCCCACAAAACCTACTCTCCTGTGTACCACCCCAATAGCACTTATGGCTGCAGGTGGCACCTATATGGCCATACAGTAGGGTTTGGGTGGGCTCACACATTCAACCAAAAATGTAGTGGTTAGAGTGGCTTATGGGCCTGGGTCTTCCTGTCTATGGTTTATTAGCTCACCCACCAGGCTACTTAAGACACCTGTTATTAGGCTTCCCCAAACTAGATGCTGCTATTTTAGAGACAGGTATGTACCTTTTTGTTCTCATTTTTGTGTGGTGGAAGGGGGTCAGTGAGCACTGAGGGAGCGTGGGGGTGTCTTACCTTGATTCATAAGAACATAAGAACTGCCATCTCCGGATCAGACCTTTGGTTCATCAGGTCCGGCAATCCGCACACACGGAGGCCCAACCTGGCATAATTTTAGTACCCATATCCCTTTATGCCTCTCGTAAGGAGATGTGCATCTAGTTTGCTTTTAAATCCTAGAACAGTGGATTGCGCAATAACCTCCTCTGGGAGAGCATTCCAGGTGTCCACCACTCGTTGCGTGAAGCAGAACTTCCTGATATTTGTCTTGGACTTGTCCCCCCTTAGCTTCAGTCCATGTCCTCTTATCCGTGTCACAGTGGACATGGTAAATAATTTTTTTTCCTGCTCTATTTTGTCGATTCCTTTCAGTATTTTGAAAGTCTCGATTATATCCCCTCGCAGTCTCCTTTTCTCAAGGGAGAACAATCCCAGTCTCAGTCTCATGCAGTGATCATATGGTCAGTTTGGGCACCTTTGTGTCACTTAGGGCTCCTTTACTAAGGCTAGCATTTTTAGCGCTGAATATTCGGATTTAGACAGCTAAATGCTATTTAACTAGTCAGTGCTGTTTCTCACCAGTTAAATAGTGCTGAATATCATCTAGCCATTGTACATTTCCTAAAAACTCAATGGCCTGAATGGTCCCCAAGGACAGATCTGGAAACCACTACTACCCCATGGAGCCCTGCTTCTCAACACCACCCTAACCCAGTATGATTTTTATCTTCCCAATTTATCTCATGCATATACATCATGGGCAGTCTGAAAACCAGATCAATTAGCTGGAAGCCAGTGTCCTAGAGATAACTACAGTTCTGACCTTCAAGGGCCACAATCATAGCAGATTTCAAGATATCTGCAATGAATTGTCATGCAATTCCTTTCCGTGCAGAGACTCTAGTTTTCAGTCAATTTATATATTTTAGTACTTGTGACTGACTTTTTGTTCAGGTGTGGTAGAAAGGATAATGCAGGGGAGAACTTTAAGTTGCTTTTTAAGACCTTGCAAAACTGCCAGGAAATAGTGAGGTTTGGCTCATTGCAGCAAGAAGCCAAACCACAGGTTTCATCAGAAAGAGGAAGGAAGGAGGAGGCTCAGCCAGTACTAACACCCAGAACAGAAGTAGGGGAAGCTGCTGCCTGAATGAACACTTAAGGCCGGATGTATGAAGGACCCTACTCCTATTTTGTGTATATGACTTGGTGCATCAGGGCTCAATGTGAAGGCTTAGGACTCAAATAAACATTTAACCACTCTGAACAAATCTGATCAAGTTAATGATAGTGGCTCAAGAAGAGAAACCCAATTTCCCTTTTCAAGAGCCCTGTAAGAGGAGGAGGCGGAACTAACGCCTTTTTGGGTCCTCCCCAAAATCCTCTCAGTTCTACCACTGAGAAGAACACTGACCTAGAAGTTTGTCCCCACGATATTCAGCCGGCAGTAGTCAGTATTTTAAATGCTTACCAATGCTGGCTGAATTATCCATTGATATTCTGTGCCAGGCCATGTCCAGGCACTGTCACTGAATATTAGTAGATAATTTTGGCAGCCTGGCTGCCCGGAGCTTATGTTGGCTGAGCCTGCCAGGCCAGGCCCTAACAATCTCCCAGTTTAGGTAGCCACCCCCCACCTATATACCTGGTAGTCCAGCGGAGGGCTATTTGGAGACAGAAGTGTGGCCCCTCCATGGCTTCCTTCCAAAATGGCTGCTGTGACCTTAGCTGAATATCATCGGGGCCCACGTAAGTCCCGGCTCCTCCCCAGCACCACCCCCTGGCCTGCCCCCAACCAGCCCTTTTTGGGGGGCTGATCAGAGCGGATATTCAGCAGCACTGCCTAGCTCAGTGACACTGAATATTGGCAGCTGGGTAGACATATGCAATTTAAGCAGCCCAGAGTCTCTCTGGCCCTCTTAAATCACTCTGAATATTGGGCCCTGTATTTCATGTATACGTCCTATTCATTTTACTGCTGAAGGCAGGGAAGGGTAGAAATTGGACAAAAGGTGTGTGAAACTTTCATTAGGAAAACTCCATTTGTAGCTACTGCTATTGCGTGCATTTCCAAGTCTACTGAAACCCAAGAACTAAGTGGTATATTATGTGTTGTCTTTTTACTCAGGTCAGCTCAAACAGTCTTTTTTCCCCTCCCTACTCCATTGCAAGCACGAGTTGTACTTTTGATTTGTCCCCAGAAAACTGGGCCAACATTTCTTTGCATGCATGAGGGTAGGGGAGAACTAAGTAACCCTATCTGTGCTGCTTTAGAAGTTGTGCAGTGTTCATTGCAAAGTACATGGGCCAGTGATGGCCCCCACTGACCCTAGGTGTCTCTCCCTGGGCTAGATTCACTAAGCCCACCAATCGTGTTTGCGATTGTGTACCGACCCGATTCACTAACCTCTATGCCGATCATCCTCCAATCCGATCCTTGCATGCAAATGAGGGGGAACAGCATGCAAAGTAGGAAGGACGCAATTCACAAAACAATTTCAAGAACACCAACTGGGCTGCCCGATCAAAAAACAAGCAACTGCTGAGGACCAGTCACTTGTGAAAAAAGCCCTGCCCTCTGCCCCGATTCTGCTTCTCCTGCTCTCTGTCCCAACTCCGCGGTTTTAACCCACAATACAGCCCCACTTTCAAACCACCGGTTAAAACCATGGGCTTGTGAAAGTTTCCTTTGCGGTGAGCATGCACAGACCATCTACAGGCAAAGAAGATGGTCTGCGATGCGCAAGGATCGCTCTCCAGCGATCCGTGCAGTCAGTGTGGGGGGGGGGATGCCTCCAAATTGCCCTCATTTGCATCGCCCCCATTTGTGAATCAGTTGGCCTGCCTCGGATCGGCCTGGATCAGGCAGGTTAGTGAATCTAGGCCCCTGTCTTTTCTCAATACATTCTATTCCCTACCATTTCCAGAAGTTTGCTGATGGCACTGTCTCCTGACAACTAGCAGTAGCCTATTGAAAGATTAGATTCTTACCTGGATAATCTTCTTTCTGTTAATCCTCTCAGGAGTCCATATGTTATGGTGCTCAATCCGTTCCTGTAAACTGAGCACATGGAGGCAAAGCACAATATCCCCTTCCAGTTACATTCCAAAGCAATTTAGCTCCACTGGAACAGAATACAAATTACACAATTGTGTTCTGCTCTGTAACTTAGAAACAAGAATTAGAACAATGAACAGGAATTTGTATAAAACAACCTTAGAGAACCAACATGCTGTGTGCAACCACCACATATATACAAGATTTCTTAACATACAGTCATCTGCTGATAGGAGAAGAGCTCCAGGCCTGGAATCTAGAAACATCTGAGGCAGAAAACTAGGTGAAAGAGAATTTACTAAGGGCGGGTCATACAGACTCCTGAGAGGATTAATAGAAAGAAGATTATCCAGGCAAGATCCCCAATCTTTCATTACATCCACTCAGGTATCTGTACGTACAATGACTGGCAATGGCTGACATCTAGGGAGGGAGAGAAGAGGACCACAGGACCGAGGACCCAAAAGTGGAATCCTCTGTAAAATCTGGAAAGCATGCAGAGTAGACCAAGTAGCTGCTCTACAAATTTCTTTGGGAGGAACTGCCCGAGACTCCACCCATGAAGAGTCGACACCCCTGGTGGAATGCGCCTTGAAAGAAACCAGACAATATATGCCAAAGAAATAACCATGCAAATCCATCTAGCTATGGAAGTCTTGGAAGCCGGCCTGCCATGGCAGGACTGGCTGGTAAGCACAAACAGACAGTCTGAAAGACAAAAGTTATTGGCCTTTTCCAAGTACTGAAGCACAACTCTCCTCATGCCAAGCTTTCTCAAAATTTTATCCTGCTTGTCTGAGCCTATATATTGAAAAGCAGGCAGATGAACCTCCTGGTTGACATGGAAATCAGACACAACCTTTGGAAGAAAAGGAGGAAACATCTCGGAGAGTGACACCCGCTTCAGTAATTCTAAGGAAGGGTTCTCTACAGGAGAGAGCTTGCAGCTCTGCCAAAACAATAGCCACCAGATCTATATAACTGTGAGATCCAAAATGTAGGCATCTTTGAGTGATTCCTAAAGGGCCTTAGAGAGGCCCTTCAGTACAATGTTAATATTCCATGATGGGAAAGAATGTCTCAGTGAAGGCCTCAACCAGAGTACGCCTCTCAGGAATCTGGTCACATCAGGATGAGCAGACAGTAAAATCTTGCGGCTTTTCACCAGGAAACACAAAAGGCCAACCACCTGCACATTAAGGGAAGCTACCACAAGGTCTTTTTCCAGCCCGGCTTGAAGGAAGGCAAGGATGACCAGAATAGGAACCTGAAATGACTCCTCCCAATCCTTTTCACACAACTGCTAAAAAGCCTTCCAAGCTTCAGAATAAGCCACCATAGTAGACAGCTTCTTAGCCCGAAGCAGTGTGGCAATAACCACGTCTGAATATCCCTTGTGAACTAGAGTCATGCACTCAAGAGCCATGCCATAAGACCAAAGTGCTGTGGATTCTCCATGGGGACTGGCCCCTGACTGAGAAGCCCATGATGAAGAGACAGCTTGAAGCTCCTGTCCTGCTGAAGATGTACCAGATTCAAATATCATGGCCGGCGAGGCCAGTCTGGGGGTATTAGAATCACAAGATCTGGCTGAGTTGTGATTCTGCGAATGACCTGGCCCACCACAGGCCAAGGGAGAAAGATGTAAAGGAGACGGTCACACAGCCAGGACAGGACCATTAAGAAGGCGAGCTGGCTCCCAGGGGAACGGACCCCAAGCCCTGAAGATTTACAGCAGGCTGGCTCCCCAGATCCACCTAAAGGCTTGCCCTGAAAAGCTGCAGTCCGGCTCAGCAGAACCTTCCCAGGCAGAGGATGCCCAAGCATAGGGGCTCAGAAAAATGAACTTAAGGGTGAGAAGAAAAGCAGAGCAGATCAGAACACCTCTGCACAGTTCACTTGCAGAAGAAAAACTGGAAGGGAATACTGTGCTCTGCCTCCATGTGGGAGATGCTCGAAACTGTGTAACAAACACAAGAAGTAGGGTTGGATAATAGTCTTTCCAAATGAGAAGCCAGGTAAGATCAATAAAAGCAAAAATGTATTGCAGAAATCCACAGGCTTTTATTGATCTTCCTGGCTTCTTCTCATTTTGGAAATATTATATAAATCCATATGGATATAGACCCTGTGGATTTAAACAATAAATTTATGCTTTTATTGATCTTCCTGGCTTCCCCTCATTTGAAAAGACTATTGCTCAATCCCATTTATTTTGTTTGTTGATTGCTTTGTGGGTATTTCTTTCTGCTGAACTTTTGTGTTTTGGATTGTTCAAAACTGTAAATATTCACACTTCTGCAGGTCCAGTTTACAGAAACGGATTGATCACCATACGTATAGCCTCCTGAGTGGATGTAACAGAATGGTTACCATATTTCCCCATATATAGGTTGCAGCCTATATAAGGATTTTACAAGCTGGCCCAGGTGGGTTTCACTCCAGATGCATACAGCCTGTGCTTGAAACCTGTGACAAAGTCACTGGCAAACAGACACCTAAGGGAAGGGACCCACGTGTTTTCCAAGAAGGGTGGCACACAGCAGGCTAGCTCCACAGATTCACCAGAGTTTCTCTGTGAAGCTGCAGTCTGGTACCACAGGACTATGTCCTTTTCTCCAATAGGGGGCCACTGGGAAGAAGTCTCAAGGCACTGAAGCCACCGAAAAATGAACTTTAAGTGAAAAATAAGAAAAAGAAGCAGAGCAACTGCCAGAGACTTCTGCATGCATTGCTTGCAGAAATTGTAACTGGATATGTTTATTAGCTCTCAGGCTAAGGGGGTGGAACATGTGCTCAGAAAAGTTTGTGGATTTCTGCAACTCCTGGATTGCGGGTTGGGATTTAGCACCTACTATATGGAATCCGGAAGGGATGTAATTTAATTTGGTATTTGACTATATTAAATTTCAGTTGCCATTTTGAATACCCAGTCATCTAATTTCCTTAGGTCCCAGAGGCAGTGTCCATAGAAGTATTCTCAGAAAGGTCAGGGGCAATGTTCCCCCGAAGGACCAAGTTCTTCTTTGTGATTAAAGGAGTACATCAACATCAGCAAACATCGGGAAGGGGTAAAACGCGGACCTCGCGGATCCAAAACCGCAAGTCCTTAAAAATCTGAGGTCCGTGCCACTTGTAGTAAGTTTCTGGCTCTGACAGACCTCGATGACAATTTAGCGCTGACGGATCCGTCTCAGCATAGGGAGGGAAAGTATTAGGATCCGTCAGTGCTAAAATGTCACTGAGGTCTGTCAGAGCCAGAGACTAAAAGTGGCGCGGCTACTTTGCTGGCAATAATTGAATGTTTATAGAGCCCGGACAGTTGGGCCGGGTCCTCGCCACTGGTATCTTTTGCAGGAGAGATTTTCTGCAAAAATTCATTAAGGGGAATGGTTTTAGTCTCTGGCTCTGACAGACCTCGATGACATTTTAGCGCTGACGGATCCTAATACTTTTCCCTCCCTATGCCGAGACGGATCCGTCAGCGCTAAATTGTCATCGAGGTCTGTCAGAGCCAGAAACTAACTACAAGTGGCACAGACCACAGATTTTTAAGGACGCGCCGTTTTAGATCCGTGTTTTACCCCTTCCCGCAAACATCTTCTATTACTTTACTCTGTGATCATTTTCTTCAGATATAGCACAGACATGCACAACACACAAACACACATACTGTATAAACATTCATAGGGAAGCTGGAAAGAATTCCATGAGTCATACTCTGCATATTTTCCTTACTTATTTTCTACTTATTCGGTTTCTATGGTAGTTTATGTGTTTAAGTGCTTTGAAAATGAGCTCCTCAAATCTCTTTCATACAAGCAAAACACAGACCTTCACTCAGTATAGAATAACCACAAAATAAAAATAGAAATAAAAGTTAAAACTGAACACTCAAGAAACCCGACTTCATACAACTGTGCAAAATATAAAAATAGCTGATGTAAATTTCCAAAAACTGACATATTCCAGCCACTATAACAAAATAACAAATGCAAATACAACAGAAATTGGAAAATGATACATGTTATTTGACTAAATATATTTTTTAAATTAGCTTTCAGAGGCCAAAACCTCCTTCCTCAGTTCAGTTTACTGCTGTTATTATTTCCTGTCCTGACCTGAAGAAGGTGATTTTGATCTATAAAGTTAGCCAAAAAGGCATTAAAATTAATCCAATAAAAAGATACCTTATTTCCATTTTCTATATTTACCGTATTTTCGCGGATATAACGCGCGCGTTATATGCGTTTTTACCTACCGCGCATACCCCTCGCGCGTTATACGCGTGAGCGCGGTATACAAAAGTTTTTCTACATAGTTCCCACCCCGCCCGACGCCCGATTCCCCCCCCCCAGCAGGACCGCTCGCACCCCCACCCCGAACGACCGCTCGCACGCGCTCCCACCCGCACCCGCGATCGGAGCAAGAGGGAGCCCAAGCCCTCTTGCCCGGCCGACTCCCCGACAATATCGGGCCAGGAGGGAGCCCAAACCCTCCTGGCCACGGCGACCCCCTACCCCCACCCCGCCCGACGCCCGATTCCCCCCCCCAGCAGGACCGCTCGCACCCCCACCCCGAACGACCGCTCGCACGCGCTCCCACCCGCACCCGCGATCGGAGCAAGAGGGAGCCCAAGCCCTCTTGCCCGGCCGACTCCCCGACAATATCGGGCCAGGAGGGAGCCCAAATCCTCCTGGCCACGGCGACCCCCTACCCCCACCCCGCACTACATTACGGGCAGGAGGGATCCCAGGCCCTCCTGCCCTCGACGCAAACCCCCCGCCCTCCCTCCAACGACCGCCCCCCCCAAGAACCTCCGACCGCCCCACCAGCCGACCCGCGACCCCCCTGGCCGACCCCCACGACACCCCCACCCCCCTTCCCCGTACCTTTGCTAGTTGGCCGGACAGACGGGAGCCAAACCCGCCTGTCCGGCAGGCAGCCAACGACGGAATGAGGCCGGATTGGCCCATCCGTCCCAAAGCTCCGCCTACTGGTGGGGCCTAAGGCGCGTGGGCCAATCAGAATAGGCCCTGGAGCCTTAGGTCCCACCTGGGGGCGTGGCCTGAGGCACATGGGCCCAACCCGACCATGTGCCTCAGGCCGCGCCCCCAGGTGGGACCTAAGGCTCCAGGGCCTATTCTGATTGGCCCACGCGCCTTAGGCCCCACCAGTAGGCGGAGCTTTGGGACGGATGGGCCAATCCGGCCTCATTCCGTCGTTGGCTGCCTGCCGGACAGGCGGGTTTGGCTCCCGTCTGTCCGGCCAACTAGCAAAGGTACGGGGAAGGGGGGTGGGGGTGTCGTGGGGGTCGGCCAGGGGGGTCGCGGGTCGGCTGGTGGGGCGGTCGGAGGTTCTTGGGGGGGGCGGTCGTTGGAGGGAGGGAGGGGGGTTTGCGTCGAGGGCAGGAGGGCCTGGGATCCCTCCTGCCCGTAATGTAGTGCGGGGTGGGGGTAGGGGGTCGCCGTGGCCAGGAGGGTTTGGGCTCCCTCCTGGCCCGATATTGTCGGGGAGTCGGCCGGGCAAGAGGGCTTGGGCTCCCTCTTGCTCCGATCGCGGGTGCGGGTGGGAGCGCGTGCGAGCGGTCGTTCGGGGTGGGGGTGCGAGCGGTCCTGCTGGGGGGGGGGGGGAATCGGGCGTCGGGCGGGGGGGGGGGAGGGGGTCGCCGTGGCCAGGAGGGTTTGGGCTCCCTTCTGGCCCGATATTGTCGGGGAGTCGGCGGTCCTTCGGGGTGGGGGTGCGAGTGGTCCTGCCGGGGGGGGGGGGGCAGGGCAGGGCGGGTAAACGGAGAGTCGGGACAGCGCACATAGAGTCGGGGAGGGCGAAAGGAGAGTCGGGGTGGCCAGAGGAGAGTCGGGGCGGGCGAAAGGAGAGTCGGGGCGGCCAGAGGAGAGTCGGGGCGGGCGAAAGGACAGTCGGGCAGCATGCGCGTTATACCCGTGAGTGCGGTATACAAAAGTTTTTATACATAATATTGTGGTTTCTGCGCGCTATACCCGTGTGCGCGTTTTACACGGGTGCGCGTTATATCCGCGAAAATACGGTACTTTTTTTTTTCCACGAAAATTTATTGAATTTTTTTCAAAAAATACAAAAAAGTACAAAACTGTAACATCAATGAAATTCACAGTACATCAGGGCAGGAGTCAATACAGAACATAGAGATACAGTATCTGTTTACATGCTCACATTCAATGCAAAGGGAGCAAAGAGAATTAATATAAGTCGAGACATCAGCATTAAACACTGCTGGGAAGTGATTGAACACAGCTACCACACTACTGATTTTAAGCTAAAAACAATTTTTTTTCTACCTTTGTTGTCTGGCTGTGGTCAATTTTGTTGGTACCAGTCTCTGGTTTCTGCTTTCCTCATCTTGCCAGGATTTTCTTTCCTTGTGTCAATTTTTTCTTCTCCTTTTCCTTTCAGCTTTCTTCAATTTAATTCCTGCCTCTGTCCAGATTTTTTTTCTTACTATCCAATCCTCAATTTCTCTCTGTTTAGTGTATCTACCTACAGCTTGCCTACTATTTCACATCCTCTTATTCTAACTGTATCCAGTATGTATCCAGTATCTTCCCTGTCTTTTCCCTCTTCCATCCAGCATCTGCTCTTTTGTTTTTTTAATCCCCTGTTCCATCCAGTCTCTGGCCCCTTTCTCCTTCCTGCAACCATCCAGCCTCTGGTCCCCTCTCTCCTCCCCGCAACCATCCAGCCTCTGGCCCCTTTTTCCTCCCCATGTTCATCCAGCCTCTGGCCCCCCCTTTCCTTCCCGCAACCATCCAGCCTCTGGCCCCTTTTTCCTCCCCATGTTCATCCAGCCTCTGGCCCCCCTCTTTCCTACCCACTACCATCCAGCCTCTGGTCCCCTCTCTCCTCCCCGCAACCATCCAGCCTCTGGCCCCTCTTTCCTTCCCGCAACCATCCAGCTTCTGGCCCCTTTTTCCTCCCCATGTTCATCCAGCCTCTGGCCCCCCCTTTCCTTCCCGCAACATCCAGTCTCTGGCCCCTTTTTCCTCCCCATGTTCATCCAGCCTCTGGCCCCCCTCTATCCTCCCCACTTCCATCCAGCCTCTGACCCCTCTATCCTCCCCACATCCATTCAGCATTTGCACTCTCTCTCTTTTCTTTGCTTCCATGCAACATGTGCCCTTTCTCCATGTCCATCCAGCATGTGCCCCCTGCCTCCCCACTTCCATCCAATATGCCCCTCTGTCTTCCCCACTTTCATCCAACATATGCTGTTCTATTCTTCCCAGTTTCATCCAATGTGCTCCTCTGTCTTCCCCAGTTCCTTCCAGTATGCATCACTCTACCTCCCCAATTCCATCCAATGTACCTCTCTGTCCTCCCCACTTCCTTAAAACATATGGTTCCTTCTCCCGCAACTTCCCCAAACCAGCAGCAGCAGAAAACAAAGCACAAACAGTGCAGGGCTGTATAGTACTTATTCGCGACTGCCAGCTCCACCCCAGAACAAGAAATGATGTTGAGGGGACAGGGGCGGAAGCTGTGGATAAGTGTGATATGGTTTGGTTTGCATTTTATTTTGCCACTGCTGCCGATTTGGGGAAGTTAGCAGCAGCGGTAGTGACAGATGGAGGTAGTGGGACATGGAAGCTGCAGTTGGCACACTGGCTGTGCAGCTAGACAATTCTGCTCCTATCAGTCGATGCGCGGCTGTGCAGCTGCGCAGCTTACAGGGAACATTTGTCAGGGGGCATTAACAAAGTAGGTGGGAGACTAGCTTGAAGAGACTGGGAATAGGATGATGGCAGCTGACTGGGAAGAGAGACTTATGGAATTGAGATCAATTGGGATAGAGTTGGGAGAGAATGTGTATTGGTAGAAGAGAATTTGGGGGGAAATGTGGGTTTGAGGGAAGATAAGATGGGCTGAGAGCATACGGTAATCCAGAGAATCAAACTTCATTTTACTTATACATTTTGCTTTGAGGCCTGAGCATTTGGACTGGTTGTATCATAGAAGAGGAAGAAAGAGCTGCCCCCCTCCTGTGCACCATTTGCTTTAACCAGTACTGATCTGGCTCTCACACTGAAGTCTTTTTGCTAATGTGGCTCTTAATTCAAAAATAGTGAATATCATTGCTGTAGGGTTTCACATCAAGGGTACACAATGTCTGCCATTCTCATAAAATCAATCCTTTCTGTAGCCCTGTGGGAGCACATACAGCATCTGTGTGAATATTATGGTGCCTTGGTAATAGACTATTGTCAATCAATTTCAGCACTCATATGTACAGTAGATGTGATATGATGTTTCACAGTACTGTACACTGACTTGTAATCAGTGGCGTACCTAGCATATGTGACACCTGGGGCCCATCATTTTTTGACATCCCCCATCTGTACAGAAAACATGATTTTTAGTAACAAGCCACACGTCACACATGAGTACCTAGGAAAAGGCAGCATCATACATACTGCAGTGAGCAGTACAACATCAATACACCCACTGTAAAACTAAACAAGCCAGACTAGTACAGATCAATCCTGCAGTCAAGCCTAACAAAAAACCATGTCTTTCGAACACACAGAACACAGAAAATACCTTCACCTAGTATGGAATATGTAATCACAAACTAACCCCTCCCTCTTTTACAAAACTGTAGTGTGGATTTTAGCCACAGTGGTAACAGCTCTGACGCTCATAGAATTCTGAGCATCAGAGCTGCTACCACCACGGCTGGCACTAAAAAACGCTCCACAGTTTTGCAAAAGGGGGGATAAAATAGAAATACATAGACAAAGGTTAAATTGAACCAGTAAGAAGCTGGACTCTGCATACAATGCAACACCACAGAAACAGTGACACATGTCTCCTAAAGCAATAAATAAATATAAATTTTTTTTCTACCTTTGTCTTCTGTGGTTTCTGCTTTCCTCATCTTCTTGTAACTCTCTTCCTTCCATCCACTGTCTGCCATCTCTCTTCCCCTATATGGCTTCTTCTCTCCTTCTATGCCCCTTCCAGAAACTTTATGCCTCTCCCTTCCATCTCTCCTTTCACCCCTATTGGTCTGGCATCTCTCTCCTCTCCTTCCTTCTCCCACACCTCTCCTCTGCAATCCCTTTCCCTTTTTCCCCTCATTTTCCTTTTCAATTTATTTTCTGCATCTGTCTAGATTACGTTCTTACTACCCTCTCATCAATGTCCTTTTTTACTGTCTACCTAAAGCTTGCCACCTCTTTCCCTCACCCCTTCCAGTATCTAACTCTATCCTCGTCCCTCAATCCAGCATGTGCCCATTTTTCTTTCTCCTCCCCATTTTCTTCCAGCATCTGCTCCCCATCTCCCTCACACTTCCATTCAGTGGCTGTTCCTCCTCTCCCCCACACTTCCATTCAGTGTCTGTCCCTCTCTCTACCCTTCCATCTACTGTTCACCTTTTGTCTCGCCCCTTCCAGTCACTGCCCTTTCCATCCAATGTCTTCCTTCTCTCTCTTCCATACAACATCTTCCTTCTTTCTATGCTCCTTTCATAACTATCTATCCTGTGCCCCTTCTCTCCTTTGTACATGATTGATTTCAGCTCTGCCACCTCTCCATTTTTTTCTCTCTGTCACCAACCCATCCCCTCTATGCTCTGGCATCTCTCTCTTCTCCTTTCTTTCCTTCGCACCCCACAGTCTGCCCTTCCCTGATTCTCTGGCATTTCTCTCCTTTCCTTCCATCTTTCCCTCCCCCTCCATGCTCTGAGATCTTCCCCTTCCTTTTCCCTTAGTCTGGCATACCTTCCTCCTTCCCTCCAAGCCCTGGCATCTCCTTCCATTCCCTCCCTTATCTTTCTTATCCCTCCAGCTGGGTACAGCAACACTCTCCCCTGCAGCTCTGGACTTCCCCACACCTGCTCCCCCCAAATTGCCAATGCTTCGGTTACTCTTCTTTCTTCCTTCCTCCCTCCCCCCCACGGGGGACCCTGAGGCACCATCAACTTTTAGTCCCTCTAATGCCGGCCCTGCAGCTCCGGACTTCCCCACACCTGCTCCCCTCCCCCCCCCGATCGCTATTATTTTAAACGTTATGGCAGCTGCGGTGCTGTATCCATCGAAGGAGACTTCTAACCTCGGCCTGCCCCGGAACTCTTCCTGCAGCCACCGCCCGCCTAGGCGGGAACAGGAAGAGCTCCGGGGCAGGCCAAGGTTAAAAGTCTCCTTCAATGGATACAACACCGCGGCTGCCATAATGTTTAAAATAATAGCGATCGGGGGAGGGGAGCAGGTGTGGGGAAGTCCAGAGTTGCAGAGCCGGCATTAGAGGCAGTGAGAACAGCCGGCTGTGCACCCCCCAAGGCGTGCACCCGGGGTGGACCGTCCCCCGCCCCCCTTGGTACGCCACTGCTTGTAATCTTATTTAGGAGAGAAGCTCCCATGGATGTAGTGTTTATGGTGAAGGAGAAAAAAAACTTTGCACATAGGCTACATTTCAAATCTATGCATGTTTTTCCATGCAAAAAAAATAAAAATAAAATATATCCACACAAGAAGGAGGTGCAAAGTTCTAAGGTACTTTCACTCTGAAAATTGTTTCAAAGTGAATGGCTAAAAGACCTTGTAGACTTTGTCTGAATGCTAACAGTTGAAAAACTGCCTCCTTTGTAAATGATTATTTCTTCCAATACAGTACCTCATTCCAGGTGGAAATAAAGCTGATATTTTGTTGAAATATAAGAATGGGGAGCCATTGTTTTTTTTATCAATGATCTAATAGCACCATGGGTTTCCTTCCATGAATTTCAAGCATCATATGTTTCTATTGATGACCTCCTCAGAGCATAAATCAACTTCACGTTCACACACATTAATGTGTAAGTTTTATGCATGAAAAGCTGATTTAGTGCACATTACAAGAAGCACAACATTTTTCAAATCAAATGCACATCCTTATATCATGAGTTTCTGTCTTTGAGCACTGAACACCAGGGGAAATAAAACCTTTCTGAAGTTCTGAAGTAGGGGCTGTGTTAATAGAGAGAAGGGACCCCACATCTTTTTCTTACCTTGGCTCCAAGCCGCAGTAGGTCAATGGTGTTCTCCGCCTCAGCATACTTGGTCAGTAACTTGTTATAGTCTTCCTTTATGGAGAAGGGAGAGAGCGTGTCAAACACAGATACTGACCAATTGAGGCACAGTGAGTTCTTACATATGGCTAAATGCCTATGACTAGCAATTGGATTACCATCCTTAGCAATGCGGGTTCAAAAAGCTAGGCAAATTGAATGGGTAGCAGATTCTTACATTCTCACCAGCTAGGGTGTGTATGTGACAGAAAGAATTCCACAAAAAGGGTGGGCCAGATTCACTCTTGTAACAAGAGAAATTTTATGTGGTAAACTTAGTATTTGAAACTTCTGTAAAGTTCTGTTATTGTCTCTTGTGGAATGTGTGCGTCTCTAAGCTTGAATGACTTCTATCCTTTTGATTTATAAAATGGAACTCCTTTTCTGTTTGTTACAATTAGTCTAGACACTCCTTGACCCCTGGAAAGGTGGAATAGTAAGTTTTTAAATAAGCAAATAAACTCTCTTCTAATGAGCATTCACTTAAAGAGGGTTATGTTACAGTCAAGTAAGGTTGATGTGCCCACCCTCTTCCCCTTTCCTGAGTATTTAGCACAGCTCCAAAAGAAGAAATCAGCTCACTATTTAGTGATTTGTTGCACACCAAAAGAACTCTTGTCCAGAACTGCAGTCCAAAAGCAAAACAAGAAAAACCAACGGGGCCTGCAGTAAAAATGCAGAACAAAACCAAAACAAAACTGCAGGACAATGTACAGGGTGCAAGAATTTATTTGTAATACAAAAGTCTTAAAAACATGTACAACACATATGAACTATAATAAATGTATCCAAAGAACTGGTCCTAATATTCAAATGGACCGGACCCAACACGGTCCGTGTTTCGAAGAAACACTCCTTCCTCAGGGGTCCTGAATATAAGAGCATGTGTACTCTACTGATGGCACGTGATATATCAGGAAACCAGATTGAATAAAACAAACACAAGAAAAACCAGGCTTGGAATCTTCTGTCAAAATCGTTGCACTATGAACAACAGAGTGCAGCGATTTTGACACCCTGTACATTTGTCCTGCAGCTTTGTTTTGGTTTTGTTCCAGAACTGCAGTCCAGCACACTACCAAGTTTTGAGTTACTGGGATCTGGAGCTCTCAACTCAGCATAAGACTAGAACAGTGGTTCCCAACCCTGTCCTGCAGGACCACCAGGCCAATCGGATTTTCAGGCTAGCCCTAATGAATATGCATGGAGCAGATTTGCATGCCTCTCACTTCCATTATATGCAAATCTCTCTCATGCATATTCATTAGGGCTAGCCTGAAAATCCGATTGGCCTGGTGGTCCTCCAGGACAGGGTTAGGAACCACTGGGCTAGAAGATATGCCAGTGTTGGAAGAAGGCTTTAAGGAGAAGATTATACATAAATAACCAAGGGCTCCTTTTACAAAGGTGCGTTAGGGCCTTAAAGCGTGGAATAGCGCGCGCTAAAATGCTGCGCGCGCTATCCGCTACCGGTTCCTCTTGAGCAGGCGATAGTTTTTCGGGTAGCGCACGCTATAGCATGCGTGTGCTAAAAACGCTAGCACACCTTTGTAAAAGAAGCTCCAAGTCTTTTTCAAGCTTCGACTATTACAAAGACTGAGACATTACCTTACGATGGAAAATTTTCGGACAGTGATAAATTTGTTATCGACTCCAGTATTTGACTATTGCAACTCACTGTTATCTTGGTTTACCCTAAATACGTGATACATGCCTTACAAACTGTGCAAAATGTGGCGGCTCAAATTATAATTTGAGCCTCTAAATATGAGCATATCACCCCAATCTTGTGCAGTTTACATTGGCTACCGGTTGCTAAGCATGTTGAGTTTAAGATTTTGAGTCTGATTTTTAAAGTTTTGAAGGACAACTGCCTTATAGCTCCAAGTTCATTGTTTTCCAGTTACCAACCAATGTGGTCTGAGAATAGGATGAATCTGGAAATTCCGACATTGAATTTGGTGAGAGAAGTAAAAATTCAGCAATCTATAGTGTCAGTATAGGGTGCAGTTTTGTGGAATTCATTGCCAATTGAAATTAAGCGACCTGCCCCTATGATGCAGTTCAGGAGAGGTGTGAAACTGTTATTTAAAAAGGAATATAAGTAAGCTTTGCACTTCAAGGAGGGTTTGGATAGGTTCCTGGAGGATAAGGAGATAGAGGGGTACAGATATAACTAGAGGTAGTTTATAGAAATAGGCAGAAACCACTTCACAGGTCGCGGACCTGATGGGCCGCCGCGGGAGCGGACCGCTGGGCGAGATGGACCTCGGTCTGACCCAGTGGAGGCAACTTCTTATGTTCTTATTGCAGGTACATTTTTGGTTCATTATGTTTTTGTAAAATGTTTAGGGGAAGTAGTAACAGAACACAAATTGTATAGGAGTTTTAATTTATATGTCGATTGTTTGTTTGATTTATTTTCCTGGAACCCGTACAGAACTGTGAATGTAGTGGGATACAAATGTTTTAAATAAATAAGCCAACCAGTTAGGGGTCAATATTCATCCAGTGGCAGTCAGCTATTTTTAAAACACTGTCAAAATTATGCCTGGATATTTAATGCTAGGATACATCTAGATAACGGCATTAAATATCTGTGTATATGCTAACAGCTGGGACTTACATAAGTGTCAATATTTAGTCCTTAAACCAGTGGTCTTCAACCTTTTGCGTGTAAAGAGCCACAGAGCGAATAAGAGAAAGCTCTGAGGGCCACCAAAAGATTTCAGTCTTACACATACTATTAATAATAAGGCAGATGTAATCCGCCTTGATTTGCTTATTCAGACTGGGTATTAAACACTAAAAATTAACACTAATACCAATTTTACAACTCTTCAGGGATATATTTTAAAATTTCATTTTATTTTGAACTGTCAACAGTATTCCATACATGAGACACCTGAGTAATATACTTAAGAGATTATTTGCAGTTACTATATCAAGTGGGCAAGATTGAAATTAATGTATTTACAGGATTTGAAGAGCATTGAAGCCAACTGTTGTGAGGGCTGCAAGAGTATTTCAGGACCTCATGCAGCCCTGGGGCTGTGCGTTGGAGACCACTGCCTTAAACGGTTAAGTAAAGCTGGCCACAGACAGGACTATTTGTGCAGTCCTATTTGGCCGGGTTAACTTAATCAGATAAGGGTTGAATATTGGCACTTATCAAGTTAACTGCTAACTCTGCCTCCAGACTGCCCACAAAATAGCCTGTTTCAGTTTTAGAAGTTAGAGGAGATACTCAGTGACTCTATTCCCTCAGGGCTCACTCAGTGCCAGTTAACTAGGCAAGAGGCTAGTTAACCGACTTTGAATATTGATCCCTTATTGTTTTCTATAATATAATATTTGATAGTGCGCAACATCCAGTTGCAGGAAGGAGACAACTACGCTGACTTTTCATTTAGCTGTTGAAAGATTTAACAGACTAAGCAGAAGTTCACATCTGGGACCTGAAAATCTAGATGTAGCCATGGGTGAACATTATCCGCTAGGTTAGAGGCAGAAGTACATGTGTTCACCAAGACTGCTAGAATGGTGTAGGAAAGTTTTCACTGCTGTAGGTATCAACTAGATGGGTAGCAGTCCCTAGGCTATAGGGTTGCCTATATGGTAAAGGAAGATAGTGTGAAAAAGAAGTTTACATCAGTGACAGTGTTTTAAAATTATTTCTAGTTTCCAGTTCTAGGCATTGGGACTGCAGGTTTTATGACAGTTGGGGTTTGAATAGTTTGCACCTGGAAAAAGAAGTTGTTATGGGAACAGGTTTGTATGGGCAAGGGTTACCAGATTTTTGCTGGCCAAAAAGAGGACATGCAGCCCTGCCTTATCCCACCCACAGCCGTACCTCATTTCTTTCCCCAATCCTGGTTCCCCCACAAACTCTGTCTCTTTGGGCCGTGCCTGGAAGGCATCTGTACATGTGCGGATGCAATGCGATGTCACATGTGTGTGACATCATTGCATCACATCCAGATGCCTTTCAGACGCAGCCTCGAAGAGACTAGATTTGTGTGGGGACGGGGTTTGGGGGCGGAATGGGATAGGGCTGTGGGTGGAATAGGGCAGGACCACATTTTTGTTTTAAATAAAAAAATCTGGTGACCCGGGGGGGCGGTGCTGGGAGTTTCTAGAAGCTCAGCTTACTGAGAGACCAAGACAACTCTTGGACTCCCTGAAGGGTGGTTTTGAGGAATGACCTCACACCAGAGAATATTTAAGACTTCTTCTTGGGCAGATTTGTCTTTTGGGAGATCGCCTTGTCCAGAGGATCTTTGTGATACTTTACTTGATACATCTGAGGTGCCAGCTAAAAGGAGAGACTGTATAGCTGGATTTTGTTCAAGCAACTTGATTTTTTTGTCACGCAAGTGTCCTTTCTATGCTGAAAGAATAAAAATTCAGTTTGGAATTTAAAACCTTTGGTGTGGTCTGCCTTTTCTTGGAGGAGTGAGAGGCTGTGTGGGATATGTTTGCTGCGGCCCATGGCCCAAAACTAAACAAATATTTTGTGTGCCTCTATCCCACAGCCAGGTAACAAATTAGGGGTTGCACAGATAAAGGATTAGCCACATTATTTGGTCTGGTACCTAGAACTGGCACAAGAACCACAAGGTCTGCTGCCAAGTGATGGTGACGGTAGGGAAAACGTGTACCCTGTCTGATCAGCAGAGCTGGTCAGTGCTTTTAAAAATATCAGCTTTTTGAAGTGAGCAATAGAGAATGACACGGTGACAAAATTCATCACCGTCCCCGTCCCCGTGGATAACTGCGGGAAATAATCCCATGTAATTTTGTAGTGCCTATTTCAACCTCAGTCCTTCTACCCCAGCATTCTTCAACGCAAAGCTTGAGGGTCAGTGGTTGTGGCCATTCATACTCAGATTCTTCCCTCTCTCCTTAAAGAATGACATGAAGATGGTTTCCCGCAGTTATCCGCGGGGACAGGAACGGTGATGAATTTTGTCACCGTGTCATTCTCTAGTGAGCAACATGCCAGCTGGGAGAGCTTCATGTGCTATTTGGCACATGTGCTGGGACTGCCAACCCTTGATCTAGACATCACCAATCCACGTTAGCACTGTATACCGAGAAAAGCTGCTTTTTGCCCGAATTCCCTTGTCTACAAAAGCTAAAAATACTTCTGCATTATTCGCAATAGTCAAATCTCTAACTTCGAAGAAAAAAAGAAACAAATAAAACTAATCAAGCACCATCAGCACAAGCCCTTGCTACTTACTTTATAGACAAAGTACAAAGAATCAGGGAGTCTTTATCACAAACTCTTATCCCTAGCGGTGCTGAAGATTTCATTGATTCCACTACTTCTTCAAACCTGTCCTTTTCTAAATGCTCTCATTTCACCCTCCCAATTTTACAGGAATTACAAAGATGTCTCAACTCACTCAATACAAAAGGGACCAGCTCAGAAGTCATTCCTCCTTTCCTCTTAAAATGATTCTTTTTTATCTTTGGTCCATATATCAAAGACTTGGTCAACTCTAGCCTATCATCGGGTTCCTTACCCAAAACTTGGAAACAATCAATCTATCCAATCATCAAGGATCAAAAATCCAGTATTCAAGACATGTCTAACTATCGTCCCATAGCTAATATACCATTTATAGCTAAACTTACTGAAAAAATCATTTTCCACCAAATTTCCGATTTTATTGAGAAAACAAAAGTTCTACATCCCCAATCAAACTGGCTTTCGTCACCACCATTCCACTGAACTCTCTTTGCTAGGTTTAACCACAAAAATACTCTACCATCTCGACCATCACCAGTCAGTTCTGCTCTTCTCCTTTATTCTATGCAATCACTGTGGTGCTTTAATTCCAAGACATACTATTTGGAGGCTTAAGACTTGCCCCATCTGTCTTCAACTTGCCAGTATTAAGGAGGAGCTCTGCAAACTTAAACAGGAATTGAATACAATTAAAGCAGCTTCCATCACTCCACAAAATCATACCAACTTACCACCTCTACCTCAAAGAATAAAACAGCCCAGGAATAAATGGGTCACAGTAGGCTCAGGAAGACTGCGACATGTAACACAGAAACATCCACCTTCACTAATATTACCTCTACAGAATTCCTTCGCTCCACTAGTGCACTGCGATACTCAGGAAAACAGAAGGGAGGTGGGACTGGAACCAATGAAGGAAACTCAAGAGAACAAGAGCACCCTAAGTACAAATAAAAAAGCCAAAAACAGAAAACTATTACTGTTGGGGGATTCCATCATCAGAGGCATTAACCTTGGAACACAGGGCGAGGAGTCCAAAATAGTGAAATGTCTTCCAGGATCCTCAGCTACCAGGAGTTCCAGGCAAATACTGACTATAGTTAAGGAAGAAACTAAGGATTTTAACACTGATGTTGTTATCCATCTGGGAACAAATGACCTGGCCAACAACTCCACACTTGCAGCACAGAAAGCTTTTCGGGAGCTTGGTGAGGGCGTGAAACCTTTTGTAAAGACTTTAGCTTTTTCTGAAATACTGCCTGCATATGGAAAAGGAGAGCAAAGAGTGAAAAACACAGAGGACTTTAATAGATGGCTCAGAGCCTGGTGTCATCAAGAAGGCTTCAGGTACATAGGAGGATGGGGAAATACATGGAAGGACAAGAAGCTATATTGCACTGATGGGCTACATATTACTACAGCAGGAAAAAGAAACCTTGCAGAGAAATTTAGACAATATTTTTCCAGGCATTTAAACTAGAAGGTGGGGTTGGTGTATGTACGAAGGACAATTATAAAGACCACCCCCGGCAAAAGAAAAGATGTGATAGTAGTAAAGGCTGCAACATAAGCAATATCAGCAACTCATTTCTTAGTATTGCAACGGAAAGTGAAACGACACAAAAATCCATACGAAGAAGGAGATTATCGCTGAAAAATAGCTGGAAAGCGATGACCACAAATGCTCGCAGTCTAAGCAACAAAGTTCATGATCTGCAAGCCCTGATATTAGAGGCAGATCTAGATATTGTTGCTATCACAGAGACATGGTTCAGTGAATCACATGGATGGGATGCAAACATACCGGGATATAATCTTTTTAGGAAGGACAGAGATGGTCATAAAGGTGGAGGAGTAGCTCTCTATGTAAAGATCAATATCCAAGCGACCGAAATGCAAGGGACCTGGGGAGAGGAAGAAGCGATATGGATTGCTCTGAAAAGAGAAGATGGAACTTCTATCTACGTGGGTGTAGTCTACAGGCCTCCGACTCAATCGCAGCAAATTGATAAGGATCTGATTGTGGATATCCAAAAGTTTGGAAGGAAAGAGGAGGTTCTGCTGTTGGAAGATTTCAACCTGCCGGATGCGGACTGGAATGTTCCGTCTGCGGAATCGGAAAGAAGTAGGGAGATTGTGGATGCCTTTCAAGAGGCTCTGCTCAGACAAATGGTGACGGAACCCACAAGGGAAAAAGCGATATTGGATCTGGTCCTCACAAATGGAGAGAGTATCTCTAATGTTCGAGTGGGTGCTCACCTGGGTAGTAGCGATCATCAAACGGTTTGGTTTGATATAACGGCTAAAGTGGAGAGCGGCCGCACGATACTTAAAGTCCTAGATTTCAAACGTACGGACTTTAATGCAATGGGAAAGTACCTGAAGAAAGAGCTGTTAGGATGGGAGGACATAAGAGAAGTGGAAAGACAGTGGTCTAAGCTGAAAGGAGCGATAAAAATGGCTACGGACCTTTATGTGAAGAAAATCAATAAAAACAAAAGAAAAAGGAAGCCGATATGGTTCTCCAACCTAGTGGCTGAGAAAATAAAGGCGAAAGAGTTGGCGTTCATGAAATATAAAAAAACCCAAGAAGAGGAGAGCAGAAAGGACTACAGGGTGAAACTGAAAGAAGCCAAGAGAGAGATACGTTTGGCGAAGGCACAGGCGGAAGAACAAATGGCTAAAAATGTAAGAAAGGGAGATAAAAATTTTTTCAGATATATTAGTGAAAGGAGGAAGATAAAAAATGGAATTGCTAGGCTAAAAGATGCTGGGAACAAATATGTGGAGAGTGATGAGGAGAAAGCAAATGTGCTAAACAAATACTTCTGTTCTGTGTTCACAGAAGAAAATCCTGGAGAAGGACCGAGATTGTCCGGCAAAGTTACACGAGAAAATGGAGTAGATTCTGCGCCGTTCACGGAGGAGGGTGTTTATGAGCAACTTGAAAAACTGAAGGTGGACAAAGCGATGGGACCAGACGGGATCCATCCCAGGATACTAAGGGAACTCAGAGAGGTTCTGGCGAGTCCTATTAAAGACTTGTTCAACAAATCTCTGGAGACGGGAGTGATTAGAACTGCAAGGTACAGGCGGAATAGAAGTCATTAATTAATGTAATGTAATTCCTGGGGATTGGAGGAGAGCGGATGTGGTCCCTATTCATAAAAGTGGTCACAGGGATGAAGCAGGAAACTACAGGCCGGTGAGCCTCACTTCAGTTGTTGGAAAAATAATGGAAGTGATGCTGAAAGAAAGGATAGTGTATTTCCTTGAATCTAATGGGTTACAGGATCCGAGGCAACATGGCTTTACAAAAGGTAAATCGTGCCAAACGAACCTGATTGAATTTTTTGATTGGGTGACCAGAGAGCTGGATCGAGGACATATGCTAGATGTAATTTATTTGGATTTCAGCAAAGCCTTTGATACAGTTCCTCATAGGAGGCTGTTGAACAAACTTGAAGGGCTAAAGTTAGGACCCAAAGTGGTGAACTGGGTCAGAAACTGGCTGTCGGACAGACGCCAGAGGGTGGTGGTTAATGGAAGTCGCTCGAAGGAAGGAAAGGTGACTAGTGGAGTCCCTCAGGGTTCGGTGCTGGGGCCAATCCTGTTCAATATGTATGTAAGTGACATTGCTGAAGGGTTAGAAGGAAAAGTGTGCCTTTTTGCAGATGATACCAAGATTTGTAACAGAGTAGACACCGAAGAGGGAGTGGAAAATATGAAAAAGGATCTGCAAAAGTTAGAGGAATGGTCTAATGCCTGGCAACTAAAATTCAATGCAAAGAAATGCAGAGTAATGCATTTGGGGATTAATAATAGGAAGGAACCGTATATGCTGGGAGGAGAGAAGCTGATATGCACGGACGGGGAGAGGGACCTCGGGGTGATAGTGTCCGAAGATCTAAAGGCGAAAAAACAGTGTGACAAGGCAGTGGCTGCTGCCAGAAGGATTCTGGGCTGTATAAAGAGAGGCGTAGTCAGTAGAAGAAAGAAGGTGTTGATGCCCCTGTACAGGTCATTGGTGAGGCCCCACTTGGAGTATTGTGTTCAGTTTTGGAGACCGTATCTGGCGAAAGACGTAAGAAGACTTGAGGCGGTCCAGAGGAGGGCGACGAAAATGATAGGAGGCTTGCACCAGAAGACATATGAGGAGAGACTGGAAGCCCTGAATATGTATACCCTAGAGGAAAGGAGAGACAGGGGAGATATGATTCAGACGTTCAAATACTTAAAGGGTATTAACGTAGAACAAAATCTTTTCCAGAGAAAGGAAAATGGTAAAACCAGAGGACATAATTTGAGGTTGAGGGGTGGTAGATTCAGGGGCAATGTTAGGAAATTCTACTTTACGGAGAGGGTGGTGGATGCCTGGAATGCGCTCCCGGGAGAGGTGGTGGAGAGTAAAACTGTGACTGAGTTCAAAGAAGCGTGGGATGAACACAGAAGATTTAGAATCAGAAAATAATATTAAAGATTGAACTAGGCCAGTTACTGGGCAGACTTGTACGGTCTGTGTCTGTGTATGGCCGTTTGGAGGAGGATGGGCAGGGGAGGGCTTCAATGGCTGGGAGGGTGTAGATGGGCTGGAGTAAGTCTTAACAGAGATTTCGGCAGTTGGAACCCAAGCACAGTACCGGGTAAAGCTTTGGATTCTCGCCCAGAAATAGCTAAGAAGAAAAAAAAAAAAAAAAAAAAATTTTGTTAATTGAATCAGGTTGGGCAGACTGGATGGACCATTCGGGTCTTTATCTGCCGTCATCTACTATGTTACTATGTTAGATCTTTCTTCTGCTTTCGATACCATTGATCATAGCTTATTACTATCCCGTCTTCACGATATTGGCATAACAGGTCAAGTCATGGACTGGTTCACCTCTTACTTCTCAGATAGATCATCCAAGGTTATTTTTAACGATACATCATCCGAGCCTTCTTCCACTAAACATGGAATTCCACAAGGCTCTATCCTGTCACCATTACTTTTTAACATTTTTTTGTCCCCCCTTTTGACTGTGGGTCAATCCATCGGCTTCACCACATTTGCTTACGCCGATGATGTGCAATTAATCCATCCTATCGACCTTAATAACATAGAGGATGTTGCTTCCATTAACCACAAACTCAAAAAAATCAAATTGTGGTTAGATTCAAATAGGCTGTCCCTCAATATCAATAAATCTAAACTAATGATTTTTCTCTTTAAAGAGGGAGTAACTCTTCAGGCTCCCTTGAAATTTGAATCCCTCCCAATTAAAGTCGTACCCACTTTAAAGTTACTAGGAGTCACTTTTAACTGTAAATTCTCCTATCGCAAACATATTAGTATGGTGGTCCAGAAATGCTTCCACCACCTTAGAATGATACGTTCCCTTTCCAAACTATTAGACCCAGCTTCCCTGAATACACTAATCTATTTGGTAATTTCTTGTATAGATTATTGTAATGCCTTTATAAGGGCATTACAAAAAAGGAAATAAGATGCCTGGCGCAAATAAATATGACCATGTTTCTGCTCTTTTATTCAACGTACATTGGCTGCCTGTCGAACATAGAATTAGTTACAAAATTCTACTATTAACTTTTACAACTCGCGCAAATAGTCAACCAGAGTTCATTGATAGACTTCTAATTCCTTATTATCCCACTAAATCTCTTCGTTCTACATCACAAAATCTCCTCGTTCTGCCTTCATTAAAACTAATTAACTCGTTGAGATCTAACAACTTCGCTGTCTCTGCTCCCTCTCTTTGGAATTTACTGCCCAATCACTTACGAATCGAATCGATGATAAAGCAATTTAAAGCAAAACTAAAAACATTCTTATTTGAAGATGCTTTTGGATAAAACTGTTCATTTAGGACTAAAACAAGCATAGCTTTTACCCTTTCCTACTGTTTTATCCTTAAGTGTGCCTTTTTCAAATATTATAGTTCTACCCTTCTTTCCTAATTGTGCGCAATTAGTATATGTTTTTGAATGTGTCTACTAACCTAACATGGTTTTGTTTAATATTTTAACTCCAACTGTTTTGTTCCTTTTAAGATATCTCTTTTTTATTATTATTGTATACCGCCTAGAAATTTGAATAAGGGGTATAAAAAAATCTTTTAATAAACTTGAAACTTACCAGATTTGTTCTTAGAAAAAAAAAAAAAAAAGAGGGAAGAGGACATGTGGTCCCACCCTGTCTCCAGCCCCGTCCTCACACAAATCTCATCTCTTCTTCCCCGAGTCTGGGCTGCATCCGGAGGGCCTCTGAGCGTATGTGGATGCGACGCGATGACGTGATGTTATCAGGTTCACACCTGCACATGCTTGGTTGCTCTCCAAAACGTGGCCCTGAGCTTGGGGTCTTCCAAAACCCAGACAAACTGCTGGGTTTTGGAAATCTAAAAAGAGGACATTTCCGGATTTTCCCAGACATCTAGTTACCCTAGGTGTATGCACTCTGGGGTTTCAGATATTAGACTGTTAGTCAATTTGTACTATACAGTAATTGAGATTCTAACTTCTTCAAAAACAAGACAATCAATATAAATATAAACCATTACCTAATACCATCTATGTAGTACATAAGCAATATACTTATCCCTGGCCCTTCTAAGCATGAAGTACACTGTTTAGAATCACACTTAGCATCGTCTAAGCCAGTGATTCCCAACCCTGTCCTGGAGGAACACCAGGCCAATCAGGTTTTCAGGCTAGCCCTAATGAATATGCATGAGAGAGATTTGCATATGATGGAAGTGATAGGCATGCAAATTTGCTTCATGCATATTCATTAGGGCTAGCCTGAAAACCCAATTGGCCTGGTGTTCCTCCAGGACAGGGTTGGGAACCACTGGTCTAAGCAACATTAGGAGTTGCTAAGCATCTTAACTTTAGGTGCACCATATTTATGCCAGGGGTTTCCTTGCCTAAATACCTGAACCTAAGTTGGGAATTTAATAGCGCCTACTTAGAAATGAGATGCCCGACTCAAAAACACGTCCATGATTCACCCCTAACCATGCCCACTTTTAGGTAGGTGCTTTGGACTAGGCACCTATTTTTTTTTTTTTATAGAAATGCATTTTTTTGAGTTAGGCGCCTTTCAATTAAGTCCAATTAGGGCAATTATGAGGTGTAAAGTGCAGATTCATAAGTCTATGTAAGTCTGGTACATGAGGGGGGAGGAATTTCCAGAAGTCTATAAGAGCAAGAACGCAGAGATTGAGGGGGAGCCTGAGGATAAGTGCATCAAAGAGAGGTGCAGGCAGGATCACACTCATGGCCTTGAAAGTCATAACTAGAATCTTGAACTTGATTCTGTAACTGATAAACAAAAAGTGGTACTCAAGAAATAAGGGGTTTATGTGCTCCTTAGGCTGCACACAGTGGAGTAATTGAATGACAGTGTTTTGAATGAGTTGTGGCCTCCTCAGAGCAATTTGACAAAACCCATTGAAAAGGAACTAAAGTACTCAATCTGACTAGTGACAAAGACAAGGGTAAGTATACGGAGAGCATATTTGTTCAAGAGGGAACAAGGCTCTGATTTGACAGTGGGCAAAGAAACAAGTTTTGATGGTGATGACAATGAGCTTCCCTTTGAATCTCATAGAGCTAAAGATTACTCCAAGAGCTTTCAGTGTGGAGTTATTAAGCTTATAGATATTCCCAAGAGTCATGAGGAGATGGAGGGAATATCATGGCTACCACTTGCTAGGATTAACAACCACGCTATTGATAACAGCCAAGCAGCCCTGTGGCTAAGCACACATTGAGCGGGGTAAACTCAACACAGTGCAGCAACTGTATGACATCCACAAACAAGAAAGGATTGATCCCTAAAGAATGAATTTGGCAAATGGATTAAGAAACAGATTGAACAGAATGGGAACCAAGATGGGGTCCTGCAATACCCCAACCATCAGAGCTCAACACGTGGATATCAAGGAATCAATTTTCACTCAGAAAGAATGATGCGATAGGCAGGACCTGAACCATTTCATAACAAACCCTGCCCCTATTCCAAGAGTAGATAAGCTGGACAGAATAAACTGAGGGCTGACTAAGACAAAGGCAGCTGACAGGTGTAAATTACAAGGGCAAGTTTACCTGCTGCTGACCTCACCCAAAAGAGAAAGGAGACAAGATTCTGTGATGTGATGTGTTCACAAAGCTGAACTCATTGGGGATGGAGGGAATGGCTTTTTAAAAAGGATTTAAGCTGTAGGAGAATCACCAATCCTACTACCTTTGAGATAAGGGGAAGGTTGGAGATAGGATGATAGTTTACAGAAATGGGTATGTTGGGATTGGTTGTTTTTTTTTAAATATAGACCCAACAATTGTGTTCTTCCATCATCTGAGGAAAGTGACCCTCAGTTAATATTAAGTTACAAAGGTTAAGAATGGAGTCATGTAATCCTAGGTTGGGATTTTTAAGAAGGAATGGGCCATATGACCTAATAAGAACTTTGGTATGGAAAAGAGAAGAAATGGAATTAAAAAAGGTCTATGATAGGGACAAAGTAGAGGAAGGAGGCAAGGAAGATACATTAAATAGTGAAGACAAGCAGCTCTCTGGCATACAGGGGCAGGAAGGAAAAGAGAAGATATGGAGGTAGTGCCAGAGCCAGAACAGCAGTGGAAAAGGTGGAACCTACTGTACCTGAATGTAATTCAACTTGAGCTGCTACAGAAAAAAAGGTGTAAGCTAAATCCAAACAAAAATCCCCTACTCTAACCAGATATGGCTACTAAATAGAGGGTATACTTTAAGTGGCAGCTGTGGTTTTGCATACTGACTCCTCCTAATGCACAAGACAAATGATTTTATAGAATGCATGGCACTGAATACATGTTCAATTGTTTTCTCAAATGAGATAAGATGCTACTGGGGTTTTAGCATTTCAAGCCATTGTATGTTTTCAACATTAGCTCAAACAGTTGTCTTTTTCCATGCTAAGATTTTAACCCTTCCTGATGTACACATTCATATTTTGAGTTTTTGCTGCCTTCTCCTCCCCTGAATTACCTGGAGCTGATGCACTAGTTCAGTGGCTTGTTTTGGGGACTTGAATTCCTCAGGTATTCTTGCATCAGAAGTGGCCAGTTTGTGGGGTGAACCTTCTCCGCTGCTGAGAAGAACTTCCCGGACAATCTCTGCTGGAGACTTAAAGACAAGAGGCGCCTCGGATCCTGATGATTTCACTGATCTGTTGCGTCCTCTAGGGGGACGGTAACTCTGATCATCCTTAGGAAACTTCACACGGGGTCCCACCTTGGAAAAATCTGGTAAAGGATAATTTAGCTGTCCTCGACCATACTTCAGAGAGTCTGTGGAAGGTAAAGGTCTATGCAGAGTTGTTTTTAAAGATTTTGATTGTGCTATGTTCATTTTGGGGCTGAGTGATCTGGACTGCCGGGTATGTTTGGAAGGAAGCACAGCACGGACTGCCCTCTTCAGCTTTTGTACCTGGTGCAAGTAATGGGTCTCCATCTGTTGAGGGACAGGAGATAGTGGAAGATCTTGAGCTTTTTTCTCAGGTTTTCTAAAGGATTTGTTGGGTGACATTTGAGTGTGAGAGAGACTAGCTCTTCTTGTAGACATCTTGGGTATAGCTGCTATAGATTCTTCTATACTGTCAGCATAAGAGAATTCAGGAAAGGTCTCTGCATCAATGCCAGGCTTGTCATGAACTTCCTCCATTGAAAGTTTGTTCTGGAGGCTTTCATTAGGATTCCACATACTGGAATCAGTTAATGGACTCAATGCTACTATTTCCTTCCCTACCTCAACTAATAGTGATTTTGGAAAGGCCATGGTCTTACCAAGTTGACTGATGCTTCCAAATCCACCTGTTGAAGTATTCCCAGAACCCTCATCCAAACCATGGAAGCTTTCTGCTGGAATTATGTATTGATTAGGATAAGTTTCAGAGCCCACATCGAATACATTAGAAACATCTGCATGAGCTTTGGACTGGCCAGGAATTGTGCTTGAAGGCTCCCAAAGTTCCTCGCCACCATTTAATGCAAACACAAGTGTCTTTCTGTATTCTTTGTACAGATCCTGTGTGTCCTGGATGGCTTCAGGGCTCAGTCTGAAGGTGGACTCATAATGCCAATCATAAGGAAGATCTGAATATCCTTCTTCACCACTTCCTGTCTCATCATAAATTTCCTGCCTTTCTGAATCAGCAGAGCTTCCTCTCTCCTGCTCATCTTCAGTCATGTCTAATTGCCTGTCCCTCAGTGGCTGCCAGTATGTTAATAAATTTGGGGCCTCCAGGATCCCATCATGTCCTTGGGTGGCATCTGAAAAGCAAACAGATAGATGGCATTACAACCTCCACAAAGGATATGTAAGTAATTCAAGATTCTCTTCAGTGCACTTCCTTTCAACAGTAACAGGACAGCAAATATACTAACATTTTTAAAAACAGTTGAAAATTAAATAATTACTAATTACAACAGAAATAATGGCGCATTTATCCTGCCACTTTATTTGGTAAAGCCAAATTGAAATTTCTTTCATCATTTCCTAATTTAAGGGTATCTGCAGGTCATGATGCTGCTTATGAGGGGCCGCCGAAAAGTTTTCAGTGCAAACAAAAAAATGGGGCAGCTGGACGCTGGGGGAGGAGCTTGACAAGATGGCGGCTCGAATCTGCACGGCGACATCGTGGCAGACTTAGTGCAATATTCCTATCCAGAAATGGTGAAAAGGAAATCTAAACACCTGGGGTTACTGGGCGAGCAATTACTTCAAGTCGGCCTGATGGATGAATTTGTGCAGCAAGGCCTAAGGACGCAGCAGTACCCGGAAGATGCCTCGGCTGGAGGGGAAGCACTAGCTGAAGCGTGTCTACCTTCCTTTGAAGGTATCAGCTTGTCTCCAGAGGAACGGAGTCCTCCGGCTCGTCCTGAGGCGGTGAAAGTGGAAGTTGGAGCAGTAGGAGAGGAGCAGCTGATGCCGAGTAATATCCAGGACGCCTTCTTGCTTGCCCGGCAGGACAAAGTTCCCAAAGCCGTACGGAAGCAAGGGGAGTGTGCAGCTACATCTAAGCAGCCGCGAGGACAGGAGGATCAGATAAAAGTTGTTCCTGATATATTTGCAGCAAATGCAAGTACATTGGCTTTATCAGGGGGAATCAGAACTGAGTTTTTGCCCTTACTTAAACCTAAAGTCTTCAATTTGGAAACAATTTGGGAGGCTATTTCTAATCTCCAGATTTCCCTGGGAAACCAGATACAGCAACTTTCTCAAAGTTGTACTGCGGTACCATCAGAAAATTTGGACTTGAAGAATAGAGTTTCGGTTTTGGAAAATAAATCAAATGACTGTGACACCAGAATAAATTCACTGGAAACGCAAGCATTAACTTGGGTCAAAGATAGTGTAAGTTTACATTTCAAGCAAGAAATGGTGGAAAACTCCATTAGGAGAAGCAATTTGCGGATTATTTTCCATATCGGCAACAGATATGTTTAAGCGTTACCTCTCTAAAATATATTACTTACCGGTGAGACCTAGGTCTCAAAATCCCAACCAGCAGAATTTATATGCAGATAGTTTGGATGTAACTAATTTCCTAGAGAGGTCGGAAACTGAGACTCAGGTACCAGCTACACTATTAGTACAGTTCACTATTGATTCAGATAGGGAACAGATGTTAAAAATGTTCTTCAAATATAAAGATGTTCCCTTTTTGTCTAATACTATAAGAATGTACCCAGATGTTTCAATTCCAACACAGAGAAGGAAACAGTTTCTTATACCGAGACCAAGGGTGGTTCAGTTGAGGGCAACCTTTGTTCTGAGGTACCCCTGTAAATGTGCAATGATATATAAAGAGAACAGATATGTTTTTATAAACCGCAGCAGTTATCTAAATTTATTGCTTCTCAGGATAGTAAGTAATAGTTAATTCTGATTCTCTAATCCGTTTAGATAAGGAAATGTTCTATGGCAGTTGAGCCTCCTTTTGGTTTTCCTGATTATATATTTTGTTTGTTAAATTTCAGCAATTTCAGCACCATCTCCATTTGATTGTGGACTAACTATATTGTGTATTCAAAATTTTCCTTGAATTATGTGGATTTAATGATAATTTCTAATTTCATGATATTTTTTCTTGTGTTTTGATTGTCAAAATTATAAAACTAATAAAGAAATATAAGTACAAAAAAGCTGGGGCAGTCTCCATTGAAGGCTATACACTTAGTCCAGTGATTTTGCACTTTTTTTATTCCATCAAAAAACATGGAATGAAATAATTGCTGGACTAAGTGTATAGTCCTTGATGGAGACTGCCCCAACTTTGTTGGTTAGGCTAAGAAATTTTTTAATGGCCTCTCATAACCTATCATAGATATCATGAGACAAAGTAAAGACTGATTCCAGATGACACTGCTGAAGGATGTCAAAAGAAGGAAGGGATTTTTTTCTTTACATTAAAGAAAAAGATGATGGGCATACATAGAACTTCCAAAAGTATTTTTGTACACTTCCCCCTCTCCATTCGCAGTTCCTGCACTCGCGGTTTCATATAATCGCAATTTTTTTCTGGGGAGGGGGAAAATTTATAAAACAGTCTTTTTCCTCCCTGCCGCCTTCCCGGCCTTACCTGGTAGTCTAGAGGGGTTTTGGTGCAGGAGCGATCTTCCTACGCTCCTACCCCGTGCAGATCGCCATGAGGAAATGGCTTCTGGGAGTTCCCGTAGTCTCTCGAGACTACGTCGGGAACTCCCTACAGCCATTTCCTGATGGCGATCTGCACGGGGCAGGAGCGTAGGAAGATCGCTCCTGCCCCGAAAACCCTCTAGACCACCAGGTAAGGCCGGGAAGGCGGCAGGGAGGTGGGGGTGGGTCAGAGCCGGATAATCGCGGTTTTTCGGCATTCGCGGTCTGGCTCTGCCCGTATCCCCCGCGAATGACGAGGGAGAAGTGTAATGGGACCTGGGTTGGCCACTGTTGGAAACAGGATACTGGGCTTGATGAACCTTTGGTCTGTCCCAGTATGGAAATTCTTATGTTCTTATGCATACAGGCACATTATCAGCAATGCGGCAGAGGAATGCCCAGGTGTGAGAAAGCCGCGATGGGGCTTGTGCTGTCGACAATGCAGTTTGTTATAAGGCACTGTATTTCGGTCTTGCGGTCGGGGTTCGGATGGGTGGGAGAGATGAGAGCGTCAGCAGGGAGAGGGGGGTGCGCGGCGGTGGCGGGGGGTGGGAGGGATATAGGCTGCAAGGGTTCTGCTGCACAAGGGGATGGGGGAGGGATAGAAAGATACTGCACAAGGGGATAGGTGAGAGGAGAGGAAAGATGCTGCACATGTTGGGGAGAGAAAGGAAATAGGAAGAATTGGGGTAGAGGAGAGGAACGGAGAGATAATCATTGTACATGAAAAAAAATAAGATCTCCCCAAAAATAAAACCTAGTGCCTTGTTTGGGTCCAAAATTAATATGATAGTGTCTTATTTTCAGAGAAACACGTTAGAATTGATATGAGAATTGGATTAGTGAGGTGCACCCTCCAAACCCTGATAAACAAGCCAAGGGTGACCACTTTAAATTAACAATGGTTTGGATGATTGTGGGTTCAATGAAGTTAAGGGGAAGGTTGTGTGAATAAGTTCAGGGTGGAAGTGGGAGATAGGGAGACTTATCTATTGCTGCTGTTCTTTGTCAGGTCCATAGCAAACTTACCAATAGGGTGCTCTCCATCAAGGATGTCATCTCTGGACTTTATGAAAAGGAATTGTTTTGAGTCTGGTGAATTGCTGAACTCAAAAATTCTTTCAGTTTCTGCTTGCAACAGGTCCTGCAAGGAGCTGGGCCTCTCAACAAAGTTGGTGCCATCTGGGAAATCAAAATCTTGAGACTGTGGGTAAGAGCTGCCTTCTTCCTCCAAGCCTGCAATGATGCTTTTGTCCATTGCCAGGGCACTTTGCTCATCCATGGTGATGATCTGTTTTTCATCCATATACCTCTCAAAGTCCTCCTTGTCAACATCATCTTTGTCCTCCCACTGCCCTTGCCCAGCATCATCACTGAGGTTTTGTTCTTTCTGCTGTGCCAATGGCAGTAAGCTGCTCATGGCATGTGCCCTCAATGATGAACTTTCTGGCAGTGGGACAGAAGACCTTTCACTTCATTTTGTCTATGTGGGCTGGAGGATATGGGGAGAGTTCTTCCCACAGGAATGTGAGTCAGCAACTTTGATAATCTCACTCAACGTTGTGACATTCTACCTGCAGCTAAAGACAAAAAGAAAGCATCAAGTCATAGGTTCCACTCAAACAGCTCTTGTCAAAAGCACAGATCTGCAAACAGAAAAGTTCCCATCTGAGGCACTCTCAAATGTGCTTAAGATTCCCTTGAGAGGTTCCATGACACACTCTACATCAGGCCTTCCCAAGACATTTCAGGCAAACAGATTTAAGAATGAACAGATTTATAAGATCTCATCAGATGTACCCAGGACTCTCGGGCAGTATAATTATTTATTACCACAAGTCTACAAATCTAAGCGGTTTACAACATTATTTTTATATATATATATGGAACAAATATAACATTAAAACACTACTCTTCAAGACATATAGAGGGGCATAATCGAAAAAAAAACCCATCTAAGTCCCTTTTTGGCCTAAGTAGGCAACAGGGAAATGTCCATTCTCAAAAACACGTCCAAAATGTGTTTGTTTGTTTTTTTCCGAGAATGGCCTACCTGTACATTTAGGAGTTTAATCGCACAGACCGCCAATATATCTACCTTTAAGCCCCCCCCCCCCAAATTTCCCAAGTCCCAAATGCCCAAAACAATACCTTTTAGGCGTGGGAGGGACCAGTCCTTCACCTAAAAACACGATTCTCTAACTGGTGTCTGTCATAAGCGCTGGTTAGAGAATCATGGAAACGTGTATCCTCCCCCCACCCCCTGCAACAATCACAGCAGGAGGGATGCCCAGTCCCTCCTGCCCAGTATTCACTGCGACTCCCTAGCAACAATCACGGCAGGAGAAACTCCCAATCCCTTCTGCCGGACAACCCACCAAACCCCTGAAAATTTGCTGGCAGGAGAAATGCCCAATTTCTCCTGTCAACACCCCCATCCCCCTCAAAGGTAGCCCATCCAGATACCCCAAGCCCACCCCCACTGGACCCCCCCAAGCCCACCTGGACCCACACCTAACCTTGTTTAAATGGCCGGCCGGACAGGTCCTTCCTGCTTATGGCTGGCAGACCCGCCTTCACTGGAATGGTGGGCCTGCACCGAGTGCTTAAAGCCCCTTCTGTAGGAGGGGTCTTAGGCACCTGGGACAACTGGAATCTTAGCCTATCTCCCATGGCATTCTGGGATGTACTAGGAGTGGCCTAAGATTCCGATTGGCCAGATCCCCTAGACCCCTCTTATGGGGGGTGGTCTAAGGGATCTGGCCAATCAGAATCTTAGGCCACTCACAGTGCATCCCAGAATGCATTGGGGTCTACGATTCCAGTTGGCCCAGGTGCCTAAGGCCCCTCCTACAGAAGGGGCCTTAAGCGCCTGGACCAGTCAGGGCCTTAGGCCCCTCCCCTGTGCATCCAAAGATGGCCATCTAAACAAGGTTAGGGGAGGTCTGGGTGGGGTTGGGGGTATCTGGGTGATCTTGGAGGGGGTCCGGGTTTGCATCTCTCCTGTCGGCAAACTTTCAGGGGTTTGGGGGTGTGTCTGGCAGGAGAGATTGGGCATCTCTCGTGCCGCGATCATTGTGGGGAGATGGGGGGTTGCGGCCGGTATGGGCAGGAGGGACTTGGCATCCCTCCTGCTGCAATCATTGCAGGGGGAGTCGTGGCGGGGGATTGCAGCGAGTGCGGGCAGGAGAGACTGGGCATCTTTCTTGCCAGCAAACTTTCAGGGGAGGTGGGGAGTGTTGAATGGAGGGACTGGGCATCCCTTCCTGCCGTGGTCGTTGTGGGGGGGGGGGTGTCACAGTAGGTGCAGGCAGGAGGGACTGGGCATCCCTCCTATCGCGATCATTATGGGGGCAGGAGGATGGGTTGCCTGGGCCACTGAGCTGATCATGGCAGCAGAGGATGTGGTAAAAGTGGTTAAATGTAGCTGTTTGGACAAGTCCCTGGAAGAAAAGTCCATAGTCTGCTGTTGAGACAGACATGGGGGAAGCCACTGCTTGCCCTTGATCAGTGGCATTGAATGCTGCTACTATTTGAGTTTTTTCCAGGTACTTGTGACTTGGATTGGCCTTTGTGAAGATGGGATACTGGGCTAGATTGACCATTGGTCTGACCCAGTAAGGTTATTCTTATGTTCTTAAGATAAACAGGAAGAATTTGCAACTAGAGATGAGCCTGTGCTAGTATGCATTCAGTTCATTAATGTACCTTACAAAACTTAGTCCATTGTTAAATCAATTTAACATGCATTAACCTATGAATTAACACATTTAGAAAAAAAAAGCTTTTTTGTTTAAATAAGTGTGAAATTAATAAAATTGTTTGAAATTTTCAGGAAAAAAGTCCTGTGACACATGTTACCAGTCAACTGATCGCCGAGCTCAATAACCAAACATGGTATGTTGAGAGGAATCATGCCACTGCACTCTGCTCAACAGCAGCAACATTATCTTAAGAAAGGAGGAGCAAATGAAAGGACTTTGCTAAAATTCTTCCCTACTCTACACATAGCAAAGGCCAGTAACACCTGAAAGACCCAGCAACGCAGGGCAATCTTCCTCCATGCAGATAAACTTACCAATTCTTAAGGGCTTTTCAGCTTCAGCGTCTGTTGCCATGATGTAACCATAGTAACTGGAACTGATGCTGCTTTGGTAATGTCTGTCACCCAGAGCCAAGTGACTCCTTTCTCTTTTTAGAATGACTCAGACTGACTGGCCAGTTTATGGCCTTGTGGTTTACAAAGCTTTCTTAGGGCTCTAGCACAGAGCTTTCCAAACTATGGGTTAAGACCCCAAATGGGGTCTCAAATCCTGCTTTTGAGATCATAGCCTAGGTGGGGTCTCCATAGTTATGTCATTATTCTGTACCTCCATCTGCATAATTTTGTTTGACAGCAATTTTGGGGTCACAGGCACAAAAAGACTGGGAAGCACTGCTCTAGTCTAAAGTTTCCTAACCTTTTCAAGGAAAGGTACACTTCCAGTAAGAACAATGTTGAGTCACAGTGTGGACATGGGAGAAAAATTATATATATATTTTTTTTTTATTCAATTTTTTCTATACCATTCTCCCAGGGGAGTTCAGAACGGTTTACATGAATTTATTCAGGTACTCTAGCATTTTTCCCTGTCTGTCCCGGCGGGCTCACAATCTATCTAATGTACCTGTGAATATGACCAATAGAAGAGCTAATGAAATGCTGAAAGCTCCAGATACTGAAAGGACTCAAAATGGAAGCCTAATGGTCAATGCAGTGGGCCAAGAACCAGAGGGAACAAGGTTTGATTCCCCCTGCAGCTCTATGTAACCCCAGACAAGTCATTTAACCCTCCAGTGCCCCAGGTACAAAAATACTTAAAGATTATGAGCCCACTAGGAACAGAGAAAGTACCTGTATGTAATAAGTAAACTGCATTAATTGTATCACAGAAAGGCAGTGTATTAAAAATCTCAAACTTAAACAAAGGAGGCGGCTTAAGAGGAAGGAAAAGGAGGTGGTTGTGTCTGTAGTGTGTGGCCCAGATATATATGCCCTGCCAACTGCAAGTTACTTCCATACCCCAGGACTCATGATTTTCATAGCATGGGTGACTACATTGTACTCAGAACGGAGCTCCTTTACCACTGTGGTGTCTCTTGTTACTGGGAGATGCTGAGAGCAGAGCTCCAGGGCTGATCAGGACCAGAGCATCAGGCAGTTGTGGCTCTTCTATGGCACGTCAGATTAGGTCTGGAGGACTACCAGAGTGCTATGATACACTGATCAGAAAACACACAGTTTCAACTTGCTGATATATTACCAAAAAAATAACTGAAATGAAGACCTAACCGCTGAAGGCCAGCTCAGTCCTAGACAAAAATTCTTATCAGCTTGTAAGGTTTGAGGAGGGGATGCAATAGACAGGGTATACTTGAAGTTCAAATAATTCTAAATGTAAAAGAGGGACATTCTGAGAAAAAATTCCTGTTTTCTACTATATGATTTCTGCTGGTAAACTTAATATTTCAGGACAATCAGAGGCAGCCATTGCAAAGCCTGACACCAAGCCAGTGTCTCTCAAACTGTGTGCCAAGGCACAGTTGTGTGTCCCGAAGAGATTCTGGGTGTGCCACAAGAGATTTCCAAATTTTATTTTTAAAGATTCCATTCATAAGTATACACCAGAACAGGGGTGTCCAACCTTTTGGCTTCCTTGGGCCGCAAAAATTTTTTCTGGGGCCGAACACTAACACTAGCTGATGAGCCAAAAAAAGGTTTAGCAGGTCCCAAATTTGCAATCACTAATATAGAAGATGTACATATCTAATAATAAACCTTCATTAAAGGAACACTGTGGAGAGGAACCCAAAAAAGCAGTAATACCCTGACTGATTGATCCTCCACGTGCACTGCTGACAGTGGGAGCAGCCACAGGCTTCCGCATCCCCACTCTGATGAGCAGGGATGTGTGCTCCTGGTGGTTCCCATTCACTTCTATTACAGCTATGGTGAGCCTCTTCAGAGTCGAGCCTCATCAGAGCAGGGATGCTGAATCAGCTGTCAGCAGTGCACGTGGAGGATCGTTTAATCAGGGTAAATATTACTGCTTTTTTGGGCCTCCCATTTTGAGCTTAGGCTCCATCAAAATGAATATCTCTCCTGCTGTAGCTAGTAAGGATCCCCAAGCCTCACCAACTGACAGTCACCTCCTCCCCCTCCAACTCCCCCAAGTTCTGCAGCTGGCAACAATATTGCATTGCTTCTGCCTTCTTTCCTCCCTGCCCCCCTCCTTGGCTTTCATGCATGCATGAAAGCAGGGGCAACTTGAGGATATTGCCATTGGCTGCAAAGCTTGGAGATTTTGAGTTGCCAGACTGGAGGAAGACGTCTTCAGTTAGCAGGGCTTGTGAATCCCCACTAGCTCAAGTATTTTTAAATTGCACTAAGGCAGGGAGAAACTTTGGTGCCCATCCACTAATTTTGGGCTCCAGTCCCTCCCCCAAATCAGCTGTATATGACTATGCCACTGAATACAAAAATAATTGTGATGCACATATCCCAAAGCTAACATATTCCAGTTAATAAATTCAAAATAAAACAATTTTTTCCACAAGCAGATGCCATGGTACTAGAATGACAACAGGCAGGAAGAAGGAGTCACAGCAGAGACTGTGAGAAAAGAATTGTATACAGCTGATGATATTGACTTGTCTGTGAGGTTTCAGTCACAGACAGCAGAGGACTGAGTGGGAAATCAAGGGAAGCATCTGATTGCACTTCCAGCGACAGTAACTAAGAAAATATAGGGAAACTGAGTTTATACAAAACTAACTAAATAGTGAAGTTGACATGATACCGAGTTACACTATGGCTCTCTCATAAAAAAATGTAGAGAAAACAACAACCCACAAACCCTTACAAAAACCATTTAAAATCGAAGCAGCAGCAAACTGAAACAAACTGGATGTGGGACCTTCCCATACTTACCCATGGCTGCCAGCCTGTCCTCGCTTGACATCACTTCTTCTTCCAGGGCAAAGCCAGCAGCCAAGGATATGTATGGGAAGGTCCCACTGCCGGTTTGTTTCAGTTTGCTGCTACTGTAGCAGCAGTGGGGATGCTAGGGGGCAAACTGGTGGATGGGGGGTTAGAGAGAGGGCAGACAATGTGGGGTGGGGGAGAGAGAAGGCAGATGCTGATGGATGAGTATTAGAGGAGAGAAAGGGGGCAGGTGTTGGATGTGGGATGTGAGAGAGAGGGGAATAAGCTGATGGAAAAAGGGTGGGTAAGAGAGGTGATAGACACTGGTGGAAGTGGAGTGGGAGGAGACAGAGAGTGCAGAAGCTGGTGGAAATGGTTTACAATGAAGAGAGAGGAGGGGTGGATTTTGTATATAAATGGGAAGACAGATTCTAGATAGAACAGGGTAGAGAGATGGTAGATGTCAAGGTTGGGTACAGAGAGGAGGGAACGAGGGTAAGTGAAAGGTAAGATTCTGTATGGAAGGTGAGGGGAAGAGAGGGAGCAGACATTGTATGGAAGGGGAGAGATACAAAGAGGATGGAAATATTGATGGACAGAAGATGCTGCATGGAAAGGGATGGGGGGAATAAGCTATATAGGAGGAGGGAGACTGAAGCCTGGATAGAAGAGGGGAAAGACAGGAGAGAGAGAATAAAAATGGGAAGTGAAAAGGAAGGGGGCAGACAATATGGAAGGGGGATGATATAGAGGAGGGAGATACTGATGGAAGGGGAGTGTGTGGAGATGTTAAATGGAATATAAGAGAGGAGACAGACCCTGTATAGAAGGGGTAGATGCTGGATGGCAGAGGGGAGAGATATACGAAGATATGGGGGGGGGGGGCAGAAAGAAGGGAGATAATGATGTAAGGGCTGATATAAGGGGCAAACACTGTAAAGAAGGGGAAGAGAAAGAAGGCAGTTATTGAAAGACTGGGAACAAGGGGAAGTAAAATAGGAGAGCCAAGGTGAGGGAAAGAGATGGAGAGCTGCTGCAAGACTGAAAAAAAAAAAAAGAGGGAACTAAGACTAGATAGTAAAAATGAGTTAAATCTGGACAGAGGGAGAAAAATAAACTGAAAAAAGTTGAACAGAAAAGGAGGAGAGAAAAATCCTGGAAAGAGACAAGATGGAAGAAAGCAAAAACTAGAAAAGTTAATGGCCAGACAAAGGTAGAAAAAATAATTTTATTTTTAATTCAGGATAAAGTAGTATGGTATAAAAGTTAATAAATATAAATAGAAAATAGAATTAAGATGATATCATTTCATTGAACTAATTTTTAATACATTTTTGACCAACTGTCAAGAGACCAAAACCTCCTTTCTCAGGTAAGGACAGCTTACTATCTTGACCTGGAGAAGAGGTGTTGGCTTCTGAGACCTAAATAAAAAATGTTTTAAGTCCTTTCAATAAAATACCTTATTTTCCATTTTTAATTCTTCATTTGTAATGTACAGTGGATATAATACCTTCAGAGTAACACAACAGAAAATTTTTCCTCACAATGACTCAGTCCTTTACTCGCAAAAAAATGTTTTTGCTCACATGAACATAAGAATATAAGAATAGCCTTACTGGGTCAGACCAATGGTCCATCAAGCCCAGTAGCCTGTTCTCACGGTGGCCAATCCAGGTCCCTAGTACCTGGCCAAAACCCAAGGAATAGCAACATTCCATACTACCGATCCAGGGCAAGCAGTGGTTTCCCCAGGTCTCTCTCAATAACAAGACTATGGACTTTTCCTCCATGAAATTGTCCAAACTTTTCTTAAAACCAACTATGCTATCCACTCTTACCACAATCTCTGGCAACACGTTCCACAGCTTAACTATTCTCCGAGTGAAAAAATATTTCCTCCTATTGGTTTTAACAGTATTTCCCTGTAACTTCGAGTGTAATTTTTGACAGAGTGAAAAATCAATCCACTTGTACCTGTTCTACTCCACTCAGGATTTTGTAGACTTCAATCATATCTCCCCTCAGCCGTTTCTTTGCCAAGCTGAAGAGCTTTAACCTTTTTAGTCTTTCCTCATACGAGAGGAGTTCCTTCCCCTTTATCATCTTGGTTGCTCTTTTCTGAACCTTTTTTTTTTAGTGCTGCTATATCTTTCTTGAAATAAGGAGACTAGAATTGAACCCAATCCCCCAGGTGAGGTCGCACCATGGAGCAATACAAGGGAATTATAACATTCTTAGTCTTGTTAACCATCCCTTTTTAAATAATTTTTAGCATCCTGTTTGCCTTTTTTAGCTGCCACTGCACATCATATTGGCTGCGATGAAACTCCATTCTTTTTCTTGGTCAATAATCCCCAAGGTACCCTAGCATCCGGTAACTGTGATTCAGGTTATTCTTCCCCTTAGAGGGAACATTGGCCAGTAGTTTCATTTATGCTTCACCTATAACTTATATGTGCTATGCAAACAGTGTCTCCACATTCTGCTTGGCGCAGCTGTCAACCACCCACTAGGCGCCATTTGTAGAATCGTGCCTAGTGGCACCTAACTCAACTTAGGCGCCAGTATATTAGGCCAGGTTTTTCTTGGCCTAATTTACCAGTCCCTAACCTTGACACTCACTGGTGCCTAAGGTAATCCACAAAAACTCCATCCTTAAACACATCTACTTTTTGGGTAGGTGCCTCGATGTAAACACCTACATGGTGCCAATCGAGTTAGGCGCCTACTCGAAAATTTTTTTTCTTAAATTATTTTTTTTTAATTGTTCAATTAACAGCGCTGATTGAACTAATTAAAAAAATTAAGGCTCCCTTTTATCAAGCCGCGTTAGGGTTTTTATCACCAGTTCCTATGGTAAAAGCTCCAATGCTCAAAGAATTCTTATGAGCATCAGAGCTTTTACCGCAGCAGCCGGCGATACAAAACCCTAACGTGGCTTGATAAAAGGGGGCCCAAGTCAGGTGCTCAGATTGGCTGGGCTTTCCAATCTAGATGTCTAACGATAGTCTGCCTATCCATGCCATCTACTATCCCTTCCTCTCCCTTAAAAAGCCAATGTACTTATCCCAGGTTTTTTTTAATTCAGATAAAATTTTCACCTCCACCACCTCCATCGGGAGGCCATTCTATGCATTCGTCACCCTTTCCATGAAAAAGTATTCTCTGAAGTTACTTCTGAATCTGTCCCCTTTCACCTTCATCCTATGCCCTCCTCATTCCAGAATTTCTTTTCAACTGAGAGAGGCTTGCCTCTTGTGCCATTTATGTATTTAAATATCTCAATCACAATGGTTCTTAAGCCAGTCAGGTTTTCAAGATATCCATAACGAATATGCAAGAGCGAGATTTACCTATAAAGTAGGTAGTAGGCATGCAAATCTCTCTCATCCATATTTCATTATGGATATCTTGAAAACCTGACTGGCTGGGGGTCCTCCCGGACAGGTTTAAGAACCACTGCTGTATCATATTTCCCCACTCTCATCTTTCTCCCAAAGTATACATACTGAAATCTTTAAGTCTGTCCCCGTATGCTTTATGATAAAGACCACTGACCATTTTAGTAGCCATCCTTATTTATATCTGCGTCTCCAGATTTGTACACAATATTCTAAATGAGGTCTCACCAGAATCTTCTACAGGAGTATCATTACCTCATTTTTCCTACTGTCCCTTTCTCTCCTTAGGCATCTTTCTAGGTTTTGCTATCACCTTTTCTACCTGTTTGGCCACCTTAAGATCATTACATATGATCACACTTAAGTCCCACTTATGAACAAAAGTTGTTTTACCCCTTAAACTGCACCGTTCCCTCGGGTTATTGCAGCTCAAATGCATTACCCTGCAGTTCTTAGCATTAAAGTTAGTTGCCAAATTCCAGACCATTCTTCATGTTTTGCCAGGTCCATCCTTATGTTATCCACACCATCAAGGGCATCTACCCTAATACAGATTTTGGTATCATCCACAAAAATGCAAACCTTAGCAGAGAGCCCTTCAGCAAAAATGTTAAAGCCCAAGCCCAAGCACCAAACCTTGTGGTACACCACTGGTAACATCCCTTTCCACTACGCTCTGTCACTATTCATTCAACCCAGTCCTAATCCCATTATATGTATATTCAGCATTGCTAACTGTACTGTATGTGTAGCAGTGCTATACGCAATCAATTCTGGGACATCAATTAATACAGTAGTTCCTGCCACTGGATACTGTGCTGATCTACATACATTTATATATTTTATCATTCCATGCATTCTAGAAGCACTGGACCTGCTTATGCCTTCAACCATCAAAACCTCTAAAGAATGGAATTTTTTATTCACTTGAAGAGTGATAAAGCATTTTGACAATAATACTAAGGTACATTTACAAACGCCACGTCACTTCAGAAATAAACTGGACAAGCGTTTGGAAATAAAATCTGATAGAAAGATATTAGTATGTACATATATACATGGCCACAGGCTAGGAAAAAGTGCCAATTCATCGACTCTGCACCAATTACTACAATAGTGGGTCAGGCAGAAAAATTCAATCTACACTTGCCTTCCCCTAGATTTTTTTTTTTTAATGTGTATCTCACATTACAGTAAAACCTTGGTTTACTAGCATAATTTGTTCTGAAAACATGCTTGTAATCCAAAACACTTGTATATCAAAGCAAATTTCCCCATAAGAAATAAGGGAAACACAGACGATTCGTTCCACAACCCAAAAACTTTAATACAAAATACTATACGTACTTGTATTGCAAGACCTCGCTCATTTAGAACAGTCACTACACTCCTGCAGCATCAGAGAGAGAAGAACCATCGGCTCAGTTGTGATGATGTGACGCGTGTATACTGTATGTACTTGTATTGCAAAACATTGCTTGTATATCAAGTTAAAATTTAATAAAATGTTTTGTTTGTCTTACAAAACACTTGCAAACTTAAGTTACTTGCAATCCAAGGTTTTACTGTATAAAGTATAGATATTCTAAGCTGGTTCCAAATAAATACACATGGGATTAAAGCAACTAAAAAAACATACAGAAACAAAGTTGTATACAGAATAGGACCTTAAAAAAATCCATAAAACCAGCTTAAGAGCTGCTAGAAGAAGACTGGGATCTTTGGTACTTCCCAGATATGAAGTCATTTAGCAAGCAAAGATGTACATAACTAACCCTCATCACGGAACAGTCACTCTTCCAACCCTCCTCTAATGTATCTTTATCCCAAAATTCGAGCAGCCCAGTCAGGCGCCCAGTTACCTTTATTAAGCATAAGTTGAATTGACTCTCTAAAATCGTTCATTCCCTAACCTTACCCGTTTCATGAGATTTATCCTCTGTGCACCAGCGTACCTCCATTAACAGTCTCCCCCTCCCCTCCCATTTTGTAGCACCCACTGAGATCACAAGCTTTCTTTAAAGATCGCAGTCTACAGAGAGTATAAGAAGTTTTGCAGGCAAGGAGAGTTACTTCATACACAGATACCGGTAGGATTATGTCATCTTTACCTCTTTCTTAATAGAGCGTTCCCTATAGCCGAGGCCTGCTGTTCTCCTTCTCCACCAGTTCTCTGGCACTTCACGGGCAGAGAAGCCTTTGCTTAAAATCCGCTGCTCCTTTCATTTTTGTTTTCTTTCTGACTCACTTTCTTGTCCTGCCATCTCTTGGCTGCTCTCGCAGCAGAAAGAAGCAGGACTGCAGCAGACTGGATCTTTCCTATCTCTCACCCCCTAACTTTGAAGCAGGAAGAGCTAAAGTGAATTTCCTCTGGGTTCTAAAACGTCTTTTTTTTTTTTTAACCCTGTGGCGGCCTCCTCCATATGCTGGAACCGATGGTCCTCCTTACCAGGGCTCTCTACCAGTATACGGTTCAGAAAATATATGCATATGTGCTTTCCCTTCTCCTCAAGGGCACGCCTGTTATAGCTCTAATATCTGGTTGCTTAAAAAAGAAATCTTTGATTTTTATCACATGAAAGGAAAACTTGAAGCTCCTACACCAAACATTATAACTGTGGCTTCTGATTTTAGGTTTTAACCGATTATGGAACTCCTTTCACATTGTGCAAAGAGTTTTAAAAACTGCCTTCTGTACAATACAAAGCAGAAGGGGAGCTTGATTCCTAAACCAAGGCCTTAGTATGAAGAAATTAATAACATGCTTGGTGCCTATCTCTCATGAGGCAGAAGAAACTGACCCAGAACGCTCTTGTACTCTCCAGATATGGACCCTAGTCCTAGGTATTTATGAATTGAAAATTTATGTTTATTTTCTAGATAATTACCACTAGGTATATACATTTAGTTAAAACAATATTTCCACTTCCCGTGATGTGGGCTAGTGGTTAATAATATTTGTTTCTATAATTATTTATAAATGTTTAAGACATTAGAATTGTTTCTACCTGCTTTTCTTATAAGTTTTTGGGAAATATAAATTTCATAAAAGCAAATATTTGAAAAATACAAAACATTCCTCATGCCATTTTGTGGTGGGTTTTTTTTTGCCTGAAACGATAGCAAATAAAAACAAAACTCCTCCCCCCCCAACTCTTCTTAATGTATGTTGTTTTTCAGGAGTGAACACTAATATTGTTCTTAAAACAGAAAAAAACACCCCCCTCCCCAAATAAAAGAAAAATACCCATACATAATAGAAGAAACTAAACAAAACTAATATATTTTGGGCTTTACACCCCAACTAAATTAGGGGTTCTCCGAGAATAAAAAATTGTGGGTTTTGCACCACAGGTGCTACTGAGGGGTACCTTTTTCAGTAGAATCAAGCATCATTTGTGCCAATCAGAGCAAAATAAGCCAAAGGAAGGGTAAGAAAATTTCTACCACAAATTTACATGAAGTGCTTCTGTGAGCATGTTGAGATCGGGGGAGGAGAATAAGATATGTAAGCACCCAACAAAAAATAAATAAAGCAGGCAGAAATGTCAGTGGAATTTGCTTGAACATGAGAGTAAGAACACTCTCCCAGGCAGGTGGTGCTAAAGCCACAGTGTAATTAACCCATGGGTGGTTTGAAAACCACCCCATAAAATTCAGTTATTCAGATATTTTTAATCAACAGCTTATCAATGCTGCCTTGCCTCAAATTCCTTAAAAAAAAAAAAAAAGGCAAGTCAGTAATCCAATGACTGCAAGGGGGTGCTGACAAGTTCTCAGACCAAGCAAGAAGAGACTGATGTGGATATGGTTCAATCAATCAATGATCTGAAACAATGTGAAAATAAATAATTTTGTTTCTGTAAATTGGCACGTCTACAGTGGCACAATAATGCTCAGAATTTAGGAAGTTCGTTGGTTGGGCTGAAAACTTTTCAGCGCCCCCTCATATAGCAAGGAGCTTCGTACAGGAAATTCTGTGACTCCTCTCTTTCAGAGTCTTTTACAAAGCCTCCTTGGTAGCGATGTTGCCATGGTAAATGCACCAAAACCCATTCAATTCCTATGGTAAATGCACCAAAGCCCATTCAATTACCACATCAGCATCACTATCACATCTTTGTAAAAGGGGTCCAAAGTTAGCTAACCCCTATCTGTCTCTCACTTCCTACCTCCCACTGTCATTCCATGAAAGTGAAGCATGTGACTTAACCCAGGGGTGTCAAAATCCCTCCTCAAGGGCCACAATCCAGTCGGGTTTTCAGGATTTCCCCAATGAATATGCATGAGATCTATTTGCATGCACTGCTTTCATTTTATGCTAATAGATCTTATGCATATTCATTGGGGAAATTCTGAAAACCCGACTGCATTGCGGCCCTCGAGGAGGGACTTTGACACCCCTGACTTAACCTAAAAATTTGATAAGAAAATTGTACGTCCATTATATTTTTAAATTTAGATCCTGGGGAAAGACCACATTCTTTTTTTTTTTTTTTTGTATATTCTTTATTCATTTTTAAATCACATTTAATAAGTGGAAAACAGAATAAATGAAAAGTTCTATTTTCCAGGCCTAGAGTATCTAAATGACAATGCCATTAGTAGGCTGCAACTAATAGTTTCTCCTTCTGCTTACTTTACCAGAATGCTCCAGGTCATGACTCTTGGGCCAGTCCAGATTTTGTGTGCAACAATACTCAACATAAAGTTCTATTTTTAAGTTCAAATATTTTATTGAAAAGTCTGCATATATTCGAAACATAAGTAACAAACTGAAATACAAATAAATATTCAGTCAAACATAGGGAGAAGCATGCAAAATTAATTATACAAATAATTTTCTTTTGTTCCTCAGTGGAAAAAAGAATGTATTGGACAAATAGAGTTCCATTGGAGACCAGATTTGTTTAATTTTCTGGTGGAGATTGGGGTGGTTTTTTTTTTTCTGAAACCTTTAATTCAAATTTGTGTATTGCCATCAGAAAATGTCATTCAAATTCTCAGCATTTTTCAAGGACCCTAAAATGAAGTGAATAGCACTCAATATAATTATGTCCAATAAAGGCTTATTAGATTCATGACTTGTTACAGATGGCAGGGTCAATTTTAAGATAATTACAGGGAATGAAATTAGTGTTTTGATATTCAAAATGTTTTATATAGTTGACCAAATTTTATCCCAGAATGATTTCATTTGCAGGCATTAAAACATATGGGAAAAGGTATTTCAATCTTTATTGCAATGCAAACACATGTTGGATACTGCAAGTCCTACTTTCCATTTACTGACTGAGGTCCAAAGTGTTTTATGTGCCATGAAATACAAAGATTGAGTAAGACTTGAAGAACAAGTTGGAAAAGAATCTACATACTCTGGACCAAAGTATTGCTAGATTGCAGATTATTGTCTAACAATATGAGTGTATCTTGGGTATCCTTCAGTAATTTACATCTTTTCAATGGCGCAAAAGATGAATCATGAGTATCGTGAGCAATCCAATGTGCTCCATATCTTAAGAGAGAAGCAGAATGGCACAAATGGAAATCAGGGAAGTTACTACCATCCTGATCCCTGGGTGCCTTTAAGGTTTTTAATGCAATTCACAGGGACTCATTCCACAGAAATTTGGAAAGTTTGGAGTCAATTGTTATATAAAATTCAAGAGGGCATTTTCCTGGAAGAATCAAGATAATATAAATTGATTTGGTGTCTCACAATGAAAGATTTAGGGGTAACCATTTGGATGTAGATTCACTGATGATAGAAATTATTTTCTTAGTATTAAAAAAGCATACCCCCCTTTTATCAAGCTGCGCTAGAGGTTTTTAGTGTGGGCCGGAACAGCGAATGCTCCGACGTTCATAGAATTCCTATGAGCATTGGAGCCCTTATCTTGCCAGTCCACACTAAAAATCTCTAGTGCAGCATGATAAAAGGGGTGAGGGGAGTTAGTTCGTGATCTTTAATTTAACAATATTCCCAAGTAGTTCAATTGCAGTTGGGACCATTTGAACTTATTAATGTCAATGGAAGATTGGGTATTGTAGATATTCAAGGGCACAAATACTGACTTATCCAAATTGATTTTGGCTCAGAAAAACTCGATAATTTGTCCACTGTAGTAATTAAATGTTCAACAGAAAGGGATGGTTCTAGAAAAAATAATAAATGATCTGCATATGCAGCAACTTTGTTTCTGTATTAAGGGTGCTAATTCCTTTTATGTTTATTCTGTCAAATAGCTTAAAGGAGTGGTTTTAAAGTTAGAGAGGAAAGGGGATACCCGTCTTGTTTCCCTGCCCAGAGGGAACAATTGGGTAGTTATCTAATATAATAAAACCCTAAGCCGCGCATGCGCACTCCCACCGGCAGAGCAAATCAGGCCAGTAGAAGGCCGCGAAGCAGCGTGTTTAGAGTGCTGCGGCCCCTGCTGGAGTAAGGACATTTGTTGGGAACACGGGAAGGAGGAGGCAAGGGACTAAGGGAGCAGAGGGCTGAAATATATTTCTTTCAGCTAGCATTTGACGACAGGTAGTTCTATAGAAAATGAACTGCCACTTACTGGGACAAGCCACTGATTTTCTGGAAATGATGCTGAAAATCTTTACTGACTGTTCTGGCACTATCAAGAAGAATCAACATGAGAAAGGTCTCCACGAAGATACCAAAGGCAAACAAACAGTGCTGATCATCAAATGAAGAGGTGAAATGGTCAGCAGATTCATTCAAAAATCTTTAAATGGTGAGAACAGGACCCGATATGGGGGCAGCTTTGGGGGAGGGGGTGTGCTGCGAGGCAGACAGCTTTGCTTGGGGGCGGGAAGACAGAAGGGGGGCCACGGAGACACAGTCAGGGAGGAACTGGAGGGGGAGATGGAAAGGGAGCTGCTTAGGGGGAGGGGTATGCTGGGAGGCAGACAGCTTTGCTTGGGGGGAAGACAGAAGGGGGGGCCACGGAGAGACAGTCAGGGAGGAACTGGAGGGGGAGAGGGAAAGGGGGCTGCTTTGGGGGAGGGGTGTGCTGGGAGGCAGACAGCTTTGCTTGGGGGGAAGACAGAAGGGGGGGCCACGGAGAGACAGTCAGGGAGGAACTGGAGGGGGAGAGGGAAAGAGGGCTACTTTGGGGGAGGGGTGTACTGGGAGGCAGACAGCTTTGCTTGGTGGGGGAAGACAGAAGGGGGGACACAGAGAGACAGTCAGGGAGGAACTGGAGGGGGAGAGGGAAAGGGGGCTGCTTTGGGGGAGGGGTGTGCTGGGAGGCAGACAGCTTTACTTGTGGGGAAGACAGAAGGGATGGCCACGGAGAGACAGTCAGGGAGGAACTGGAGGCCGAGAGGGAAAGGAGGCTGCTTTGGGGGGAGAGGTGTGTTGGGAGGCAGACAGCTTTGCTTGGGGGAGGGGGAGACAGAAGGGGGCCACAGAGAGACAGTCAGGGAGGAACTGGAGGGGGAGAGGGAAAGGGGGCTGCTTTCTAGCACCCGTTAATGTAACGGACTTTAACACTAGTTAACTAATATACTAGAATGGGAGTGTTGATATAAAATATGTATCCAATCAGTGAATCCTTGACCCATCTTGAACCACTCTAGGAACTGAAATAGTTAATTTGATTGAATGAGTGGTCCATTCTCTGCATCTAGTGAGAGAGCCAATTAAAAGGTTGTTTTTCTGTTATATAATTGAGAATATAAAATACCAGCAACTGTAGGTTAATCACCAATGTATTTATTATTTATAAAACCTATTTGATTAGCAAGGATCAGAGTATGAAATATTTTGTTAAGTCTGATGATCAAAATTTTTGTTAGTATTCTATAATCTGTAATTACTTGTTTTATTTGGATCATGACCTTCTTTATGGATTAGTACAATTCTGGCATCCACCAAATTGAATTGAGTGTTTGGATCTGAATAAAGGTCGCTACAGTTCATGGGGCCAACGTTCACTGAAAAGATTTATAGAATTCCAAGGTATAGCTATCGGGTCCAGAGGCTTTATTGATAGAAAGGCATTTACATTACATTACATTACTGGCTTATATTCCGCCTGTACCTTGCAGTTCTAAGCGGATTACATCAGAAAGATAGCTGGACATTTCCAGGAAGAGAAATACAATTAAAGAAGTTGGACCTAGTACAACAAAGAAGATAGCTGGACTTTTCCAGTAAAAGGAATACAATTGAAGGCGTAAGGTCTAAAGCAATTTGGATGAGATGATTCTAAGAGGGAGTAAGAGGGAAAAGGGAGGGATTAGGACATTTGGGTGAATTTCTTGAATAGTAGGGTCTTGATTTCTTTGCGGAAAGCCTTGAGGTCAGTTGAAGCTGTCAGTAGGTTGGTGATGGTGGGATCCAATTTAGCTGCATGTGTTGCTAGTAAGTTGTCATACATCTTTTTGCGTTTAGTTCCTTTAAAAGGGGGGTAGGAGAAAGGGGATTGGGTTCTCCTCTGTCTGGTTGAGAGGTTCTTGTTTAGACGGTTGTTTAGGTGGGCGGGTGCCGTTCCGTTTAATGTTTTGAATAACATGCAGTATAGTTTGAATTGGATGCGGGCTTGTATTGGAAGCCAGTGTGAGTCTAGGAAGGCGTTGGTGATGTGGTCAAATTTTTCCAAGGGAATAGATCATTCTGAGGGCAGTGTTCTGCACGGTCTGTAGTTGTTTTATTAGGTAGGTGGGACAGGAAAGGTAGAGGATATTGCAATAATCCAATAGACTTAGGACTAGGTATTGGACTATGAGTCTGAATTGTTCTTTTTCAAAGAATTTTCTGATTTTGCGAAGGTTGCGCATGGTGAAGAATGCTTTTTGTGTGATTTTGTTGATTTGCACCTGAAGAGTGCAACCTCTGTCTACTGTTACTCCAAGGAGTTTGAGAGTGGGTTGTAAGGGATATTTGGTGGTTTTTATTTCTAGCTCAGTTATAGAAGGGGTTTTGTCCTTTTCAAGCAGTAGAAATTTAGTTTTATCTGGGTTGAGCTTCAGTTTGTGCTCTGTCATCCATTTTTCCACTGCTTCTAGAGTTTTTTCCAGGATGCCTGATTTAATTGTAAGAAAAATTTCTTTAATGGTAATATGGTCTCCCAACATCAATTGTTGACTAGGTGTGTAGCTTGCTGCACGTGAAAGCATTTCAGTTGGAATAAGTACTCAAACAATTTGACAAACTCCTGCTCAATATCTAAATAAGGATAATCCTTGCATTAGCATCATGTATGGATATATTATTTGATGTTTTATTCCTTTGAGATACTTCAAAAGTATTTTATCCTGCTTTATTATTTCCAGTGTAATGGTCTGATTTAAGAAGAAATAGATCATGACCAGCTTGTCAGCTATTTTATTGTATTCATATTTATTACCAATAAGTTCAGTTAAAACTTCTTAAGAATGTGAGAACCGATATTGATTAGTTTGTTCAAGAGTTTATGGCTCCAAATGATCTTACTTTTTTTTTTCTCCCAGGAAAAGTAGCTTAAAATTTCACCCATAAGGGATATTTTATAGGATTCCCATAAAAGAACAGTAGTTAAATTGGGAGGGAGAGTTATGGTGTAAAAAAATCTATTGTAATATGTGATATAAAATCATCATCTAATAAAAGGGTATTATTAAATCTCCATTGAGCTAATTGTGACTTTTCTAAATCAAGATCATGCTCTTATAACTCTGAGTACTGATCAGACAGTATAATCAGTAAAACCTGTGAATTGAAGATGTTAGTGGACAAAGACTGGAAGATTAGAAAGAAATCAGTTTTCGACTAGGAGTCATGTGGGGAATAATAATGTGTGGAGGGGCATTTTTGAAAGGACATCTAAGTCCAACTTTGGACGGTTCCCTCAAAGTGTACAAAACTGGACTTCCAGAAGGGTCCATTTTCGAAAATGATAGACGTCCCAATTTTTTTTTTTTTTTTTTTGAAAATCATCTAATTGGACATCTTGGCCACCAGGACGTCCAACTAGATATCCAACCTCAGGACGTCTAACTTTATTTCCCATTTTCAACCACAATACCGTCCAAGTTGAAAACGTCCAAATGGGCTTCATTTGGATGTAGGAGAGGTTTAATGGACTGGCCACACAGACATGCCAACAGAAAACTTGGGCACATTAGAAGGCACTAATGTGAACTTCACATAAACTGTGCCAGAAGTACATCTCACTATAACCCCTTTATAATGTATGGTGAGCCCTCCAAATCTCCCCCCAAACTTACCCACTTGTCCACCATCCCAATAGTTCTTATGGCTGTAGGTGGCACCTATATGGCAGTATAGTGGGGTATTGGTGGACTCACACTTACCACCATAAATGTAGTGGTTAGAGTGGCTTATGGGCCTGACTCCTTTCTTTGGTTCACTAGTCCACTTACCTGACTACTTAAGACACTTGTATGATGCTGTACTAGGCTTTTCCATACCAAGTGCTGCTGTTCTAGAGCCAGGAACAAAAGATTAGGTTCTTACCTTTGCTAATCTTCTTCCTTGTAAATCCACACTTTATTCCAGGACCAGTGGGACGTAACAGAGCAGTTCCAAAAATTCAGGGTGGGACTGATGAGCCCGCTGGTAAAACAGAGGCACCAAAACCTGCATCCTGCTTGGCCGCTACATCGATCCTGTAAAACTTGGTGAACGTATGCTAGATAGATTGTGAGCCCATTGGGACTGATAGGGAAAAAACTTGAGTCCCTGATTGTAAAACCGTTTAGATAAACCTTGATAGGGGGTATATAAATACCTAATAAACTTAAACTAAACTTGAGGACCAGGCAGCAGCCCTGCAAAACTTGTCCAGAGAAACAGCCAATGGCTCTGCCCAAAAGGACGAAACATCTCTGGTAGAATGAGTCTGCACCACGAGGGCCAGAACAAACAGGTGGTCAGAGAGGCAAAATTCATCAGTGACCTCCAGGTACTGCAACAAGATTCTGCACATGTCCAAGGACCACAACACCAGGTCCTAATCTCTCGAACCAGAGGAAGCAAGAACAAGAAGGCAGACTTCCTGATTCACATGGAAAGTGGAAACCACTTTGGGAAGAAAGGAAGGAACAGTGCGCAGCATCACACCGGAATCCGTAATACGCAGAAAAAGGATCCCAGCAGGAAAGAGCCTGAAGCTCTGAAACTCTACAGGCTGAGGTAATAGCCACCAAGAAAACTGTCTTGATCATGAGATCCATAAGGGCCACCTGCTCCAGAGGCTCATATGACCGACAAGCCAAAGAACGGAGAACCAGGTTAAGATTCCAAGTCAGACAGAGAAGTCACAACAGAAGTCTAAGCCGCAGAGCACCTCGCAGAAAACAAGCAACATCTGGATGAGATGCCAAGGCGCCCCTCAGAGAAGGAGGGCCCATACACAAAAGACCAGCAATCTGCACCCAGAGTGAAGCTACCACTAGGCCTTTCTTCAGGCCATCCTGTAGGAACGCCAGGACCTGAGGGACCAACAGAGCAGCTGGATTCACCTGTCGCAGGTCGCACCAGGCCTGATAATATCTTCAAGCCTTCACATAGGGAGCCACTCTGGGATTTCCTTTTGCTGTGTAGTAACGCGGCAAACACAGCTAAAGGTCACATGCTCAAGAGCCATGCCGTTAGACCAAAGCAGTCCAGATCCTGCATCACAATTTGATCCTGTGTGAGGAGGCAAGAATGACAAGATAGCCGGAGCCCACGATCCTGCTGAAGCCAAACCAAGTCGGCATACCACGGCCACCTCAGCCAATCAGGTGTGGCCAGGATTACCAGACCTCCATGGGCCACTATCCTTCTCAACAGACGCTCTATCATGAGCCATGGTGGGAAGACATATAGTAGACCTTCCTGTGGCCAGGGCTGCACCAGAACATCCAGGCCTTCGCTGCCGGCCTCGTGATGACAACTGAAGAACCGATCTGCTTTCTTGTTGGCCACAGTTGCCATGAGATCAAACCTGGGATGCCCCTACTGATTAACTACGCAAATCGAACACTCCTTGAGACAGAGACCACTCTCTGGGATCCAGAGTCTGATGACTGGTAAAAAAAAAATCTGCTTGAACGTTGTCCACTCCTGCCACATGCGCCGCTGACAGCATCACAAGATGTCTTTCTGCCCACCAGAAGAGAAGCCGAGCCTCCATGCTCAGAAGGGAGTTCTTGTGCCCCCCTGCCAATGTGGCATTGTCAAGAAGATGAGGATAGCTCAAATGATGGAGACGACACTCAAAGTGGAGATGAGCCAGCCAAATAGCCTAAAGCTCCAAGCGATTGATGGACCACTTGTGTGCTGAGGGCACCCACTGCCCTGAATAGGACAGTTATACACACAGCTCCCCAGCCTTTAAGACTCATATCTGTAGACAGAATCACCCAATCAGAGATCTGGAGTGGAAGGCTCCTGGATAGCGAGAGGAGTCACAACCACTATACTCGATTGTTCCATGCCACAGTCATCCAGGGCAGGGGTGCATGCAACGAGTCCTGCTGGTGGTTCCAGTGCAAAAGCAGTGCAGTCCTTCAGCAGATGCAGATGGGCTTTGGCCCAAGGTAATCACATTGATTCGTTGCCACCATGGTTTCCCCAGACCTGGAGTTACTGCTATACCATTGTCAGAAGGGACCCTGATAACCTGTTAATGTTTTCCTGATAGGAGATGGGCAGAAAACACTTTGTTCTGTCTCATGTAAAATTGAACTCCCAGGTATTCCAGATCCTATGTCGGCTCAAAGTGGACTCTTCATGAAGTTGATCACCCAGCCCAGGCGCTGCAGTAACTGCACCACCTGATGAAAAGCCTCACACCCCTCAGACCTGTGAGGGAGCTCTGATCAACCAATTGTCCAGATACGGGTGGATCAGGATACCCACGGTGCGAAGATGGGCTGCCACCACCATCACATTTGGTGAAGGTCCTGGGTACCGTTGCCAACCCAAAGGGGCATCACTGCAAACTGGAAACTTTGCCTCCAAGACGATAAAGCTCAGATACTTCCGGTGTCTGGAAAAATGGGAGTGTATAGATAGTGCCTCTGTCAGATCCAGGGAGGCTAGAAAGTCCCCCAGCGCCACCAATGCTATCATCGAGCGCACTGTCTTCATGCAGAAGCTAGGCACTTTCAGCACCACACTGACCCTCTTGAGGTCCAGAAATGGTCTCCAATTGTTGGAGCCTCTCTTTGGAATGACGAAGTATATCGAGTATCTCCCAGAGCCAGAGTCTCACTCTGGAACAGGTTCTATGGCCACAATAGAACGAGACTTGGGGGTAATCGTCAGTGAGGACATGAAGTCTGCCAATCAAGTGGAGCAGGCTTCGTCCAAGGCAAGACAAATCATGGGGCTGCATACGAAGGGGTTTCGTCAGTCGTAAGGCGGAAGTCATTATGCCATTGTATAGATCCATGGTGAGGCCCCACCTGGAATACTGTGTGGCCATTCTGGAGGCCGCATTATCGCAAGGATGTGCTGAGGACTGGAGTCGGTGCAAAAAAATGGTCTCGGGACTCAAGGATCTACCATACGAAAAACGGCTTGACAAATTACAGCTATACTCGCTCGAGGAGCGCAGAGAGAGGGGGGGACCATGATCGAGACGTTCAAGTATCTTACGGGCCGCATCGAGGCGGAGGAAGATATCTTCTTTTTCAAGGGTCCCACGACAACAAGACGGCATCCGTTTGAAAATCAGGGGCGGGAAACTACGAGGTGACACCAGGAAATTCTTTTTTCACTGAAAAGAGTGGTTTGATCGCTGGAATAGTCTTCCACTACAGGTGATTGAGGCCAGCAGCGTGCCTGATTTTAAAGGGCCAAATGGGATCGGCACATGGGATCTATTCACAGGGCAAAAGGTAGGGGAGGGACATTAAGGTGGGCAGACTAGATGGGCCGTGGGCCCATTATCTGCCGTCTATTTCTATGTTTCTATGTTTCTAATATCGAGTAATCTCCTGACTGTGGCTGCACCCCAAACCACCCTTTTCGGGACGGCCCTGCTGGGGGAATCCAGAAAAATACCTGGTCAGAGGACAGAGAAAGTACAGTTTGCAGCCATCCCTGAGAACCTCCAAGACCCAGTGGTCGGAGGTAATGGCCTGCCATTTTGCCAGAAAAAGCAGGAAACCCCCCACCCCCTATATGCAGGGGGAGGGAAACACCGCTGGCGTCAGAACTGGCTATCTTTGCAGGAGCCACCTTACAATTCCCCGTGGACGGCCGACGTTGAGAACTGTCAAATTGCAGTCTGGCAGAAGATGACCATTGTCCCACGGAACTGGCCGGGAACGCTTGAAGTGATGAAAATTTGAATGCCCTGAATCCTCTGGTAAGGTAGGGATCTATTCATGGCAGCAACTTGGTTTGTGATCCGCACACTGGACATAAGGTTATCCAGACCCTGGCCGAAACAGCTTGGTCCCTTAAAGGGCAACCGGCTCAAGGTTGCTTTAGAAGAAAAATTGCCAGACCAGCTGGCCATATCCAGAGCATTCTGTGAGCCGAAACAGAATAGGTGGAAAGCTTAGTAAAGACTTTCAAAATTAGAGATGTTTTACTGTCGTGATGATCTAAAGATTGTACTCCCGGCATAATCTGGTGCTTAGCGAATTACACATCACATTTGTGATGACGTATGACACCTGGTTCCTTCGCCTTTTTGAATGAGCTGGGCGCATCTCTCAGCCATCTTGAGGAATTAGTTCCACTTCTATGTTACATGAGAGCGTTGGAGATGATCGAACACTAAAAATGGATCCCCTGAAGTAGCCTGCTGAGGCGAAACAGAAAGAACTTTTCTGTCGGGAAGGGAGGTCAGATATTGGACGAGAAGATGTTTGCTAATGCAGTTTGAGGTAAGTCCTTTTTCTATATCTGACATTTTTTGTTTGTTCCACATTACTAAGAACTCTTTTGAGACTGAGCTGTTGCCTTTACAATTGTTTTAAGAATTAGGGGGTGCCCACACTTTTTGGGGCTTGCGAGCTACTTTTAAAATGACCAGAGTCAAAATGATCTACCAACAATAAAATTTAAAAAAAAACACAACGCACACTGTACGCATAGAAAATGTTAATTATCAATTCCTATTCCAGGGTTTTTCAAAGAGGTCAAAGCAGATGACTCTACTATCACCTCAGTAACAACTATACAAAAATAGACAAATATACCCCCCTCCCTTTTTACTAAACCACAATAGCAGTTTTTAGAGCGCAGGGAGCTGCGCTGAATGCCCAGCGCTGCTCTCGACGCTCATAGGCTCCCTGCGCTAAAAAAACTCTATTGCGGTTTAGTAAAAGGGGACCTTAGTGTAAAATATAGACAGCAGATATAAATTCAGACACATTTTGATCACTAAATTTAAAATAAAATCATTTTTCCTACCTTGTCTGGTGATTTCATGAGTCTCTGGTTGCACTTTCTTCTTCTGACTGTGCATCCAATCTTTCTTCCCTTCTTTTAGCCTGTATGCTTCCTCTCCTCCAGACCTCGTTCCCTCCCCCAACTTTCCTTCCTCTCTCCCTGCCCTTTCTTTCTCTCTGCCTCCCTTTCTTTTTTTTCTGTTTCTCTTCTTTCCTTCTGCCTCCCTGCCTGCCCTTTTTCTTTCTTTCTCCCTGCCCTCCCCTAAGCCACTACCATCGGGGACCAGGACCCAAACCGCCACCAATAACTGGCCCCAAACCGCCACCAATAACAGGCCCAAAAGCCGCCGCCGCCCCAAGCTCTCCCTGCTTCGGCCGACCAGCATTCCTCTCCCCGACGTCAATTCTGCCGTCGGGGAGAGGAAGGCTGATTGGCCCAAGATCGCGATCGACCTATTGGGGGAAATACTGCCGGGTCCTGCCTTCGCGGAAACAGAAAGTAGGCAGGACCCGGCAGCAAGAAGAGCAAATGCTTCACTAACCTGTCTCCCGCCTTAGCCCATAGCGAATGCTTGCTTCAGGGCTCTCAACATGTGCGTGCCGGCTTCCCTTCTCCCCCCCCCCCCGGACATAACTTCCGGTTTCGGAGGAAAGAGAAGGGAAGCCGGCACGCACACGTTAGAGCCACGGAGCATAAGTTCGCTACGGGCTGAAATCTCCAAGCCGGTTTTTTTGGGTTTTTTTTAATGTTCAGCAGCGGCGGCAGCAGCAGATGACAGCTGAGCGGATCGCCCAGCTAAAAGGTCCTAGAGAGAACACTGGAGAGGAAGGCTGATCGGACCGGTAGATCAGGACGGCAACACGAGTCTATCACGGAGCCCGGGATGGGCTCCGCGATCGACTCGCGTTGCCTTCCTGAGCTACTGGTCGATCGCGATCGACGTGTTGGGCACCCCTGTTTTAGATAGATTGGACTTTCATTCACCACTTTATGATACACGAGACTAAGTGAACTTTAAAATGAAAAATTATTTTGATATGAATGAAATGAAAGCATATTTATATATTTGTACAGAGTTTTTTTCCAAGCCAGTGATGATACAGGCGGCTTAGGGTACTTGTGTAGTCGCCTGCCTGTGTATGAGGTTTGTTTTTCTCCGTTTTTGTATTTATTATTATATTTTTTTGTGTCCGTGATCTTTTTGATGTGGTATGAATGAGACCCTTCTACTAAACTCAATATACAATACATAAGAACATAAGAACATAAGCAGTGCCTCCGCTGGGTCAGACCATAGGTCCATCCTGCCCAGCAGTCCGCTCCCGCGGCGGCCCAAACAGGTCACGACCTGTCTAAATCACCAGAAGGTGCCCCCATGCCTCCTTGGTTTCCTAATTGAGTCCTATCTTCCTATCAAAGTCCTAGCCCTCCGGTCTTGCACCTGCACGACCTGGTTGGGTTTCTACATTTATTTTCTGGTTAGCTTTCTCAGTATCCCACGATCCCTTTATCCCTCAGGAATCCATCCAGTCTCTGTTTGAATCCCTGTACCGTACTCTGCCTGATCACTTCCTCCGGTAGCGCATTCCAAGTGTCCACGACCCTCTGGGTGAAAAAAAACTTCCTTGCATTCGTTTTGAACCTATCTCCCTTCAGTTTCTCTGAATGCCCCCTCGTACATGTTGTCCCCTTCAGCCTGAAGAATCTGTCCCTATCCACCCTCTCTATGCCCCTCATGATCTTGAAGGTCTCTATCATATCCCCTGAGCCTCCTTTTTTCCAGAGAGAAGAGCCCCAGCCTATCCAACCTCTCAGCATATGGGTAGTGTTCCAGCCCTCTTACCAGTTTCGTTGCTCTCCTTTGGACTCTCTCAAGTACCTCCATGTCCTTCTTGAGGTACGGCGACCAATATTGAACGCAGTATTCCAGATGCGGACGCACCATCGCTCGGTACAGTGGCATGATGACTTCCCGCGTCCTGGTAGTTATGCCCCTCCTTATGATGCCCAGCATTCTGTTGGCTTTTTTGAGGCTGCTGCGCACTGTGCAGATGGCTTCAGTGATGCATCCACCAGCACACCCAAGTCTCTCTCAAGATTGCTTTCTCCCAACAATGCCCCCCCCAATTTGTAGTTGAACAACGGGTTCTTTTTCCCTATATGCATAACCTTGCATTTTTCCACATTAGAAGCGCATTTGCCATTTGTTTGCCCAGTCTTCCAGCTTGTCTAGGTCCCTTTGCAGGTCCTCACACTCCTCCCTGGAGCTAACTCTACCGCACAGTTTGGTATCGTCTGCAAATTTTATAACCTCGCACTTTGCCTCCTTTTCCAGGTCATTGATAAATATGTTGAAGAGTAATGGCCCCAGCACCGATCCCTGTGGCACACTGCTCGTGACTCCCCGCCAGTCAGAGTATTGTCCCTTTACTCCGACCCTCTGCAATCTACCCGACAACCAGTGCTCGATCCATCTGTGCACATCCCCTCCCACCCCGTGGTTCCACAGTTTCCTAAGCAGCCTTTCATGTGGTACCTTGTCAAAAGCCTTTTGAAAATCGAGGTAAATGATGTCGATGGGTTCCCCAATGTCCACCCGACTGCTTATTCCCTCAAAGAAGTACAGAAGGTTCGTTAGGCACGACCTTCCCTTACAGAAACCGTGCTGGCTTGTTCTCAGTAGGCCATTTCTCTCAATGTGCTCGCAAATGCCGTCCTTTATCATAGCTTCCACCATCTTCCCTATAATTGAAGTCAGGCTCACCGGCCTGTAGTTCCCGGGGTCACCTCTCGATCCCTTCTTGAAGATAGGTGTGACATTCGCCAATTTCCAGTCCTCTGGTACCTCTCCAGCTTTCAAGGATAGGTTACAAACATGCTGGATTGTGCCTGCTATTTCTTGTCTTAGTTCCTTCAGAACTCTTGGGTGGATCCCGTCCGGACCCGGTGATTTGCCGCATTTTAACCTGTCTATCTGTTTGAGGACATCCTCCTTACTTACCTCTATGTGCTCCAATTTTTCAGCCTGTTCCCCACTCTTGAGCTCCTCTGAGTCCGGTATATTAGATGTGTCTTCTCTCGTGAAAACCGACGAGAAGAACGTGTTCAACCTCTCAGCTACCTCTTTGTCCTCCTTAATCACTCCCTTCCTATCCCCATCATCCAACGGCCCCACCTCCTCTCTCGCTGGTCGTTTCCCCTTTACGTAACTGAAGAATGCCTTGAAGTTTTTTGCTTCCCTGGCCAGCCCCTCTTCGTATTTCCCTTTTGCTTTTCTAACCTCTCGGTGACATTCTTTTTGGCATTTCCTGTGCGCCTGGTGATTTTCCTCCGTTGGATCCTTTTTCCATCTCCGGAAGGATACTTTTTTGTCATTTATTGCCTTCTTTACTTCTGCTGAGATCCAAATCGGGTCCTTTGACCGCTTGTTCTTGCAGCCTTTCCTGAAATACGTTTTGGGATTTACTTGTTTTGGAAATACAAGGCATCAGCCATATAGCAATGTTACTTACCGTAACAGTTGTTATCCAGGGTCAGCAGGCAGCTATTCTCACTAGTGGGTGACGTCATCCAACAGAGCCCCAATGCGGACATCTCACAAGCATACTTGCTTGTAGAACCTTTTAGAAGTTTTGAGTTGCCCACACCACACATGCGCGAGTGCCTTCCCGCCCGATGCACCGGGCGTGTCTCCTCAGTTCAGATAGCTAGCAGAGAAGCCAACCCAGGGGAGGTGGGTGGGACGTGAGAATAGCTGCCTGCTGTCCCTGGATAACAACTGTTACGGTAAGTAACATTGCTTTATCCCAGGACAAGCTAACCACAATGGGATGGAGGGAGAGTTGGCAACTTAGGAGAATAAATTTTGTAACACTGTTTGGCCAAACTGTCCATCCCGCCTGGAGAAGGTATCCATATAATAGTGTGAGGTGAAGGTATGGAACCGAGGACCAAGTGGCAGCTTTACAAATCTCCTCAATTGGTTTTCGATCTGAGGAAAGCTACAGAGGCTTGCCAATTGCTCTGACCTTATGGGCTGTGACTTTACTGTGAAGGGGTAATCCAGCCTGGGCAATAGCAGAAAGAGATGCAAGCCGCCATCCAGTTGGAGATTGGTGCGCTTAGAGATAGGGCGTTCCAACTTGTTCGAATCGAAGGAGATGAAAAGTTGAGGAGCAGTTCTGTGAGGCTTGGTACGTTCCAGGTAGAAAGCCAAAGCACGACTTACAGTCCAGAGTGTGAAGAGCAGATTCTCCAGGATGAGAATGAGGCTTTGGAAAAAACACCAGAAGAACAATGGATTGATTCAGATGAAATTCCAAGACCATCCTGGGGGAGGAATTTGGATGAGTGCTAAGGACCACCTTGTCATGATGAAACACTGTAAGGGCGGATCCGCAACCAACGCTTGAAGTTCACTCTCTCGACGGCAGAAGTAAGGCCAATAAGAAGCACCACTTTCTAAGTGAGAAATTTCAGAAGAGCCTTGTTTAAGAGGTTCAAAAGGAGGCTTCATAAGTTGAGAAAGAACAACATTGAGGTCCCAAACCACCAGAGGTGGTTTATGAGGGAGGATTGACATGGAAAAGTCCTTTCATGAATCTGGGAAACCACAGGATGTGCAGAAAGAGGTTTCCCTTGAAGAGGCTGGTGAAAAGCAGCAATTGCACTAAGATGGACTCTGATTGATGTAGACTTGAGCCCAGAATGAGACAGGTGCAAAAGGTAGTCCAAAACAGAGGACAAGGAGGCATGTTGAGGTTCCTTGTGATGAGAAAAACACCAAGTAGAGAATCTAAACTAAACTAAACTAAACCTTGGGTTTATATACCTAGACCATTTCTGGGAATAGCATTGTCTAGTAGCAGGCTTCCTTGAAGCTTCCAAAACATCCCACACAGCTGGTGAAAACTGAAGGGAAGTCACGCTGAGAGGAACCAAGCTGTCAGGTGTAGCGACTGCAGGTTGGGATGAAGCAGAGATCCCTGATGCTGCGTAAGCAGAGATGGAAACACTGGTAGAAGGAAGGGCTCCCTGCTGCTGAGTTGCAGAAGAAGGGAGTACCAAGGTTGCCTGGGCCACCGAGGAGCAATCAGAATCATGGTGGCCCGGTCGGACTTGAGTTTGACCAGAGTCTTTTGAATGAGAGGAAACGGAGGAAATGCATACAGAAAGAGATTCCCCCAGTCCAGAAGAAAAGCATCTGCCTCGAGACGATGAGGAGTGTAGATCCTGGAGCAAAACTGAGACAGTTTGAAGTTGTGGGGAGCTGCAAAGAGGTCTATCTGAGGTGTTCCCCACAGGGAGAAGATTTGATGAAGGGGCGCGGAATGGAGAGTCCACTCGTGAGGCTGTAGAAGGCGACTCAAGTTGTCCGCCAAGGCATTGTCCGCCCCCTGAATGTAGACAGCTTTGAGGAAGGCGTTGTGCTGAATCGCCCAATCCCAAACATTCAGAGCTTCCTGACAGAGGGAGGCCGATCCAGTGCCGCCCTGTTTGTTGACATAATTCATGGTGATCTGATTGTCCGTACGAATGAGGACCACCATGTCGTGAAGTAGATGCTGAAAAGCAGTGAGAGCATTGAAAATCGCCCTGAGTTCCAGGAGATTGATATGGCACAGACGATCCGCACTCGTCCAATAGCCCTGGGTGCGGAGCCCGTCCAGATGAGCCCCCCAAGCATAGGTCGAGAGTCGGTCGTGAGGACCTTCTGATGGGTAGGCATGTGACACAGCAAACCTCTGGAAAGATTGGAAGAGAGCATCCACCAGCGAAGCGACTGCAGCAGAGCAGGAGTGACCTGAATGTGACGAGACAGAGGGTCGGAGATCTGCAACCACTGAGAAGCCAAGGTCCACTGAGGAATCCGCAGGTGAAGTCTGGCAAAATGAGTCACGTGAACCGTAGAAGCCATGTGGCCCAGGAGCACCATCATGTGTCTCGCCGAGATGGACGGGCGAGAAGAGACCGAGGGACAAAGATGAAGAAGAGCCGCCAGGCGCTGAGGAGGAAGGAATGCTCTGAGTTGAATAGTATCCAGAACAGCTCCGATGAAGGGGAGAGACTGTGAAGGTTGAAGATGGGATTTGGGAAAGTTGATCTCGAATCCCAGACTCTGTAGAAACCAGATTGTCCTCTGAGTGGCCCGGACGACCCCCTGAGACGTGGAATCCTTGATGAGCCAGTCGTCGAGGTAGGGAAACACCTGCAGACCATGGTTCCTGAGTGCTGCAGCCACCACAACCAGGCACTTGGTGAAGACTCTGGGAGACGAAGCTAGGCCAAAAGGAAGCACTCTGTACTGAAGATGAAGGTGTCCCACCCGAAATCTGAGGTATTGACGGGAGGCCGGATGGATGGGAATATGAGTGTAGGCCTCCTTGAGATCCAGGGAGCATAACCAGTCGTTCTGCTCGAGGAGGAGATAGAGAGAAGCCAGGGTCAACATGCGAAACTTCTCCCTGACCAGGAACTTGTTGAGCACCCTGAGGTCCAAAATAGGACGCAGGTCGCCCGTCTTCTTTGGAACAAGGAAGTACCGGGAGTAAAAACCCCTGTTCTGTTGGTCCACAGGGACCGGCTCGGCGGCGCGAAGCCGGAGAAAAGCCTGAGCTTCTTGAAAAAGAAGGGCGGTCTGGGTTAAGTTGGAAGGATACTTTCTTGGAGGATGTTCCGGAGGAACATGATGGAACTGAAGAGAGTATCCCTCTCTTACGATGGAAAGGACCCAGAGGTTGGTGGTAATAGTCGTCCATCGATGGTAAAAATGATGGAGACGACCCCCGATGGGAAAAAGCAGGGAGGGCAGAACGATGAAAGTTATGCTCCCTACGAGACAGTCAAAAAGGCTGGGGAGCCTTGGGGACAGCAGAAGGTTGAGGCTTTTGTTGGGGCTTCTGCTGATGCTGCCTGTTCACTGGCGGCCAAATGGCGGGGGCCTGCTTCGGCGGGTAGCACCATTGATAAATCATAGGAGGACTAGACGGACGAGAGATGGCAGGCTTGGGCTTCTGGCGGGAGGATAGACTGAAAAGATTTTTCATGT